>NC_042524.1:12345025-12669192 GCF_900963305.1 Echeneis naucrates
CTGCGAGGCTTACAGGTCTCGGTGAAGCTTTCCTCTACCTCTGCTCCCAAGACACAGTGAGCTCTACCATAATGTGATCGTCTAAACCATAATTTGATGTGGTTTATACTGTAGTGATTGACCAGTACTATGATTATTGGATTCTAGACCAAAGGACCCATCTTCTCAAATTTCTTCCTTCCATTTTGCTGAATGAAAGATTTATCTTGCACTGATGAAGAGGAATCATCCAGGAACGCTGCTCAGCATAAGCAGTGCTGAAATTTCACAGTTATCGTACAAACAGAAGCTGCCTGATTTGTCTCCTGATGCAATTTATGGCTGGCCATGCTGAATTTGTAAACCAGCGATTGTTGAGCAGGTGCAATAGATTTAAATGTATTGCAAAACCTCATTTCCATAAAATAATAAAACAAAATTGTACATAACAGAGATGTGCAATATTTCACGTTCCCCACAAGGCAAAAACCTTCAAATAACCAATGAAAGATGCTTATATCTCTCAATCCTCGCTATTGATACTCATAAAGCACAAAGTAATACCAACCAAGACTAGGAGGTACGTTTCCCTGAATTGCTAACATGCTCACAGTGGCTATGCTATCACATCGATGTTTGCAAGTACAATGTTGGCGAATGAATAAATAATTTTAGCAATCTATCAGAAGTTTTCAAGATAGTTCAGTGAAAACCATCAATTGTAGCAGCACTGCTAATGGAGACCAAGATCAATAAAAATCCACATCTCTAGAATTGCTTAAAAACTACCTTAAATGACCATTGTACTATCTCTCTTACATTTATTTACATAATCTTTATCTTATGACAAAAGTTCTAATACACTCCAGTCAAATTTTTTTGGGGGAAAAAAATTCCAAATGAATAAATGTAGTTTTAACACTGGCATTTAGTACACAAAGTACCACTTCAGTGTTAAGTGAATCATAGTTTGCAGTGAAGCAACCAAGGCTTTTTAAGGGTACACGCAGGTGAACTCATGTGCACAAAATTTTAACATTGTTTCAACATTTCTTTTGTTAATGAACCTATACATGACTACCTTATACAATAGAGGATATACTGTATATAGGCTACACACTTATGTAGATTTCAAGTGTTTTCCCTGACTGTGCCCACAATAATTGTGAATTATTGTGGGCACAGTCAGATAGGGCTTCCTACAAAATGTCAAAACAGGGATGTGCTCTGCCTCAGAGTATATTTATAGGATTCATTATATAAACCTGATCACTGACAGCAGCCTATGGATTCTAGTAAATCAGGCTCCTCCTCACTGCAGCTTGCAGCTGCAGGTTGTTCTGTCAGCTCCTGGTCTTAGCTTACACTACCAAGCTTAAGGGTCCACATTGAGTATTACTTTTTATTTTACAGTTTTAAGTACTTAGCAGGATGTGGAATGGATAAAATATGGCTAAAGTTATATTAATGTCAGCATCCAGCTGTTGGAATGATACAGTTTGATACACAGGCACAAATAAAAGTAGACAGAAGTACCTCTGCCTTTTGTGAGGGTATATTCTTATCTATAGTGAGGAAGCTGGTGTGAGTTCAGTTGTTCTAAGGGACGTGGTAATGGTTGTGAAGGGAAATTCACTGGCTCCAGTAGAAAGTCTGTGACCTTTCTAATCCTTGTCGTCAACCCACATTATCTCCTTTGGAGTACAAAACACCTGCTGCTTTCATGGAGAAGACAAGGCTCCTAAATACAGGTGGGAGGTATAATCAATCTTTTGCTCATTTCACATGTCAAATCTGTTGGAATATGTATGGGGGTAAGCAAAGTGGTTAATGAATGACTGAGGCACAATTTCGAGCATATACCGCAGTGCAGTTATGTAAGGACTTGGTTAGGGGTGTATTTGTTGAGTGGTGGTCCAGATTCTAGCTAAAGCCACATAAATGTTAAATTCAAGCCTGCTGATTAGCTGAAAGGGCCAGACATGAAGTACACATACAAGCAACAGATGGGTTACAGTTTGTAAAGTAACAATTGCTTACAAAATAGAAGGAAAAGGCAAGATGACTCTAAGATAGAAATTTGTTTTGGAGTTTGCCTGTCCATGAATTGGAGATGTGATGGACAGCTGACCTGTCTGTGGCATTTCCATCAGCCCAATGCATGCTGTGGCACCTCCTGTGGAATGGTGATTATTCACCATTACAGTCACATGTGGTCAATCATAAGCATAGAAAATGAATCAGGTAGTAATGTGCTGCTGTTTAAACTCTGACCAGATTGGCAGAATTTGACAAAAAGGGGACTTGGGTACAATATAGATGTCAAGAAATGATAACACTGAAGAGGCAAATATTATTGTTTTTTCACAATAGCATGACAAAAGCTTCGTCAAGGTACTATAGCGGCCTTGCGTCCAGGAGCATTCTGACATTTTTCTGTATTAACTGTGCCTCGCTTCGTCTATAAGAGTTTACAGTGATCCTCAGTGTCTGCTGCCAGGAAGCAGAGGAAAACCTCCTCCATGCTCTCAAATGTCTTTGTGGCACCGCTGAACTAAATTTACTTTTGCATGTCTAATCTGGTCCTGCAACATAGCCTGTAAAGCTGGAGGAAACTGTCAAAAATACGTGCAAGGGGATTATTTCAGATTTTGAATGTCTTTAAAATCCACAAAGATGTCAGAAAGCTTCATACGAGTGTCACACAAAAAATTAAATAACTCCACATTTTCTAAAGCTTTTTAATGTGAGGCCTCCCTCTGAGATTGTCTTCTTGCAATGAGCAGGTTCTCCATTTGAGTGAACACTGTCACTGAACAGCCATATTACTCTCAGACAGGCAATCGACATTACAGGGGTTGTCAGGGCAACCAGCCATGATTCAAAGAGGCCTCCACCTTGGGCTAGAAGCACTAGCCATGAGACTGAGCAGATGCTGTGACAGTCAGCCAATCGCAGGTGAGATAGAGGAAAAAGATGACATCATAGGCAAATTAGGGCAAATGCAGTGAGCGTTTTGGTTCTCGTCTCCGCCTGATTACGAACCTTTCACACACCTTTTTATACACTGAAAACAAGGAATGGTTGGAGTTTCACAGCTACATGTTCAAGTCTGGCAATTAATTCGATTTTCGTTTTGCTTTAAAAGTCATCTACCACTTCAAGATGAAGAAATCAGTCTTGATAAAAAGTTGTGAAAAAGGGGTACAGTTAATAACATTGTCCATAGTACATAGTTGTACAGAAAGTGTACAGAGCATAGATGCAATTTCAGCGCACAACACCCCGATATGTAATGAATGACCTTATAGTAATAGGAAATCAATATTTGACTGATGTGCATTAGTAAAGAAAAAATGTACGTGTTAAATAAAAAATGTGTTGTATAAATAATATATTAATTGATATTGAGTAGGTCTGTCTGAGCCTGTAGTTTGCAAAGTCTTCAAAATCCACAGAATGTTTCATGTTTAATTTGTAGACTTTTACTGTTAGAAGATTAGAAGATAATTCTGAAAGGAGAGAAGCCTCCATTCCTTCACAAAAATACGGTGCAAGAAAGCAGGTGTTTGTGACACACATATCCTGGGATCTTCATTCAGCTTAATTCAATTTCAACATGTGATCAGTTGTTAACTACAATTTTATTTATTGGTAGCAAATTATACATCAGCCAAATATATTTAATCATATATTTTCAGCGAGAGTTGCGCTGAAGGTGCCTCCCAGGAAAAGCTCCTGATCAGGACAAACACGCCCTCCCTCCTCGCCCTCTCGCTCGGCAGGTTTGGTCCGTCAAACAGAAATCCAAGTGTGTCTGGCCGTTTTCTGCCTCCTCCCCCAGACCTGCTGCCGCCATTAATATTCAGCCTGCCAGCCAATGAGCGGAGCTGGGTGGATGACGTCAGGGGCTAGGGAACAGCGAGCAGCCAGTGAAGCATCCAGCCTGCCGACCGAGCCTGCTTTAGGGTCAGGAACTGGTCTGACAAGGGAGAATGGCAGTCCTGCCTCTAAACTGTCAGTAGGACTGTACGGCTGACGATGAATCCGGCGCAGCTCCGGGCTCCAAGGCGAAACACTGAGCAAGAGAATGTGAAGACATATTTCAGGTAATTCCCTGTCTGTGTGTGCGGTAAGGGATGTGGAGGGAGGAGGAGGGGGAGGCTGTGTATGTCGGGGTGCTTTGTAGCCTTTTTTTTTCTTCTTCCTCTTCCATTCTGCATTCTGCCCTGCTAAGGAGGCAGCTGTTTCATCAGCAGCCTGTCCGGGAGGGCGAGATGAAAATGGATGCCTGCATCAGATGGGCTGGACATTTTTGGTGTGATCACACAGCCCCATCTGCATCACATCTTCTCTGTATGTACTCCCTTGTGCCTCACAAATAGCATCTTTATTGATGGGGAGGTGTTAGGATCAATGGTGGCGTTTGTACAGGCCTTGTGCGTGTGCATGCCTCTGTGTGTGTATGTGTGTGTGTGTGTGTGTGTGTCAGTTCTGGAGAAATGCAGTAGCTGCAGTGGTAACACTGGAACAAAAAGGAAGAAATGCTATTTTGGGTCTGTACACCCGAGGCTGACGAATGGATCTGAGCTGTATATGCTGTGGATGGGGTGGGGGTGATGGATGGTTAATATGCTGATGGATGCTCTTTTGTTATCTCTGCACTCCCTCACTTATAGTCTTTCTAGGGATGGTTTGATGAAGAAATGGCTTTTCTTTTCCTTGTTTTTTTTTTTTTTTTTTTTTTGTCTTTCAGTGATCTCTCTCTCTCTCTCACACACTCACACACACACACACACACACACACGCACACGCACACAACAGAGTCATGTCTCAGTCTCCCGGCTTTAACATGGATGTGTGGAGCAGTTTCATGGCGGCTGTAGTGACAGGGAGATATACAACATCTGGTCACCTGACTTCATTGGGGATCGGAGTGGGGGTGGGGGCCGGTCCTGTGAAAGCTGAGCTATTCTGCCTTGGATTCTTCTACAGCCATCGGTGGTGGAGGACGATGGAAGGACTGGTTACAGTGCACGCTTAATGTGCGTCTCCTCCCATCACCGCTGCTCATTTTGATGGTGGTGTCAGAGCCACCAAAGAGGGAGTGAGAGATTCCTCTCCCAGGAAGCCCAGTCATCCTCCAGTTTGTGAGAAGCAGGGCCTGATGGGAGACCTGTTGTCTGGCTGCTGGATGAAAAAGGGATGCTAGGGAGTCATGCTAATGATTGAGGGAGGGTGAGATGATTATACAGGGGAATTGGGGGATGGGATACTGAAGGTGCTACTCCCTTCAAACGTTGGCCTCCTGTACTGATGTAGATCCATGTACTTGGGTTCACCACTGATCTGTCTTTCAGGATATCTTACACCGTGACTGCACTATATTATTTTTATTTTTTGCCTTGAATTTAATAAAGTGTCTGAAACCTATCCCTTCCATATCCATGTCCACTGATTGGTCTATTCTTCAGTTTAACAAATTCATTTGATCATCTAAAATGTTGTTTGTACTTAAAGCCAATTGAACATTTTGTACTAGTACAGCCCAGATTTTGGCAGAAAAGACAGTAGGCATACGGTGGTAATCTAAAACAGTGTAAAAATTAGAAGGTATAGAGACAATCAGACAGAAATGCTATGTTGTCTGTGAGCTGTACGTCCTCTTCTTCACGCCTTTATTTTCACAGGTTTGTCACAGGGAAGTGGACAATTGAAAGCCTTGAATACTCCATGCTGGTTTGGGCAGGGCTGCTTTGAAACCGTTCATGCACCTGTAAAGGCTATTGTCTCTGCATTGGTCGCAATCAGCTCATAAAAATTTCATATGTGGAAGGACGCAACATAGGCAGGAGCTGTTGCCAGTCAAAATGTGATGATGCGACCGGTCTGATGCATTATATATATTTCAAAAAAAGAGAAGTTGACCTGTTTCTCTAGGTATACAGTTTATAGTGTCAACATGTAATCTGCAGGCAAAATCCAGGTTTGTTGTGGTTGAGTATGGATGCAAATAATTTCACAACTGTCCCTTCTGATCCCCGTCAAGACGTCCATAACCTTGACTTCTTACAATTCTATACTCTCAGTGTGAATCCGGCCTTAGACTAAATGGAGGGAGAGAAACTTGGAAAAGAAAATTATTTATTGTCACAGAAACAAGATCCACCTTATCAACAGTGCATCTCTCAGTAAAAACAGGACTTTTCCTTCTACATTTTCAGTTACAAATAAATAATGAATGATTTGATTCCACGTTGATTCGTCTGGCAAGCCTGTTGTAATTCAAGAAAAGGTATAGCTGAGGAGCTTCCCTGAATATCCCTATCTTGTAGGCACATGAATAAATGTATGAGTAGACACTTGATTTAGCTTTGTTCTTTATATGTTTTCAATATCATCATCTGCCCAGTCCTAAGTGGCCAAAATGAAACCTTTTATATATAATCTGCTACCTCATGTTAGCACAAGTCATCGTGGACCTTTATTTATCATGTTGATAGAGCACAGGTGATAAAAGTAGCACTGAAACAATGCAACATTTCTTTTCTTTTCAGTATATCTGTCTCTGTCTCCTTATGTATTGTGCTGCCATATTGAACTTCCCTATGTTTTCCACTGGCCAGTGTAACCCAACACACACAGCTTCTCTTACCTCACCTCAGCTAACAAAAGCAATAGACACAGGACCTCATCTTGGCCTGTAGCCTGCTAACTGGGCTGGCTGAAATATGATAGTAGGACACACACAACACATGCAAGTAGGCCTCCATCTGTTGAGAACTTACTCTGGGTAAGTTGTGTTGCTGTTGTTAAGCAGAGCTATCATTTAGGAAACTTGCTGACAGTTTATGAATGTGTAGTGGTCTCGTGTGGGTGTTTGTGTGTATGCATTAGGTGTGTTTTAGGGGCAAAGCCGTCTAGTGCAGAGAAGCAGTCTTGTGGAAGGTGTGTCAGCTCTACAGTCTGTGTGTTGTGGATTAGCATGTAGGATTGGAAGCCATCTGGCCATTTTGTCTCAGTAAGAGGAGGGGGAGTAAGTGAGAGAGATGGATGGAGAGAGACAGGGAGAGAGAGAGAGAAAGAGGAAACACTCACACACTGACACATTGACACAGCTCCCTCCGTAATCTCCCTGCTTGATGTCTCTTGCTATTTAGAATAAGGTTCCTTGTGTGTATATGTGTGTGTGTGTTTATCTGTCATCTCTTTGTGTGCACTACAAATATAGATAGTCCTTGGGTGACTTGTTCTGTTTCTGATGTATCAAACTCTTAATTGCAAATGTGGCATCAGAAATAGTCAGAGAAACATGTTAGGGGGATTCAAGATTCCAGAAAGTAGGAGGTGTTGACGTCTTTACAGTAAGATGATGCAATGGGTGAAGATGTTCCAGATGGAGAAAGACTGTGGAGAATAAAAGGATGAAATGTTGCAGAAGAGGAAAGGGTTCAGGGGGTTTAAGAGTTTAAGAAGTTTCACTCTTTCAAGACCTTGCGGAGAGTTGCAGAATAGCATCTGAACCTGCATTTGTTTGAGGATGAAAAGGCTGCATGGTGTACAGTACGATGATGGAGGAACCTGTGTGAATGAAAGGATTACCATGACCTCAGAAGTTGTGTACAAAGTGACTGTTTCACCTATGACTGTTTCTTTAGCTATTCTAAATTCATACTTAGTCCCTCTTGTGATAGGTATTTCTGGGGTGAGATTTCAATAGTGTTGACTGCACATGAAATCATTAGGATATACAGTACAGGCCAAAGGTTTGGACACACCTTCTCATTCAAATGAATAAGCAAGTGTGTCCAAACTTTCGGCCTGTACTGTACATTGCTGGAGAAAATGCTGTGGACATTGAGAACATGCTATTTTGCCATCCTCCTTTACAGTGGGCGTGATTTAACCCTTTCAACTTGACTCAGATAAGGTGCATCAGCTGGTATGGCAGGAGGGAATCCACTCCCCTCTTTGCCTCCAGCTGGCACTCAACCATACCCAACCATGCCACACTAATGCAAAAAACCCAAAACCTTGAGAGCAGTACAAGATGAACATTATTACCTGGGCTTCATGCTAACAATCTGTATTGGATTGAAGGTCACTTGCAATTTATGGATTAAGCAGTGAACGTATATTTCAAGAGTTAATTGTAGTAACTATCTTTTGAGAAGATGACAGCCAACCGTGTTTCTTGGTTGTCAGCTTTAAAACAAATGTATTTTATACCCCAATGCTACCATTCATGCATTCATAGACTACAGCCAAATCTATAGGGTGTCATTATGAAGTTTATTTTAAATGTCAGATGTGCCGAGTGCCAAGCTAAGAACAACCGCAGATGTCTCTATTCTTTATATCTGTTTTCCATCTGAGACAGTGCCCATCGTATTATAAATACCTGAATATTGTAACAAATGCAGGAGTGGAACCTCTATGTGAGAATACTAGAAAATACTTCCCATTTTCAGGACAGACTATCAAACATGCTTGATAAAGCTTGTTCTGTCAGGAGGAATATGAACATTATCATAATGTACTTGTATATTATTGACTGTCAGACAGTAAATTCCCATCCGAATAAACTACCAGTCATAGAAGTGTTTCTTGAAACAGACAATCAGCCATAAAAATTTACATAAGCAGTGCTTTTCTAATTTTATCACTTGCTTTTGTCCACTTGACAGAATGAGTGACCATATTTTTGAGCAGATTAATATTTTTGGTAGTCCTTTTTGATAGAAATCCCCCTCCTGACATAATTGTTTTCACTTAAAAGCACCTGTGTAGCTTAAACTGTCAGAGCAGCACAGAGCAGCTCTGTCAGCTGTGACTGTTGCTATAGTGTTGTTTTCTTTCTTTGAATTTACGATTTTTTTCATATTGTTTACTCTTGCTGCTGACATGTCATTAATAGAAAAGAAAAGAAAAGTGCACATAATCTTTTAAATTACCTTGAAAACCACTTTTCAAAGCTATTATTTTGAACTACAAAACTATTGAAAACAGGGAAAAATAACATGGCGGGTTTTAGACATGAGGAGGAAAAAGGTTTTTTTCTGGTATGAGAGAGCAGCACAGGGGCGGGCTCACTCAAGTTAAATATTAAATGACAGAGTGAGTTCTCAGGCCTCCACAGCAAGGGAATTTGGAGAAGGATGATGCCTGGTAAAATGAGAGTCATGGTAGATTGTGGTCTGGGGGGAATAGATGTGTTTTGAGTGTGGGCTTCGCCGCCTTTTTCTTCTTCGTTTTGAATATGACGATTATTATGACACACCCTGTGACTTACTGAGTAATAAATAAGTCAACCAGGGAGATTTTGTGCGGTAGGACCACTGAACCCTTTGAATCTTGGAGCGTAATTAGTGTGAGCGTGAAGAGAAAATAAGGCAGGTTCATATTACTGTGCTCTTTGTGCCAAATTAGTGTTGTTGCTGATTAGCATTTGACAAGATCAGTGTAAAATTTTAACAGCCTAACAAAATGTGTGTATAATTTAGATGAAGAAAGAACCAGATCAGAAAGCACTGTGTAATTTGAAAGTGGATTAGGTCTCACTTCAAACTGCTCAACCTGAGATATGTGTTGGTTTTTGTTCTGTGGAGTTTAGGACCAGTTTGATTTCTGGCTTTATAGCCACAATAGAAAATTCAAGTTTTGCAACTGCTGCAGGGCCCAATTTCACTTGGGTGTAAGAATTTGGTCCTATTTGTAGGGAAATAGGACAGTAAGTAATATCAGTATAGCAAGTGCTCTACTCGGCTGCGACACGCAGCAGTGGTTGGTTCTGCCTTTTTTGTCTTTTTAAGTGGTCAATCAATCAATGAAGCTTATACTGAAAACAGTCACTAAGCTGTAACAACTCAGGGTTATCTAGAGTTCTCAAGACAACGCATGAAAAAGGGAATAAAAGCAAAACAAGATCAGATACAGACATGGGTGGTGTCTAGCAATAGATCTCTGGTGACTGATTAGAGCACTTTATGTGTTGTCTGTAAAATTGGATTGAATAACTACGTAATGATAGTTTTAATAAATGGAAGTGTTTGTTGTTCGGGTTTGTCTTAGTGAAAATAATCAAATGTTATCCCGTTTTTCAGCTGATATTGGATGAGGGATCCCTGTGACCACTGAAAAAAACGAGTGATGTTGGATTCTTCAGGGGTCAATGTGAATGCATGTTTAAAGTGGATGGACAGCTATTGCGTCCATTTAGATTTGCCTTTGATATTGTGTGATCATGCTCTAGTTGGCATATTATGAACCAGTATAAGCCTTTTATACCAACACGATTAAAAGAGGTGCATGTTCAACATTTCCATGGCTTCCCCTCAAGGCGTGTGTATCAGCTGAAAATAGAAGTTGGAAGAAAAAGTCTGACTTTTGAAATTTTTTGTTTAGTTATGAAACACATGATTTCACTGCTGTTAGGCTATTAAAAACCAATGAAAGAAACAATTCTGCACTTTATGAGAGGTAACCAGAAGTGATTCAATACTGAGGCCGATCTGATGAAGCTGTTTTAAAGCTCACAATGAAATGCCAGCTGGATGTTATTGAATTTATGTTTATATGCTTTGTCAACCTGCAAATGGATGGATGTTAGAAAATGTTGCACAATTGTTAACAAAAGCGCTGAAATAATGTAACCTGTGTATATAAAGTGAATAAATACACACACACACACACACCTGTGTCATCTGCCACCTGTTGGAAGACCTTATGACTTGTTCCTTTTATGAACCAAACACTGGCAGCTGTATGCAAAGCAGAGTTACTGAGTTTTGCAGGAGGGGGATCAAACTAAAGAGGTGGAGCCTCATCAGACAAAAGCTGCTATAGCAGATTTTTTTTTATAGCACAGTAACCAGAGTCACACTCAGAAGATTGGATCCTGCTCCAGTGGATCTAGATGTTCTTGGAAATTTTTGGTGTCGTGTAGGCTGCTGTACATTTTCGGTGTCTCTGATAAAGTAATACTGACATATTCTGTTTTGACTATTCACAAACTGAACCGTGCAAACATGTTGGAGATTAAACAAACAAGGCATGATATATTCATTAGTGAGCCTCAGAGGTTTTCTTCTCAACTTGCAGCATGAAAGTCAATAAGCATATTTATGTTTCTGTAAACATTGAGACCAAGTCTATGGCTAGACACAAACTGTTACTTGAGCTCGTACAAATGCTCAAAGTCAGATGACAGTACAGAATGAGAACAATAATTGTTTAATTTCAGTAGTTATATAAACTAGAAAAAAGAAACAGAAAAATGGAATGAGGTCATTTCCTGGAGGATGCTGTGGCATGCTTGACCACATGAGGTTTTGATCTTGTGACCATTAATTCTCCTCGTGCCCCATCCAGAGTCTTTTTTAACAGAATTGAAAATGGACCTCCTCCCTCTCCCTCCATTTGAAATTAAAGGGGGATGGCACTGCATGGCATCTGCACTGTGGCTGTGTATGTTTTAATCTGACCTTGACAGACCAGCCATGTGAGAGAAGAGCGTTTGCAGACTAACACGGTTGACATCTGTGTGTTCATGGCCTCCAGTGTACCAACATCCCAGTGAAGTGTCTGAGTGTTTTTCTTTTTCAGGTTTCCTTTGTGTCAGTGTGTTTGTGTTTGCGTTATGTGACACTTTACAACTGAAGTGCTCTTTTCTCATTCTCTCACTGTTGACAAAAAGACACTACAGTGGTCAGTACATACCCAGATAAAGAGGATAACAATAGTAAACTGTCGCTATGGAGTTCCCCCCCACCTCCTTATCCTTTGAATGTCCTCTAACTGTCTATCCCATCCAAGTAATCAGCATCCTTCAAAGAAGCGCAGCCAAAGCTGAAGCCAAGTCAAACAGAGAGCGTGCCCTAATCAGTGGCATGAAGAGCCAGGCTTATGGAGCCCTCCCCCCACTGCGGGGGCCATTACTGGGCTGCCATGGGCTCAAGATTAGAGGCTCTTCCTGTGTTAGCCATTCAAATTCAGCATTAATGTTTGAAAGAGCAGAGAAAATGCCTGCTCTTCGTGGACAGATTAATATTTTATGGGAGAGAACTGTGAAAACATCCCCAGCAATATCTGAGTTGAGCTGGTGTATCTGTGGTGGTTCTGTGTTTTTTTGTGGTTGTTGTTTTTTGGGGTTTTTTTTTTTTTTTTTAGACACTTGGAGCATTCTTACATCGCCGTCAAAACATCACATCACACCAAAACAAGCCAAACAGAATGAAGCCCGACACTTTAATGTCTAACAAATTAGCATCTTGTTGATCAGTGCTGGAGCTGCTCTCTTTTCTCCTTGTCTGGTAGAATAGTGGAGCCTCATTTAAGACTGTCTCCAGTATGGGGCAAACAGACAGACACAGAGTTGATGTATGATGTTGAAAGACACGCCTATGTGTGTTTTCAGAAAGAGGAGCTGCTTGTTTCAGGGACAGTGCTCTCACTGACTCTGCGCCTGCTTGTCAGTCTGCACAGTAAATAGGTCAGTGTTTTATGTGAGCGAAGAATCAGTGATGTCTGGGCCTCTGTGAATCTGCCGTCTTTGGCAGTCCAACTGCTTGGCAGCCATCACTCAGGTGATGAACCAGATAGCCACACAGCAGTGAGGACCACAGCAAGAGAGATTTGTGAAACATAAAATTATTCAGCTCATCGGGGTCTCTTGCTGTAGTTTCAGCTGGTTGCACAGGCAATGTAGAAATGACTGGAGACACTGAAGGATTTTTCAGCAACATCACCCAGCCAGCCTGCTCTCCAATGACTGAAATTATAATATTCATGAGCATGCGCCCTACCTTCTCTGCTTTATGTAAGTGTATTCCATGTTGAATTAGCCAAAGGAGGACATGAAAATCGATGAAGCAAAAAGGAGTTCAATATGAATTTTATTTTTGAAAGGATCTAAAAATCTTTTGTCACCTAATCTTTTTCTGATATTGCAGCCATTGATTTTTTCCCCCACTGTGTCTGCTGACCAGATAGTGGCCTGATTGATTAGATCCCAGTTACTGTTGTCAGGTCTTGCTTTGTACCATGTGCACATATTAGTGAAACCATTTCTGTGAAGGGCAACAAAAGCTGAGAGCTGCATGACAAACTGTAACAATGTGTTCACAAGATTATCATAATGGCTTAACACAGGCATCAGTCACAGCCACATTAGTCTCTAGACAACTGACTCTAGACAAGGTGGATATATGGGATTATGTATATCTGAATGCTGTCTTAATGCAGCTAGAATAGCTAAAGTGACTGTCTCAGTGTCTTGATGTACTTTCTCTTTGTTAAAGACAAAAAACGGTTCAACTGGTTTTCATTGTAATTTTCTTTGACATCTTCTATCAGTCTAAATCTGGCTTTGTAAACAGACAATTAAAAAGCATTAGACACAATTTCTTGCCAGTGTGATGAAAATTGAAGCCTCAGCTTTTGTCATGTTTTGTTCAAAGAGTCAAAATGTATAAACTTTTAATAATCTCTCTCACATTTTCACTAAATTATGACTCAGTTTGTCAAGAGGCACACACAAAGCCTTTCTGTGAGGGTTAGGGTTAGGTTAGGGTTCCCTTCCTGCTTTTTTCCCCTCTCAGGTGTTGTGATAACCGTTTTGTCAGCAACTCCCTGTGGCTTCAGCGTATCAGCGCTGTGACATTCCTCTGTAAACAGTGCCGTTCTACCAGGTTTTGTTGTCAGTGACACACCTTTACCTCCAACCTTAGAGAACCTGTTTGCTGCAGCTGTCTGGAGTCTCACCTGGAACTCATCCAGCACAACATAAAATGCCAGCAGGCCTCAACCCCACCACCGGTTTATCTCATGAGATCCTGGATATGCACCAGGAAAACATCAGTGTTTACACCATAAAAGTGGTTCTGTGTACCCGTCGAACTAAAAATAATGTGTTCTCTTCTGTTAAGATGAATCCACAAGTAGCCCTTATTAGTACCGTCAACGAAAGACTCACCTCTACAGATATCTGTCATGGGGAAGATTAATTACCAGTTTCTCAAAGGCCCAATTGATGTAATCTTCATCTTTATCATGTGCTGCTTTGTCAATGAATTCAGTGTATAACTTGTGTTCAGTGTGTCTTGACTTAGATAAGAAAGATTAAAATCCCTCTCCTGGTAACTGGTAGGATAGGCTAGCATGGGCTGCTCTCTAACACTTATTCTCCTGGTGTGATTCTGAAATGGTTCATCGGGCTTAAAAGACCTTAGTGCGTTTTCTGTGTTAAACTCTGCAGGTCTGATGGGGAACAACACCAATGCCCAATTAATGAGAAGCATCCAGGCTATCTTGTAAAACAAATGCTTTGAGCATTATCAAATTAAACAGAGCCTTCATATATATTTTATTTATTCAGTGAATCAACACAGAATCAAAGTACATTTTTCCACAGTAATCAGGAATCAAAATGTCTCTTAGTTCATGTTTTGTATTTTCACTGGACATCAACTTGAAATCATGAAGCCACTGCAGTGTTGTAGAGACATTGCCCTGACCGTACAGGTTTATGAGAAAATTGCATCACTGATTAACATGTTTGAGAAAAGAACAAGCATCTTTTTCAGGCAGCAGAGGGGGAAGCACAGAGCTCTTGTGTAATAATGCTATTACTGTGGATAGATCAGATTAAATCGTGGCTCCTTATCACGTTACATCTCCCTCCTAATCTAATTCCTTCATTCAAAACCAGTTCGTTCTGAAAGTTAACAAAGAGTTGGGTGGTACCAACCAGAAATTTGTCCCGTTCAGGCAATGGTTATGTAAAATTGTGAAGGCCACTGTGAAGGCACATGTGTAATTTGTCAGAGGCGGTGTGCGCTGTGTAAGGGCCCAGCAAGACTCTTTGTTTGCTAATGTAGGTCTACACTGAGGGGGCGGCCTTGATGGCCCGCTTTCTGGGACTGCACATCACATGATGGGCTTGGCCTTAGGGCGAGGCAGTGAAGGAGTCTAAGATGTTAGTGGGACGGGCATGTAGAAGACGAGAAGATGAGTGATGGGAACGTTTACTCTTGCCAGTTTCTTTTAGAATCAAATCCTGGTTACTGATTCTGCAGATGAGCAGACACTCAAGATGTCAGACTCCACATCCACCATTTGAAATCACCTCCATACCAGATAAGGCACATTTCATATAAAGATTCTTTATAAACATCACAATGGAAATTGAAGAAATTGTATACTTCTCTATTTAAATAACAGCCAAATCTGCTATTCAAGGTAAAGTAAATGCATTAGCAAAGATCTATAAACATCAACAATTTCAGAGGGAAATTTTTTGACCAGCAACATTACTGTAACAGGATTCTTCATGTTAAAATGTTAAAAGTGTTTCATCTGTCTGACTGCAATGATCAGGTTTTGATACAGCTCTGACACGTTCATCAGAATCCCAGTTCTGCCTCGGAAACCAGCCACAGAGAAGAGACATTCACCCCACTTTCTCCCGGCCTTCATCAATCATGAATATTACATTCTGGCAAACAGTAGTTTTTATTGAAAGCAACGAACATTTGTACTTGTCCTCGTGTACATTTTATGTTTTAGGGTTTCTGAATGTTGGTCAATTTGAAAACCTTTCATTGGACACTTGGAAAATCTAATAAGTAATTTCACTCTATTTTGTAACACTTTATAGATAATTTGAAGTTATAATTATCCTGAGTGGAGTGTATATCCTCCCCATGGCCACGGTTTTCTCCTCCAGATATGGATTATTATTAGGCACCAAATTGAATAGACAAAGTTGCAGATCAACACCAAAAAATGTCAGATAAAAAAAAAAAAATAATCCTGGATCAGCACCAAAACTTAATGGGCACTTCCTTTGCACATGCCCCGGGTTCTCTTTTAAGTTTGGTACAAATTGGTTCAGTATTTTGTGTAATCCTGCTGACAAACAAGCAGACAGAGGTGACAGCATCACATCCTTGACATAAAAAAACAAATATACAGGACAGGCCAAAAGTTTGGAAACACCTCCTTCAAATGAATAGGAAAGTGTGTCCAAACTTTTGGCCTGTACGCTATTTCTCAGGAAGGTCCCTTAATGTTATTGTGTTGTGTCAGGTCATGGTCATGCTTGTAAATTAGAAATATTTCTCAAACATTTCACCTGGTAAAATAAATGTCAAAGAAAAAAGTGTACACTCACTAGGGTTAAGTGCTGGCTGGTATATTTGGTGCATTGAGAGGGATTCTGTGTCATCCCCATGCGTTGAACTCTTACATCTCTCTCTTTCTCTCCTGCAGGACATTGTGAGTGCCACTAAAGATGTCTGATAGTGTTGATATTGAAGAGAAACCACCAGCCCCCCCCTTGAGAATGAACAGTAGTTCCCGAGACTCTTCATCACTGAATCACGCCTCTAAACCACTTCCAATGGCTCCTGAGGAGAAAAACAAGAAGGTCCGCCTGCGCTCTATCTTCCCTGGGGGAGACAAGAGTGAGTGTCCATCTCCATGGCATTTTTCCAGTCTGTTTTGTTCACTTGTAATTCACAAGTTTTCTATGTGCAGTTTCAGAAAACACCCACTAATCAGGTTTTATTTGTCTCCTGTAGCAAATAAGAAGAAGGAGAAGGAGCGTCCTGAGATCTCCCTACCCTCAGACTTTGAACACACCATTCATGTTGGCTTTGATGCTGTAACAGGAGAATTCACGGTGAGTTTCTCTTTCACCGCACAATCAGTCATACAAACAGGGAATGATAAAATGGATCCTCCTGAAGCAGAGATCGAGGCACAGACCTTACGAATCACGATGCCCTGAGGTGATGGAGCGAATAATAATATATTTCCCTGCACATCGAGTAGATAATACATATTAATTTGAATGACAATCACTTTCTCCTGTCGAGTGAAACCTGAACTGGAATCTATTACCATTTCTTGGCCACAGTTTCAGTTTTATTCTTAGAAAAACTCATACAAACAATACCCAGACAAAGAATTTCCTCTCTTTTATTTTCTCTGGTTGATGTTCTCATTAAAGTTAATCAAATATACTTTCTCTCTGTTATTCTGAGAGAAAGTCCTGCATCATCCTGCTCTGAAACCACCTTTACAATGAAGAATATGTAGTCTGTTCTATTTGACTTCCAAATGTACAGCACTCAGTCTATGACATCAGTGCTGCATAGTTCCTCATTCATTTGATAAGATGTTTAACTGTGACACACGCATCATCTTGGAAAAAGAACCAAATGCCACTGCTTCTGTAGCGCAATGGACTCACTTCACCGGCACACTGAGTTTCACTTTAGGTGTAAAAATATGCACAAGTGTAACAAAGACAGCATGAATGAATCACCGCAGCAGACACTCTCTCCTATAAACATGGGTTATCTATTACATTACTCTTTAGACATTTTTTCCAAAATATTTCCTTTCGTTTTTATTGCCACAGGGTATTCCAGAGCAGTGGGCACGGCTCCTACAAACCTCAAACATCACCAAGCTGGAGCAGAAGAAGAACCCACAGGCTGTGCTGGACGTCTTAAAGTTCTATGACTCCAAAGAGACCGTCAACAACCAGAAATATATGAGCTTCACCTCTGGAGGTAAGCAACACTACAATGCCGATACCATAAATCAAAAGTTACCAATAAAAAAAGAGAGAAACATCTCATATTTAATATCTAATACCAAGTTTGCTTTGTTGTTACAGACAAGTCGGCACATGGCTACATAGCAGCAAACACTCTGGTGAGTTGTTTTGTGTATTATTTTTGCGAGTGCTGGTTTGTTACTCAGACCAATTAATATAGTTAATTATTTTTTAAGAATACCATTAAAGAAAATATCACCAAAAAAATATATGGCAGTGAATAATACCTAACTACTATGTAATGCTCAATTTTGAAATAATTTTGAAGTAGTTAAATAAACATGGCCCTTATTGTGGGAGGTGGCTTTTCTGACTGTTTTATGATGAGTTTTATTGCTGCTGTGTTTTTGTGTTCTCTATGGTTATGTCTGGTTATTATAAGGATAAAATTACAATTACAAATCAGCCCCGTCTTTGCTTCATAACCGAGCACTATCTCTGCCATATTTCAATACTTTGGAAAATCTCTCCACTCTTAAGTAATATATGAAGGGAACTGTATTTTTTTTTTTTTTAGGACTTATATAACTAATAATTTAACAGGTAAGTTGAAACATTGTGTGGCTTCATTTCACCAGCACAGCTCTCCCTCTTTACTCTTACCAACACTGTCCGAGTATTTCTGGGATGGACTGTATTACTCTCAAGAACATTAATTTAACTTGGCCTCAGGCCCTCTAATGGGAAAAATGGTTGTGTTCCCCTCTAGACACTCACTGCTCTGATTGTGCGGCGCAGTGCCCTGAATTTTTAGGTAAACATTACTCACTTTTGCAGCTCGTGCACAGAAATGGTGACTGCTGCGAGAGCTACTGTTGCTCTGCTCATTGTTTATTTTTCCAATCTACTTAACCAGATTTTGAAATACCCATAGACAGGCTTCACTGGAGGCTCAAATGCATCTAGAAGGACTCCCGCTGGGCTGACCTCATTCCTGGCTTTGACCAGAGTAATCTATGCTTTGAATGCCTTGGCCTGTACACGCTCAGCCGGGTGAAGAAGTGGAATCCAAGTCTGTTCAGTGGGATTCGCTGCCGCAGGCAAACTTCACTGGAATCACTTCATGCAGGGCTGTTGCTTGAGAAGAGTTCTGTGCGGATGAAGGCCAAGAGGCTGTGGCAGTGAGGCTAAAAGGTTGTGCAAGCCTGCAAGAGGTTGTCTGAGAGCATCTTAGACTTGGACTGTCACAGTGGTCTACGGCTGCAGAAGTGACTCAGCTACAGGCGGCGGTGCCACACATTTTCTTGGACCACGGTGTCTCAGTCAAGTAGAGGAACAGGAAAGGTGCCAGTAACTGATCCATAGAGGTCAACAGATACACCGTGTGCTCTGTGATAATGTTTTGAATACCAACTTCTGCTTACCTGCATTGCAGTTAAATTGAGATCTGAGAACTTATTGTAAGTAACTCACATTCAGTGTAGTTCCCATCTGTTCTAGTCCATGTCAAGCCTGCCGCTATCTTGTTTTGTCATTGAGGATTAAGTAAAATTAAAATTATAAGGCATTTTCACATAATGCTTCGACTGGCTTTTTGTGAAATCCCTGTTTTTGTTTAACGCCCCTGAGCATCCATTTGAGCAAATTGTTCATGTTTTAGACCCACCTCCTCAGCAAATACTGGCATTGGAGTCACTGTATCACATCCTAATGCAGATGATTGAAAAGTCACAATTGAATTTTAGGTTGAAAGACTGCAGCAAGGAAAGGAAATATAAACTTTACATCTTGTGCCCCATATCCTCTCTAAAGTGCTAACTCTCCGGTGTCTGCATCTAACAGACAGCAAATTTAATTCATAGATTGTTTCATTTTTTCTTTTTTTGGGGGGGGGGTTGGAAATTTTTATAACCAGAAATGAGAATAAAATTGTTGTTTTTATTGTGTTTGTCGTTGTGGTCACATGTCAACAAAGACAGCCTGACCACTGCTCATCTCACTGCATTTACAGCAGCTGGCATTGCTCATAATGTTTCTCTTGTGTGTTGTTGAAATAAAAAAAAAAAAAAAAAAAACTAAAACCAAGTACAAAAGTAAAAACAAACCGTTAGGACAAGTTTAAAGTACAGCTCGGACAAAGTTGTCATTCAAGCTGTAATGTTTATTTGTTCACATTTGTTTCATAGTATGATGGAAAACAGCATGAATCCATTCAGATCAATAAACGCAGCCACTTTATTTCCATCAGTGCTGCAAAGCCAGTCTGCAGTTTTGTTTTGGGTTTTTTTTTTCTTTTATTAACAGTCAAACATTTTCCTTGTAGTATCTGAAACAACTATGAACAACACAAGTAGTCAAAGTCTAAACCACAAGACTGGTTTCAAATAATATATAATTTTTACAAATTAAGAACTGTAAGTTTTTTAAGTTGGAAAAGTTATCATAGTGTGAGCCAAAAAGCCAAAAAAAAAAAAAAAACACTAACAAACAGAAGTAAAGGAGCCCAATCCCAAAGTCTAACACATCTGTCTGTATGTGGGTGTGCTTATGTGTATGTTATGAACATTTTGGACTATATTTTAGGTTTAACCTTAAAATTCTGGTGGTCTAATGAATTGCATTGACAAAGTACTGACATGAGATTGACCCAACTTCACAGATAAATGTGGAGAGGGAAACGTCTAGTCAGTCCTCAGGCAGCATGATGTGTCTCTATCATGTCCTCTCCTCATGCTGTGTGTTAGGAGGAGAACATGTGGACTTAATGTCCATCCCTCAGTAGCGGACCCCTGCCCTCCCCCTTCCTCTTCTGAAGTCCATTTACTCTTAAGCATTGTGTGGGTTTGTTTTGAGTAAATCCTCCCATTTTCAACCTTCACATTCAGAACCGACTGCTGTCATCTGGGCCTCCTGTCAGCCTTAGAACCTGCAGCGCATTATTTGACAAGGTAACTCCTCCATATTACTTCTCCACATGATGTATCTCTGCATTGGCTTTGAGCTAAATTCCACTATTTGATCTCCTAATTTTGGTTATTTCAACAGGCTAATGCAACATGCACACGGATATTTGATTTTAGAGGCATCGTCAATCTGTGTTGAAATTTCACAGGGGGTTTGATTGGATCTAGTCGTTTTAAATGTATTTATTATGTTGCACAAGAGCACCTCTTTTTTTTTTTTTTCTTTTTTTTTTGAATGGACCGTGTCTGAAATGGCAGGGCAGGGGCGCATGCCACAGAGGGTAGTGATGACTGTGATCAAACTGCATGTATGAGCTCATGTTCCCTACTACTTGATCCACATTGCCAATATGCCTGTAACTTCATCACCATTGTAGACATTACCGCATGGCTATGAAGAAAGAAAAAGAAAAAACACATGGCTCTGCTTACAGTTAGCCAGACATTGCTATCTGCTCTGCAGTTCTGGCTCAGCCCTCCATGGAGCAGGTCAGAGGCCCAGTATGTCTGAATGAAGGAGGGGGACTTTCCTTGGGCAGACCCTTCCCCTTTAATCTCAAGAGCTAAGCTGCACTGACTCATTTATGCATGACAAAACTGGAAATGGATGAAATGTTTCCACTCCATAAGAGGAGGATGATCCAAGGCTAGCAGAGTTTTGGATGGGGGAAATGCAGGCTGAGCATTAGACATGATAAATATGTCTGAGGCACATTAATGCTTGGAAAAAGGTATCTTCCACATCAACAGGGTGTCCACACTTCATCACCATATGGCACATTACTGCTGAGTCGCAGCATGTTTTCTCCTGTAGTCCAGTTTAGTATAGAAAAGTTTGTTCTAAGGTAAAAATTCATTGTCATCATCGGTTCATGGCCCACCTGACCTGACCTTTCAACCTAAAAACCCTCAAATAAACTGCACCCATTGGCCCCTTCACTCTTTTTGTGCTCATCTCTTTAGCTCTCACTTGACTCATAATGCTTTCCTCCACTATTAACAAAATTTACCCTGATTCATTTTTTGCAATTTGTGCACAAACAATGTCAGATGCACTGTTCCAGTGTGCAGAGTATCACAACAGATTATGTTTACATTGATCAAATATGCTCCTTTTTCTGGCTACTTACCTAAAATCAACATGGTGCATTTTTAAGCTACAACAAGTCGAATCTGTCAGACTGTGTGATTGATATGATTTCAAAATTCATTCACTGTGATCAGAGCTTGGACAGCAGACAACGTCCTGATTATCCATAACCTGATATACCTAAAATAGCCAGAATTCAAACTCTGTTCCTGGCTGGTTTGGGGTTTGCAGGCCCTTAACTGTGATAGCGACTCATTCCCAGAGAAAAGAATCTATTTGTCAATAATTTGGGGAAAAATTACAGGATCTTCTCTTTTCACCCCATGCTGCTACAAGATGCATACATCTAGACTGACTGATATCTGTACTCTGCAGGGTGCCAAAACATCATCGTCAGAGCCCCCTATTGCTCCACCTGTGTCAGAGGAGGAGGATGAGGAGGAAGAGGAAGAGGAGGAGGAGGAAGAAGAAGAGGATGATGATGACGAATTGCCCCCGGTCATTGCGCCTCGTCCTGAGCACACCAAATCTGTGAGTTTACGTGACATGACTGGTGAAATTACTCTGCAGATGCATTTCCTCTCCTCATATTCGTGCTCCTCATATTCCTCCCCTTGCAGATCTACACACGCTCTGTAATGGACCCACCAAAGCCTCCCACCCCTGTGAAAGAAGTTTTGACTCCACCTGAGTCGCAGGTCCAGCCAGAGAACACGTCCAACACAATGTACCGTCACACTGATCGCCAGAGGAAGAAGTCTAAAATGACGGATGAGGAGATTCTGGAAAGACTCAGTATGTGTACTTCGAGCTCAGTTTGCATTCTTATCATGGAACTGTAGAGTCCACAGTCCAAATTTGATTTAATTTATTCATTCATTTGTTAGTTATATGCACAAACAGTGTTGAGGAAATGACTTCAGTGTCACTGATATCTGTATCAGTTTGTGCTTCTCAGTTTGTGTTTGTGTGTGGCTGGATCACATTATTCACTTTGTGGTAATTTAGAAGATGGGCTGAATATATGGTGTACAGTTGCAGTTTACAGTTTTCTAAATATTACTACCAATGCATCAAGTTTGTCTTTTAAAAGAATTACGGAAAAAAAAAATGAAGACATGAAGTGTGGCCTCCATTGCACTGATCTTTCTGCAACTTCAGCCCATATTAGCAGCACAGATTGCATCACAAGGAAGAGATGCATATAGTTGGAATAACTGCACTAAAAAGAAGGGCACAAAGGCAGAAAAAGTTCTGCAGTGTTGTCTTGTTTATACTTATTTGTTTGCGTGAAGGCTGTCGTCACAATGTGCACCCACACAAGCTCAGACATCACATGTCTATCTTCTCTCTGACTCAGGGAGTATTGTGAGCGTGGGGGATCCCAAAAAGAAGTACACACGCTTCGAGAAAATAGGACAAGGGTAAGTTTGTGCATGAACACCAAGCAGTTGTCATGGATATTAAAATGGAGAAATTGCAGAGGCAGTCAGTCTCACCAGGAGAGATGATGTTATAGTGACCACTTCAGAGAGGCAGCGGGAGGGTTAGGATGAATGACTGGGTGAAAAATAAGTAGAGAGGAAATGAGAACTGTATCCTGAAATGGCCAAAGGCCAGATAAGCTCAGCCGTGTCTCTCTCTCTCTCCCCGCCTCGTCTATTTTTTAAGGCTCTCTTCCTGTTCAGTATACATCTACACAGATAAAAACTGTGTGGTCCTTATCTGCTATAACATACTCACTCCTTCCAAATTTGATCAGGAAGGTCTTATCTGAAACCATAGATAACTGTCTTGTTACTGTCCACCAGGTTATCTGTAACTTATTGGTACCGGGATCTGAGCTGAAATTACACAGGTGCAGCAAGAGAGAAAGAGAAAGTGACGTGGAAAGACAAGACACCTAAATGAGAGTTTTTACACCTCCAAATAAGGTCTGAATGGCTGCATACCATTCCTTTGACCAATTATTGGAAACCATGAAGCCTCACCACTGCTCAGCCAATTCAGTAAAAGCTTGCATAGTCCTCAGATGCAGCATATTAAAAGCAATGTAGAACCATTAATTACAGAAAATGAATAAAGGTAGTTTATCCTCCACACTACTGCCTCTTCGCAGTTTATGCTTCCCTCATTGGATAAAGCAAGTTTTAACATGTCAGTAGGTCTGTGCACTTTAAATACAGAATATGGAAATATGAGTGGGTCATACTGTTACTCTGAAGCTTAGTAACTTTTCATGAAATAATAGTATAGACAAACTAGTAATCACAAAATAACACCAATTAGTTTTGAATAAAGAACAAACACTGTGTATTGAAATCACTCAGTGTCTGAGTGATGTGTCTCATTAATACGAGTTTGCTTTTCCATTTTCCAGAGCATCCGGCACTGTGTACACTGCCATTGACATAGCAACTGGCCAAGAGGTACAAGGTTGTTACATAGTATATGATCAGGCTTATGCTTGTTCTGCGCTACAAACTCCTTTGTCTGTTTTCTCAGGTGGCCATTAAGCAGATGAACCTGCAGCAGCAGCCTAAGAAAGAGCTGATCATCAATGAGATCTTGGTGATGAGGGAAAACAAGAACTCCAATATAGTGAACTATTTGGACAGGTCAGTTTTTACACAGCCGGTTTCAGATCGCGTCTAAACTTCAGGAAAAGATGTTTTTCAGTTTCCTGTCTGTCACATATAACAGTGAGACACAAGACACGCTATTACATTAGAGTTTTTCACATCATCTTGTTTCGGCAAATATTTATATTTACTTTATATGGAAAATAATAGTATGATACAAATATGTCAACCCTCACAAGCTGGAACGTGATAAGCAGTTGAGGATGAATGAATGAATGAATGAACAAATATTTCACAAGACTCCAGATAAGACATTTAGCAGGTATACAGACTCGTTCAGCATGTATTCAATCTTTCTTTCATCATTTTTGTTTTCTAAGATACTTAAAGGTGTTGCCAATATTTAGTTGCCAATATCAAGTGAATTGTTGTCAGAAGCTAAATGTGGTAAATACATGTTACAATAATGGCATGACATTGAGGATCCTCTGGGCCTCTTTCTCATGTCTTTTCCTTCTTCCTCATCTCATTCTTCCTCTTTTTCCCTCTCAATAGTAGTCAGCATTTGTCTTAAGGTGCATTACTGCCACCTGCTGTTTTAAACCACACTTAGACACAACCGTTGCAACTGACTATGTGCCCTTAAGTGTTTACATATTGTCAGTCTATCGAAGTACCTAAGCTGAAAACTACATTCACACTATTTCGGTATTTTTTAACTTTCCCTCTTTTTCTCCACTACCTTTGTTCTGTTTAGTTACTTGGTGGGAGATGAGCTGTGGGTGGTGATGGAATATTTGGCCGGTGGCTCTTTGACAGATGTAGTGACTGAGACCTGCATGGATGAGGGCCAGATTGCAGCGGTCTGCAGAGAGGTAACAAGCCAAGTTTAGAGCAGGCCAAATTATCAGCAATATCGCCCACTGCTCTTGTAGCGTGGCTGAGCTGATCCTTTAATTGTTGCTCTTCCTTGAATAGCATGTGAACCTTTTTTGTACCTAATTAGAGAAAATAGTGTATGTGCATAGTACAGTCCTCTTTCTATGCCTGTTTTAAGGTTTATTTTTAACTTTTTATTTCTCCTCCCTCTCCCTCTTAGTGTCTTCAAGCTTTAGACTTCCTACACTCCAACCAGGTGATCCACAGAGATATAAAAAGTGACAATATCCTCTTGGGTATGGATGGCTCCGTCAAGCTTAGTAAGTCTTTACTTTTTTGGCATGTTTAAGTTAAGTGTGTGAGAATTAAAGCAAAAAGACTAACATTTGGACTCAGATTTGGAGACATGGCATTGTAGGTAATGAGGGACAACTTGACTGAGCGATGTTGAATCGATGCTTAACACACCACTGCACCTCTCTCCCTCTGTGTCCCTCTGTAGCCGACTTTGGCTTCTGTGCCCAGATCACTCCAGAGCAAAACAAGCGCAGCACGATGGTGGGTACACCCTACTGGATGGCACCAGAGGTGGTGACTCGGAAAGCCTACGGCCCAAAAGTGGATATTTGGTCTCTGGGAATCATGGCGATAGAGATGGTGGAGGGAGAGCCACCCTACCTGAATGAGAATCCACTCAGGGTAAAACAAAAACAGGACTCAAGATTTTGGCTAGACAGCATGCATTCAGATAAAATATTGCAATTTATTTGACTGCCTCCGTATTTCCAGGCGCTGTACCTGATAGCTACAAATGGGACTCCAGAGCTGCAGAACCCAGAGAGGCTCTCATCTGTGTTCAGAGACTTCCTCAACCGCTGTCTGGAGATGGATGTGGACCGCAGAGGCTCTGCCAAGGAGCTGCTACAGGTGAAACTGCACATACAGTACACACAGATTCACCACAACGTAAGAACTGGCCACCAAAGTGTGGGGGGCAAAATTAGACAGTGATGTGGGACAGCTAATGTTCCACACCACTGTTATTTTGGAAGACCTTGTGGCTCAAACCTCATAGCAGAACAATCTTTCTGTCTGTGGGATCATAAGGACTTTTCAAAACAATCAAACTAAATTTCACAACAAGTAAAACACAAGATGGTTTTTCATCAAGAGTAATCCTAATCCTCATTATGATTTGATGTTTTTAAATCATAACTGTCAGTTTTTCTATTTAAGCCTGCATCTCTAATTGACCCTATACATACCTGTCCTCTCTGATCTCCACAGCATTCCTTCCTCAAGCTGGCGAAGCCTCTATCCAGCCTAACGCCTCTGATTGTAGCCGCGAAGGAAGCCATAAAGAACAGCAGCCGTTAGGGAGTGCCCTCTGTCCGCACCTGACGCTGGAGCCCTCCCTGTGTTGTGTGTGCTCATGGGGGCAGGGACTTGAGTGTATGAGTGATGGGTGACGTGACAGCGACAGCACAAGGACGGGGTTTTTGTGACTTACAGTGACAGCACAAGGACAAAAGACCCCCAGGCCTCATATATAGGACGGACATCTGGCCTTGCAGCCCCCCCGGCTCATGCTGCTGAAAAAGACCTTGCCTCTTTGTTTACTTCTCCAACACAGTACATGTAGAGCAGTCCATCACGTGTGTGTGTGTGTGTGTGTGTGTGTGTCACAGCGCGTGGGAATGTGTGTTTGTGTGAGCAATCTGTACACATCTCTTTGTGTCATATGTCTATGTTTGGGAGGCAGATGCTAAACAAACAACCCCTCAAAAAATGGGGTGAAAAAATTTAAAAGAAAGTGTGCTCAGTCTCAAGGACACCGAAGAAGAGACTTGGAGTGAAGAGGAGGCACTAAGGAAACTGCAGAGCCTGTAGGCCTGATTTGCTTTCCTCATGTCCCTCCACGGAGCATGATCAGGCCACACCTGCACCTGCAGTGACCAGCTGATTCGAGAGAATGACCCTGGACCCAACCTTTGCCTGCATGACTACGGCTCTGTGCAGTAACATTACTACTCCTTTGCAGATTGTCACAGCTCAAGGTGGTTTATTTCTGTGTTTGTGTGAGTGTGTGTGTGTATGAGCGTGCATGCATGCAAGTGTGGGTAAGGGTGCAGCTACAGGGGAAAAAGTCAGAAATAATTTCATATGACCTATGCCGGCTTGAATAATTCTTCAGGTTTTTGCTTCATGTCGTTGGAGAGATACAGGTTCTGTATTTGGTTTAGGTATACATTTGACTAAATTTATTCCACACAGTTTCAGTCATAGAAATCACACTTCACTGCAGTTACTGAGTTGTGCTCAAATATCAGGGTTAATGCTATGACTGTTGTAAAGTTCCATTACAAAATCTATGTAAAATGTGACTCAGCTGCAGATCACATGTTCAAATACCAAATTTTAAATATATTATATCCATCATTCTTTGTTACTCCTACAGTGAGAGAGCGGAATATTCAATTGTAATTTTAGTGATGTAGTACCTACTAATACACTGACCTGTCCAGATTAAAATCAACATTTAGTTCTGTAAACTCCATGTGACAGACATTTATTGGATGACAGACTTCATTCACAGTCAGTTTCATTACTATCATAGAAGTGTGCAATCCAAAAAATCATCTATTCGCAAATCAGCTTTTTTATTACGGCGGCAATCAGAAGGTCATGTGATTATTTACCTACAGTAAGCTGGACGTCCAGTGCCACATTTGTCACAGTGTCCCAGATTGTTCCAAGGATCCTTGTGTCCTGAAGCAGGATATAATAAGATGCCCTTTCACTAAAAACATTGTGAGCATGTCGTACCCTGAATATGAATTCATCAGATTTGAAACAACTATCTGCAAAGAGGTATAAGTAGTGTGAATGAAATGAGGTTGCTTCCGGAAACGTTTTTGTTCATTTCAGGAGTAGAAGCATGGGGCATTAGCAATTGTTGTCATGTCAGATTCCCTTTTACTGTGACATGTTTGGACTGAATGCCAGCAAAATCCTGGCCTTACCTCGCCAGGTGAACATACTAAATATTGACCAGGATTCATGTCTAATAAGGCACTGGGCACCAGCTGTCCTGTCCATCCCCCAAACCACCCAATCCTCTCTTTTTCTCCTTTTGTAATTCAGTGCAGATCATTTATGCTTCAGTATCCTACTGTCCTTTGATGGTGTCTTATGTGACTTTTCTCATGCGATCTTTATGTTTGTATCTGTGATGAGCTTTTTTGGATGCTAGAGAGATGGGGAATGTTATTCACTGCGAGGTAGTGAGTGCCATTTCATGAATTTACCTTGCTCACTGAAAACTGCTTCCTAACATTCCTTCCATTCCTGGTGATCGTTTGGACTCATTCCTGTGCTGAATTTTTCTACTTTGTGTCTATATTTGGTAGCTTTTTCAGGCATTTCCAATGTAGCATCCCTCAGTGTGTGTCTGTGTGTCTGTCTGTGCGTGTGTGTGTGTGTGTGTGTGTGTGTGCATGTGTGTTTGCGTGCATGTGTTAGGGGGCTACCTCAATCTGCACTAAAAGATGCCTCACTCATGTTGTCCACCTTGACTTTGAAGTGCAGGGTAGCTGCTTACTCACAATGTACCTCCATTGTACAGCAAGCGTACAAAGGATGAAGGAGTGATAGAAACAGGAGGATGCAACAGAATTCATGCATGTAAAACAAACTATACACTGTATCTCATCTTCAAATAGGTTAAGATTGTTAGGATATGTATGTATGTATGTAAATATGATGGGAACACCCCCCCCCCCCCTTTTTTTTTCTCCAAAATTATCTAACTTAAAATGACAATATTCAGGTTGCTCTATGGTATGTATCAATAAATGTTTTGCACCCTGGAAAGCAAAAAGAGAAAATCAAACACGCTGTCTCTGCACTCCTGGATCTGGCTCTCCTGTTCGGGCTTCATCGGAACCTCCTTCATCTGGATAGAGAGCTGATGAATGCAGCACTCTGTGTGCGGGCCCACACAGTCTGTCCTGAGTACCACTGCTGAGTGTTAGTGCATGTATGTGTGTGTGCGGTAGGTGTGGGTGGCCTGTCAGGAAGTTCTGCCGGCCCTGGGACATTTGGCCTCTGCCCCATGTACAGGTCTGAACTATGAGCACAAAGATGAATTTCGGGACAAGAGACACCGCTGACGTGCCCCTTTTCTGTGGTTGCGCCTGTACATTCCTTTCTTCTGAATGTGTAAACCTGTACACGTGGTGTGAAAATTCCTCTATTAATGTGTATCAAGAGAATGGAACAAAGACAAAAAATGTTACTTTTTAAATTATTATCATTATTATTATTACTCTTACTATTGTCTAGCTTTGTAAAACTGCTGATTCATCTGGCATACCTCAGCAGGCCTTTCCCCATCTTTGAAAATGGACAACTGATTGACGGGGAAATGAGGTTTTGGATAAACTATTTTTAATTGTGGTTGAAGCAATAGACTTTTTGAACTTTGAATTGTGCATGGCTGTGTCTTGAGTGTAAAAAACAGAACAAAACAAACAAACAAAAAAACAAAAAATTAATTATTGCAGTTTGGGAACTGGACTGAAATAAAAAGAAGAAAACCAGAGTTGTGGCGATGCTTGTTGGCTACTATGATTCTTTGATTGAATTTCTTTTCATTTGTAATGTCATTTTGCATTTGTTAATAATTGTGCGAATGAAACTTGATGATATGAACTGATGTATTAAAGAAAGAGATGATACATGAATTATGAGTTGGACATATAGTAAGCTTTCTGATAAATGATTCTACATGATTATACAGGCTGTAAATATAGTAACTGTGCACAAGACATGAATGACAAACAATCTCCATAGTTCACAATAGCTGGTGTAAAAAAAATATGGTTGATGATACCTTCACAAGCAAAAGTGTCAGTAGAAAATGTTTTATAAGTTATGCAAAAATGATAAAAGAAATCAGATGAGAAGAGGTAAAACAACGAAACAGGATGTTACATTCAGTCTGTCCAATAGCAGGCTGAATAGACTTGCCACTGTTGTTTGCCACTCATTGTGCTTTGATGATGGCACGCGTCAAGTAAGTTGACACACACTCACTGAATATGATTCAGCTGTGCCTCAGGTCACGGGTGAGGTCACATGGCCGTCAGCTGGGTCGCAGTGATGATCCTCACGCCGATGTTCCCTGGCATCTCGTCAGCCATCTGCCGACCTCGCTTCCTCAGCTGCAGTCTCTGAGGGTCAGTGGTGTCCTTCACTGACCCGGACAGCACCACTTGGCCCATAAACTCGTCCTTCACTGCGTTGCTGTTCCACACCTGAGGAGCACCAGTTTGTTTTCAGTGTAGATAACAATGATGCTCTTTTGTTGCGCTTTGACAAAGAGTTGGTGACAGATTATATTGACTTTTAGGCATGATGATCCTTTTGTGAAACAAAAGTTGCGATACCATACAAAAATGTCTTCATAATCATTTGGGTTTATTATATTTGTATGAAAAAACGCCAAAGCACTGTAAGCTTTTGTTTTCAAAACCCTTTAAAATCACACTGAATCAGAGAGCCTCAAATCAGGACCTATTTCCTTTTTTCTTTGGGGTGTGTCGCTTAGACAGGACGGTGACCCTCAAATCACCCGGCAGTGCCAGTCACTCAGATAAATCACCATTAACAGGACCAAACAGCCATCTTACCTCCACAGTTATGGGCTTTCTGGGCTTCTTCCTGTAGAAAATGGCACTGATTCCAAATTCTGGTTGCAAGGTGTCCTTCTTAATGGTGGACTGCACTGAGCGGCCCTCACAGGATATGATCACATAGGGGTCTGCACCTGCATGTAAACATGTGAAGACACATATCAGTGAACAACTTTAATGTATTTTCCATAAGTAGATGTGAGGGTAAACTCTAGCTTGTGAGACGTCCTCGGACCTCCTGTGCTGTCCTGGTTCTCCAGCCCCTCAGCTCCATGGACATAGATATGTGTCACAGCTTGTGCATAGCCCAGAAATGAACTCCAGCATTTTACTTTTGGCTTATCCTCTATCAGCTCCCTATGAGAGTGGAGGAGAATTCATAGAAACAGATCAGAAGTTGAGTTTGATACTCTGAAAAATAAAGCAAACTGAATGGGTAACAAACACTGCGACATGTCTGTGTTTTGTAGACACAACACTTGTTCAACAAGTTGCATGAAAGGCGTGGATGATTTGTTCTTGCTTCGACTTGCCAGTAATAACATCACCAAGCAAAATTTGGTTTAACAAGAACTTCGGGAGAGTGATGTTAACAGACCACTGACATGCATTATGGGTAAATTTTACAGTCTCCACTCTCCAAAACATTCATTTGTGTGCTTTTCTTGGAAAGAATCCATCCATCAGTGTGAACAGTCAAAGAGCAACATGTTCTCACGTTGCCTAAAAAGTCTCTGACGATCTGAGTGGTAAGATGTGTTTGTCTGCCAACATTCTGCACAAACACATTGCAGACTCACACTGACACAGCTGCACTTTCTCATCACTGTCCTACCTGCACCCAGAGTCCACATCAGTAAAAACCCGGATCATGTAGTCCCCCAGTGTATGAGGCTTGAAGGTGGTTGGGATGATGACGTAGCGGCCCTGTGGCAGCACACTCCTCATAAACACTGTCCGGGCATTGATGTAGGTGGATGTTGCCACACACGGTTGTGTGAGGATGTCGTGCATCCTATACTTCCTGTTCAGTTCCACCTGCAAAAGCAAAACCCCTTTTACTTGGTGTGTATTATCTTATTATCATTTACTTTGCGAGTCAGGTATAAAGTCTGGTTTGTGAATTTCTCGTGTGCCTGCACTCTGGTTTTATGTTTGCCCATGTAAATAACAGTATACTAGTTCATAACTAACACAAACACAATCATTGCGGTAACACCACAATAACTGATGAAGTAAACATCCCCTACATTTTTAAGGGTTTAACATCAACGAGACAAGGGAGGGTTGCTCAACAAAACATATGTTCTTCTGCCCCCTGGTGGTGGCAGAGTGGTGACTGAAAATGTACTTCATTACAGTGTTACTGCATGTTTATGATAACAAACTACTTCCACCGTTAAGGTCAGTGGTGGAAACATAAGTTGGAGATGCATATTATTTTTGTTTGACCATTCTTTGTTATCATAGTCCTCAGCTGCGTACTCTGTCATTCACGTTCAGACAGTAATGTCACCCTAAAACTATAAAATTCCTTCTCACTGGAGACACACAGAAGTGACCACATAAAAGAGAGAATGTATAGGAGAGACTCTGGAGTCCATCACATAAAGGAGGAGGCCAGATGACAAAAGATGACAAGGGTCAAGGTTTCGGGGTCACAGTTGAGTCACACCAGCATTTATGGCTGCACAACATTGCGGTCAACATGATAAGAGAGTACATGTATATGTGTGATGGGTAAAAGGCACTGTGGGAAATGTGATCTCATTTTTTTCACGTATGGTTACATGACACCATGTGAATGCAACAGTCTTATCCCCACAAATTAGATATAATCTGGTCAGCCATGTTTTACGGCTGCTTTGAGCCATCCACTGAAGTTATTGTGTAATAATTAATTAAAACGTTCTCTGAAAAGCATCCAAGTTAATTAGCTTTCATAAATCTCGCTCCTTGTGTCACAATTCCAAAAATCAACATGTTGTTGGTTAATCGTTTTTGTGGTAGTAGTTTTGTATTCAGCAGACTGTAACACAGACAGAATGTGAACAAATGGCTTTTTAAAATCTTAAACAACCAACAACTGCATGAGATTTTCCATGATTGCTGCGCAAGTGCCATACCAGCACGCACACCACTGACCAGCCTGTATCAGACTGAGAGCTCAGAAAAAACAGTCACCAAATGCATTCGCTGTTTCAGCTTGAAACAATCAACTAAAGTATGTGCATTCTTTGTGTTTAATCATGTGTGATTTCACCACTTGTTGAATGGTCTGTTTTGGTTCTGATAAACTGGTCAAGCAGTGTTTGCCTGTCTGTATAAACAGCCAAAAGTTCTTCACTGCTGAGCAGAAGCGAGCAGAAAAGTCAAATGAAATCCAAAATGTGATGAAACGACCCCAGTTCCCCCCAAAATAAATAAACTTTTGACTAACAACTTGATCCCAGACGAACACAATATCCTCTGTAATGAATTCATCATCATATCAGTCTCCCCCTGAACTTTGTGCAATGTATCATATACCCTTCAAATCTTATCTGCCCCCTTGTTTGTAAGTCTGGTGCTTATTTTACAAAATGAGCTTATTTAGTTTTCTACTGTTTGTTAGATCAGTATAGAAGTTGGAGCAGCGCAGCAGCGTAGTGGTTAGTGCTGTTGGCTTCAGTTCCCGGGCCTGAACATGCAAACATACAAACTGTGGACTGTGGATGTTCTCCCTGTGCCTGCGTAGGTTTCCTCCCGCTTTCCAAAGACATCATGTTTGGGTTAACTGGTGACTCTAAAGTGTCTGTAGGTCTGAGTGTGAGTGGTTGTTGGTCTCTGTCTGTCTCTGTGTGTTGGCCCTGCGATGGACTGGCGACCCGTCCAGGGCTGGGATTGGTTCCAGCACCCCACAACCCGGTAGAACGGTAGAAAGTGGTAGAAGACAGGTGAATGAGCATAGAAGACGGAGGATGTTTTATATGCTGTGTTACCTTGAAGACACTAAACCCAATGGTTATATTTTCTCCTTGACCAAATCTTCTATGGACCTTCATGTCTCTCTGTTGCAGGGAGATGAGCACTTCATCGACTTCTTTCGTGACGTCAAACAAATACTGTAAAAGAAGTTATAAGCAAGTGAATAAACAGGTGTCATTGTGCATGAACACAGGTGATGAGGAGTGTGCGCTACCTGTGGGTTCTGCAGGAATGTGGGCTTGTGATTAGCACAGCCACCGCAGCGGTTCAACAGCGGCTCTGCGTTTTTCGTCCAGCTCCCGAAGTGCACAACCTCATTCCATGTCTTGTGGATGCTGATCACCGAAGTGTTGATCAGACGACAAACATCTGCATCTGTGAAGAACTTGCACCAGTCTGTGAATATCATCCTGTGGGTGCAAACAGACGATGCATGGTTGTACTTTCAAGGAGGAGAGAGACAGTTGGAGTGCTGTAACTGGAAAACTTTACCACGTACCAGAACTCTCCGTCATCCTCAACTGTGATGCCGAGGTTGCCCCTTTCCATGTCACCCACCTTTGACCATTCTTCAGAACTGCCAACAACAAGCAGAGCAAATCGTTAACAAACTTGAAACGCCTCAAAATCCAGATAACACTTACTTAGTTAAGAACTGACTGTGAGTCATGTAAAATAGTACTTTTTCAGGAAAAAGTATTCCTACCAGCAGTTACGTGAGTTCTAAAATGGTAAATGGTAAGTATTGTTCAAGCCTCTGCTGTTCCTCCATATGTTCAGTGTGTTTTACTAAAACATGACAAATTACTGAGCCAGGGTCTGCCTGCTGTTTCTGCCTCTTAGAGGATGGTTTTCATACTCCTATTCAGTGTTTGGTCTGCACCTGCTCTGTATGAATAGTTCCCTGAAGTTGGTTGATTTGGTCCTATATAAATATATTGATTTCATTTCTTTTATTTCCATTTCAGTTATCATGCAGGGCTCATGTGCGCTTGTGAGTTGTTCCCCTCTTCAGAAATATGCGACGACTTAAGCATACAAAGGCGCACAAAGGCCTCTACACCGCAAAGAAACCTGTCAACTCGGTCCAGGCATGTTTTTAACTCTTCGTTATTTTAACATGTGGAGAAAAGGGAACTTCTCACCTGTCACTCCAGGCACCTTTCCATTCAGTCTTGCCCCAGGGGTTCCTCATGCGGATCAGAGGGATGGTTTCATTCTTGAAGTAGGCAAGCAGCCCATGACCCAAACGGACTTTCTTCACTGCGGTCACTGAGTATGCATGGCCTTTCACCAGCCCGTTTGCCATCCTGCTCTCTATTTCATGAGGCTCTGCCTGATGGCATTGGAAAAGCAAAGGTCATTTTCTTGAGAGGAAACTAGACGACGACATTAACATTCAGAAACAGCACAAACCTTAATGGAGCAGCTGATGATTCCTCCACGGTCATAGACCTTCAGTAGGTCTTCAAAGAGCTGATCTTGTTTTTTCTGGTCTTTATAGAAGGCACCCTCCTCCAGGTTGATGGCCTCAGCCACAGCTCCACTAAAATCCACCACAGCATCTCCAGTGTTTCCCCCCTCCAGAGACTCATAGCAGCCAGAGAGCCTGGACTCAGCAGGACAAGTAACAAGTTTAGTTTGAATATGAAAAATACAATAAAGATCAATATTTGAATTGGAGATAACCTTTTTAAAGTGCACTGACTTGGCATAGGCCTTCTCCAACAGAGCACTCCAGAATTCATTGCTGTGTTTAGAGTGACAGTAGATGAGTTCTCCATTGATTGTTGGCAGCCGATCGTCCACTACCACATCTATCCACTCTCCAAACACCCAGAACTGAAAGTGGAAGATTCCTGCATAGTTCTCCGGGTGCTTAGGATCCCATTCCTGCTGCTTCCATTCAGGAATAACCTGGAAGCCCATAAACAAAGCACAATGAATAACTGTGCGTAACAGCTGAGTCATTTTCAGTCCAAGTGGTGCCTTTAGCCACTGTAAAGCCGATGGGCCGGACTTACGCCTGGGCCACTGGGAGCAAGTGTGAGCTCCAATGGCGCCCTCTTATCTTTTTTCTTCCTCTTTTTTGTGTCTTCTGAAATCACTCCTGTCGTGTTGTGATTACTTGGAGCACATTTGTGTTTGTGCAGCACACGCATTATGAAATTGATTCTATTTCCACGTGTTCTTGTAAGTTGCAGTAAGCTTCCAGAACAAATGTCATTTCCCTGTTGTTTTCACAGTCTCCCTTACACTAAAACTTTCAGAATCTATAGTACACAGAACATATAAAAATGTAATCCAGTCATCAGTTGAATGTATCTGTGGACTGAATAACTTTGGGGCAATGGCCTCCCTGTTTAAAATCCATCATACCGCAAACGTGCTTTAGTTTATTGTTTTTAGTTAATAAGTCACCTTGGGAACTTTTAACTAGCAGGATCAAAAATCGTAAAATACGTGGACAGCTTCCAATGAGTCACAAGTGTATGTAATGGACACACAAACAGTACCGTCTGTTCTCTGAACAGGCGAGGAAAAAACCCTGAACAACGCTAAACTGCACACAAGTATGTGTCTGGCATCTCTCCGTTGTTTCCCTTCTCTTCTTCCACCAAAGTTTGCAGACTGTTTTCCAAATATGATTTAGCGTAATGCTAAATTCTTTGAAACGCAGTAGGACACAATAGTAAAACAGTGGGTTGTGCAATTGTCACTGACAGGCAAAGTGGGAAAATCCGACCTGTACTTTATTCGCCAAAAGAATGTGGTTTTGCTCTAACGTCTGTTAAGAGCTTCAGGTGCATTCCTGTGATGGCTGGATTTAAAATATGTGTAAGCTCATTAGATGTTTCATACCTAAACCTTCACCTGTAGTTTGAACCTTTCCTCCCACTGCCAGAGTAACTCTTAGACTTAATAATAAGTCTAGACTTAAATAATTAATATTTGATTATTACAGTAACAGCGATGAAACCAATCCTTTTACTCACAGAGTAAATAAGTTAACTCACCTTCTTCCAAAGGTTTGGCTTCAAAGCCAGACAGGAGCAGGCGGCAACAAACCAGCAGTTTCCTACAACTCCCTGGTTTAGATCATGGGAGCTGATGCCCTCTACGAACAGATGTGGGTCATTGCTTATCTCCTGCAAGAGAAAATGAATTCAGTGGCCTTAGTGCACTTTTTTCTTTACATTTAAACAAAAACTGTCAAGCATAATTTAATGATTTTGACTTAAATTGTATTTATAATTAAATATATTCTTCTTGACTCTCTTGTCTTCGGCTGCAGTTTCCCTTGCTGATAGATGCTGCTGAGGGTGGTGACATCAACCACAGCTAGGTCACTCACCCCTGGTCGTTTCCAAACCACAGCACCAGGAGGTGATCTCCGAAAAAACAGCGATGTATTGGTGGCTGGAAATTCTGGATCCTCAAACAGTGTCTTGTCATGGATGCAGTTCTTCTTCAGCTCAGCATAGTGCTGGTTTTTGTACGGGGCAGCAGAGGAGAACATGGTCCAGATGCTGAAGATTCACAGCTGCAGATTAATGAAAGACACCAGATGCTTTTCAACCTTTATACAGTGTTTAGTTCCACTTCCTGACCTCTGACGATGACCGTTTCTGGGCAATCTCTGCTGCTGTACATCATATAAATCCCTGTGCTGCTTCATTCCCACATATACTGAAGACTACCCTGTGACCCAGAGTCCCACCGGACTGTCTGAGTATACTGATGAGTCTATAAAGTGTGATTAAACATTCCATGGAAAAAGCCCAGAGATTAAACATAATTTCAATGGCATCTAACCAGAGCTGAATGTTGTAAAATTCTTTTTAAGAGCGTGAGTTGCATTTCCCCGATGAATGAAAGCAATTGACTAATTTTTGTAATTGATTATGATTAACGGGCAGCATGACGGCATAGTGGCTGGTGCTGTTGCCCCACAATAAGACGTTTGTGGGTCCGGTGTCTGGCCTGGGGCCTTTCTGTGGAGTTTGCATGTTCTCCCTGTGCTTACATGGGTTTCCTCCGGATACTCTCCGTTTCTCCCAACATCCAAAGACATCATGTTTGGGATAATTGGTGACTCTAAATTGTCCGCTGGTCTGAGTGTGAGTGTGAGTGGTTGTCGGTCTCTGTGTGTCTCTGGTTGTTGGCCCTGTGATGGACTGGTGACCTGTCCAGGGTGACCCCACCCTCACCCAGTGTGAGCCGGGATTGACTCCAACACCCCCCAAGACACAGATATGGATATGTGGTAGAAGATGAATGAATTATAACTAACAGGAAAACAAATTAATAACATGTTCCTCAGACACTGACAACAGACAGCAAAGGCTGTTTGATGTGTATGTGATTGACTCTATGGAACGGTTGTGAGGTGATTTTTTTTTTTTTTTTTAATGACGCAAAACACAAAGCATTGAAAGAAACTGGATTTGTGTTTATGACAGGATAAATAACAGCTGTTTCCTCTGGGGGAATGATGATATTTTAGCTTTTGACCCTTTGTTTCCTCACACTGAACTCTTACGATTGAGTCAGTGTATTTATTTTGGATGCATCTCCATGTTTTATTTTCACCAAGAATAACACATTACAGACAAACAAAGTTTCATTGAGGGCAACAAGTTCTCAATAGACATAAAGGAGCGCCAAGAGGTCAAAAGTTAAGTAATGAAATGTGAGTGAATTTAGAGAAAACACAAGAAACTTGTGCCACAAAAAATGGACCAGACTCAGTGAATATTAAAGCACTGACTGGAAAGTAAGAGGCAGGATATTGTGATACACATTGTGTAATATTGTATATGCACACTGCCAGCCAAAAGTGTGGACACACCTTCCTATTCATTTGAATGGGAAAGCGTGTCCAAACTGACTGGTACTGTGTGCGTCTTACAATATTAAAATAAGAGAAGAAAGGAAAACTAAAGCAAAAAAGGAAACAACACCTTACTGTAAGCAGCAGCAGACAGTTTCTGTTGACTGCTCAACTCAAAGGAAGTTTCCAGGTGTTATACCTTTGTGAGAGCCACACCTTGGTTACCTTTACTCTATTTTAGATTGGATTGTATTTCCTCTCTGGTATAGTTTTACTCCTGAAAGGGAAATGAGCAGGAAGGCGTTTTATACCTTCAGATGTCGTACGTATCTACCAGAATTTTCCAACTGAGAGAAAAAAAAAATGCTCTGTGCGTCTGTGTACAGGACCGGGAGCCTGTTTGTGCTTGTGTCTGAATGTTATCTGTTTGAAAGTTCCTGGCTAATGTGCTCAGGCAGGTTATTTTTGGTTGGTTGTTTGCTCTTCCATAGTGAACTATAAGCGTAGAAGAGGCCTGTTAAAATTTGGTGTCATACATTAAATGCTCTGACACTCTCTATTTAACCAGAGTAATTTGTAAAAGTAACATCCATTGAAATTCCTCGTACATGCCAGGACATGAAGCTAATGTTCAGTATCTTGGTCTGTTTTCAGGGGGGTTGAAGCAATAAATCACATTAAGTCAGATCAGATAACAGGTATCATCAGGCTGCGGGTATGATCAAAGTTTTCAGATTTGAAGTGGAGTTGACTCTGACAGAAGCCTCTGTATATCAAAGGAAGTATAAAACAGAAACATGAATGTGGATCAGCCCATAATATCAATAAGGAAGAACAGGTGTAACCTTTTAAGGCAAGACTGCAATTTGAGACGCTAAAGATGTAATGTAAGTATTTAAGTTGATGGCAATTATTCAAGTAAAGCCCATGAAGTTAAACAAAAGAGCTACAGTAAGGCTACATGCTGTAAATGAACATTTAAACTGAATTAAGGAGTATTAAGAATTAGCACTCACCTGTGCTGAGCTGTCTTCCCCTTAAAGTGCAGTTCTGTGGACCTCCTGCGAGATGTGGTACAATCAGCACATTTCCGTCATAAGGTCCTTCCCGTAAAACAAAAAGGCTTCGGGCAAACTCCACTCAAAACCAAAGCCAGTTATTTGAGCTTAAACCAGTCAGCTACGAGGAAAGGCTGCCCTAAAACTGGTCCGACGAGCACCTCTCGGCAGCAGGAGGTGTTATGCAAAGACTGACATGGTGACTACAAGGAGGCAGGGAATGGAAGACTGAAACTAAACACCTTCTACCTCCCACCATCCTGCAAGGCTTAGGTGAAACAAGCAAAAGCTTGTCCTGTTCTTTTACAGTAAACAAAATCACTTCCATGTATTAACTGTATGTACTCTCACATCTGTCTGTTAAATCATTTGTTGGTTTTTGTTTATAAACCTAACGAATTTCTCTTTTTTCCAGTTATCCAGATCTAAATCAAATTTAACAAGTTAAGCCATGTGCCATCCCCAAACCTGAGGTGAACTGCAGTCAGAAAAGAAACTGGCCAGCATTTATAAGTGTGGACTTCTAAGTGCTTAAGGATCACAAAAAGGATTTCAAATTTGACAAAAATCTTGTCTGGATTCATTCTCAAACTGGGGACAGCTTGAGAAGAATGCATGTAGGAAGCCAGCAACTAAATGATAAATTGTTGTGAATTAAGAGACGGAGCGAGTAACTGAAGGAGCCCCCCCCCCAAATAAAAAAAGGAAATAATTTGGATTAGAAGCTAGATGAGAAAAAACAATGACAGGTTTCATAAAGGAACAAAAGTTCATGAGAAAAGAGTGTTTCTGTGCAGGGACAGAAAATATCTCATCAAATAAAGACAACAGCACTTTATGAAGAAGTTAGGCTGAATAATCTTCTCTGCTATCGCTCCGATCAGTAGGATGGACACAGGAAACACTGGCTCTCAAGAGGGTGTTTTGTGTTAAAACATAAGCTCAGAGTCACTGCACGCTAGTGAAGTTTGGGGTATTTAGCTGCTTGACACCTTCAATCTCACTACTAGATGCCACTAAATCCTACATGTTGGTCCTTTAAGAGAGTGAGGGAGTTATGTCTGCTGATAGCTCCTCTGTCACTCTGTGTGACATTATAACGACTGAAATAAAACGTGACATGAAAAAGCTGTGTTGACATGGGTTAAAAAAAAAAGTCTGCAGAAAGCAGCAACAGTCACTTGGCTTGCGTTGTCTCCATTTGGCCTAAAAACGTCCCATCTAATGATTTTTATTACTCTTGTAGTCACTGTCTCCATAAGATGAATCCTTCTGTTGATTTATTGACTTTTTATTTAATGTCCATCACAAAAACATCTTCTTGCATTAAAGGCATTCAAAGGAAAAGTGAAGAAGAAATTTCCCGTCCTCTTGGGGTTGAACCGTCATACTCTCAGCATTCCATTCAACTCCATTCTTAAGCCAAATTTCAAGGCCAATAAATGTACTAATAAACCAAAATATACCATTAGCTGACATCACACTGAAACAAATTCAGCTCAGGAAGATGATACGTACTTGTAGTGAAAGTATAATATTTCAGAATGTGAACGTGATGAACCTGAGCCCTTAACATCATCAAGATGGGAAATCTGGCAAAGGTTCAGAGAATAAGAGGTGAAGAACAGGGTATGTGGAATAAAGGTACATTCTCTGGTGCAAAGAAAATAACCCCCAAAAATAACCCCCCAAAAATAAGTATTGACTATATGACAGTTTACTGAAGCTCTGCTAATACAAATTATTTCTTAAACTAAGTATTTGTATAAAACATGTTTACTAAAGCTGTTTTTCTACTTACTGAGATCATTTAGATCCTAATTGTCCGAATCCGAATTGTTTCTACCCAAAAATGAGTAATTGTTTCTGTGTTCTTGATTAATCTGAGGAAGTTAGAACTCGTTGCGTTGAAGCTGAAGATGCAGCTTGGCAGCGTAGTGGTCCGACTGTCCAAAGACATCATGTTTGGGTTAACTGGCAACTCTAAATTGTTCGTGCAGATCCCTGTAAGACCATCTTCATCACTATGATAACAGATCTGTCTCCTGCTTCATCAGCAGCAGTCAAAGAGTAGCTGAGTAGCTGACATCAATGAAGGAGCACTGTCTAATAATGAGTCATGTGAGTGTGAGTGGTTGTTGGTCTCTGTCTGTCTCTGTGTGTTGGCCCTGTGATGGGCTGGTGACCTGTCCAGGGTGACCCCGCCCTCACCCAGTGTGAGCTGGAACTGACTCCAGCACCGCCACAATCGGATAAGTGGTAGAAGATGAATGACTGAATGAATGAACCCATAAAAACCAGACTCGTGGCCTTACTTGGCCGTGTAGTTGCCAGTAATGTTGGATTTTTAAAATGTCTGTTTCAAACATTGACTGGGACTTTAAAATAAACTTTCCAGAACACATAGTGACTGATAATAGCATTTTATAGCTCCTGTTTATCTTTATCGCTGTCATTCTTGGCAGAATCCCAGAGTTCATTTCAAAGGGGTCAGTGGTGTTTATTTGAGTGGGGCTTCCCTTTAACTCCTTCCCAAGAATTAATACTCTTTACGGGGAAATTCCAGGCAGCACGGCACTGTTGCCCCACAATAAGGTCTCTGGTTTGGCTCCTGGCCCTGTGTGTCTCTGTGTGTTGGCCCTGTGATGGACTGGTGACCTGCCCAGGGTGTACCCCACCCTCACCCGGTGTGAGCTGGGATTGGACCCAGCACCTCCTGCGACCTGGAAACGGATAAGCTGTAGAAGATGGATGAATGAATGAATGATTGGAGAAATGCCAAATTGCAGGACACAAACTATAGCCAGCAGATGGCAGGACTTCATAAAGCTAAACGCGTCTTTGTGCATTTGTTCATCCATATTTGAGTCCTGCAGCAGGGACCGCCCAAGCTGAACTGTATTCAGACTCCGGCGGTCAGCCAGATCCAGGATTGTGTTACAGGAATGACAACACCTTTAACCAGCACAACACAAAAATTAAAGAAATGGGCAGCTATGGTAAAGAAGTGATGTAATAAATGCCCATCCAAAGGCTGCATGTTTGATATCACTGATGTTGGGTTTTATCATATTATGATCTACCACTAGATTATTGGTTTTCAGTGATTATTAATGAATTTGTGGATTTTGTTCTTAACTAAGATTTCTCATCATCTAAACTATTATCTGAACTGTAGCTTGACATGGCACACAACTCAGGTAGGTGGGTGTAGTTTCATAAATTCAAATTTTATTTAGTTATAATCAGTTATAATAAAAAAAAAAACAAAAAACAAAACCTGGGGACTGCACACAAGTTAAAGGTTCAAAGTTTAGGACTATATAAAAATTGACAGGGAATTTGACGAAAAAAAAGAAATAAACTGACACATTTAACAGGAGTTTAAATGATGATGTCATTAACAGGACCTCCATGTATTGCATTTCTGTTATTTCTACTACATTCTATTCAATTAAGACGCCGGTCAGCCGAGCAAATGCACCTTGATCAGTTTACAATATTTCTTCCACTACAATATACTACATCCAATATTTCTAACCAGAAGTTTGTATTGGTAGATTTGGTAGATTTTATATTGGTAAGAATTACCTTTTTAAGTTTTTTTTGGCTTTTGTTTAACAATATGTTTGTCAACTTATCAAGAAGATTTTTTCGGGTGAGGAATCTTAAAAGATTGGCCCAGTCCAAATTATAATATAGATGAAATGATTATGTTGAATGTGGAAAGCCCATTCAAATAGTTATTTCCACATTTTTATTCAACTAATGAGACAAACAGTGTAACATGTTGTGGTAACAGCACTGACCAGACGAACAGGAATAATGGGACGCATTATACTGTGTGTTTATCAACGTACAACTGTGTGGTTTCAACCCAAAGGTTAAATTATATTGTTGTGTATTTGATTGGTATTGGTGCATGAGATAATCATTAACATTACTAAACGGTAAAATGCTTGTCACTGCAGTTTCATGTGGTATTGATGCTTGAGATCGTTCTCAAAACTGAAAATTAAATTAAGTCCTGCTAAAATTACAAAAACCATAGCTGATTACAGACCAAAAACCTCATCATCAGAATAGAAAACATTTAATAGATTTTAAATTGATGAAATATTGAGCAGATCGTATACTGTATAATATTTTCTTAAAAGAAAGAATTCAGATTTTTTCTTGAGGAGACAAAATGCATCATAAGTTGTTTTGATAAATAAAAACTACAGCAGTAAAGTATTTAGCTCTTGGTACTATAACTGCTCATGACACATTATTACTCATTCATTGGTGTCTTCTAATATAAATTTACCATGTTAACGGCTCAGCTACCATTTGACATGCTGCTGATAAAGCAGACGGATCTCCTGTTACCATAGTGATGAAGATGGTCTTACAGGGATCTGTATGAACAGGTTCCTATTTTTAAACATAAAAAATCTTTTATCTATTTATGTAACTGAATAGATTTGTAGCACAGGTTGACCATCAATGCTCTGCATACATACAGAACAATATACACCCCTTCATTCCTGCCTTGACTTTATGTACGATAGGAAATGAGTATAAAAACAGCAAAGTATTGTTGACGTGATGAGGAAAGATCAGAGAAGAAAACAATCTATGCAGAGAGTGAATTACAACTGTTTTAATTGCAAAAGGATACCGGTTAATACATTTAATGAAGCACTGAAACAAGCCACTGTGACATTGCAAAGTACCACTAAAAAAGGACATTGTAAATTTCCAAGAGGAAAAAAAAAGAAAAAAAAAGAAAAAAAAAAAAGTCATTCATTCGATCAGAAAGGCATAGATATGAAAGAACAGGGAGCGTATTTACACCATGATAAAGTGTCCTGTAACTCTACAAAACAAGATGTGTTGGGAGGCGTCCCCATTCAAGACACTTAAAAATGTTTTACAAACAGCTGTTAAAGAAACTTCAATGTCTCATTTCATTTATTTTATCAAACAACAGGAATCTTTAAAAAAAAAAAAAAAAAGGCACCACTGTGGGTGATGAATTCACACCATCCATCTAACATGGTGGCAGTCGGTTTACACAAGACAACCAACATTTTCTGTTCATGTTAAATATGCTGTAGTAAGCTGTAGAAAAATCAAGGAAACAAGACCATTATTAGCATGTATGGATATACAACTGATAGATCGAGGAAAGTGACAACAAATGGGGCATTTGTACAAAATGGTGGGCAAAGTGAGGTGTCCCTGCTGTTGGATTAGCTGATACTAACAACTGTTGTGCTGGTGTGACAGCGCTCCCTGCAGGAGAAAGGTGGAGTCCACAGCACCAGATATTTTGTCTGTCAAGAGATGAAAACAGCTATCCAAAGCATATCCAGGGGGTGGACACTTGATCTCTCCTCAGACAAAACCTAACTGCATGGCCTTTTCTGTTTGTTTTACTTTATTATTAAGATATTGGCTATAAAAGGACCACCCTCTGCACAAAAGAAAAACCTTTTGAAACTATTCTTTAATCCGAATGCATAGATCTTAATTTAAAGGATGCTACACATGCAGCATTTTTAATCACTTAATAAAAGCATTACGAAACTAATTGTGGTCACGCATTGTAATGCTGGCAAGTAGACAGTAAAATGTCTGTTGCTGTGATGAATAAGTAGCTCCCTGCTTTGTGCTTCAGTGTCCCCCAATTTAGAGATTCTCAGGTTTGAGTCCCTGCAAAGTCTGAGAAAACTCATTTTCATATTTTTCCTAATACAAATGATGCGAGTCATGGCTACAGAAAGACATATTGCAATAGAAAGTTGCACACAGAGGCTTGAAAAAAAGTACTATTGTTTAGAGCTCATGAGATCAAGTTGAAACTAGAAAGAAGTTGTAGACAAGTACCCTTGATATAAATTAATAAACTTTATAAAAATTTAAAACCCACACACAGATTTAAACAACCTTTAAATTTTCATCTCCCCTGAATGTGAGAACTATGCAGAGCCATGCAAAACAGGAGAAATCCAACTAAAGTTTGGAGCCCTGACACCAATTGTCTCAGATGTGTATGATTTTAATTTTGACCTTATTGTGATGTGTTAAAAGTAACATGCATAAATCTCCAAGTGTGTTTTCTCCAGAATATTTAAAGGATTTTACAACTAATAAACCTACATAGTTTCCCCTTTCTAGAATTCTTCATCTAAAAATCATACTTTGGCTTTGAGACCTTTTGAATTTTTTGAATTTCACACATTGTACCATAAAATGTACACCACCATTTGTGCTAAAGAAGTGACAAACTGGCCTAAAAGGGAATTATTTAACCTTGGTCAATAAAACTGTATACTGCACATGGCTGTTTGTACTATTTTTTTTTTTTACTTTTTTTATTTTTTTAAATTTTTTTTATTTTTGTAAAGGGCCTGAATCTTTTTCCTTTGGTTGTTTTATGGATTATTAGGTCCTTCAAATTAGGTTTTTCCCATGTCAAAAGTTTCATAATCATTCACCAATATCATGCACTGCCATTTGTGAAAATCTAAAACACAGAGGGTAAATCTACCATGTATAGCCTACTGTCTATGTAGAGGGTCAAAATGGAGGAAATGCCAAAATAAAGATTTCCCATGAGGGCTACATGAGACCTTTTTTTGGTTGCTTGTTTTTGCTTTGTACGATTCATGCCAGTTATACTGAAACATATTCATGGTATATTGGACTAGCATTATTTTACACCATTACACTTACATACTCTCATAAATTCAGATTGGACAATGGATTCTGCTCAAGGAGGCGTGGGCTTCTGACCAGCAATGCCCCTCAGTCAGGAGCTGCATCCCACACATCCTCCACCCTCTGCAGTGGGACTTCATTTTGGCTGCTTCTTTTACTTTGACCGTACCCTGTATTATGTTAAGTAAATGTTAGACAGATATTGTAGTAACATTATGGAAGCACAGCAATGGACATTGGGCAGAGATGTTATGATGGGTAGCTATACACAGTATTTACAGCAGGTTAGAAAGACGTTCTCTGGCTTAGCAGACTTCCTCTGACGAGGAACTGTTACATTTCACATGGTTAACCGGGGGGCAGAAGGACAGTGGTACATGGAGGAACGTCACAAGTACAAGTGATACAAAAAGTTGAGTCGGTTCTGATTTAACACCCCTAAAAATCTCCATTTGCTGCTTGGAATTGTGTGACTTAACTATTTTGCCAGAGTAAATCTCTCCCTCAAAAGAAAGAAAGAAAGAAAGAAAAAAAGTCTGCTGCCAAAGTGAAATTTAACCCCGTGAAATCTGTGGGTCACTGAATTGTGTACTTAAAAACAGTGGCTATCCTCGACATAGAAACACGTCTGAACAAGGAAAAAAGGTGTTTGTGCTATTCTCAAGCAGCAAATGGTGTCATAGCCCTGGTGGTTAAGGCCTTCAAAAGAGACAAAGAGTGGTTCTCCTAGACAACAGGTGGCACTGTGAGTGAAGGTGGAAAGCAGCAGAGGTATAAAAACTTCTGTTTCAGGCCAAAAAAGGAGGCAGACTGCAGGAGGAGAGTCTACATGGATTCACCGAGAGAATCGTCATCATCCAGAGATAATGGCAGGTAAAGTTCCTGAAAGAAACAGCACAGCAAAAAAATGTATTAAAAAAAATGTATAAAAAAAAAGAAAAGAAAAAAAAAGTCACAGTTCAACAAATAAAATAAAAACATCGGAGAGAAGGACATGAAAGGACAGATTTGGAGAAAAAAATAAGGACAAGATGAAATGGCAGGAAAAGGAGAGATGTCTGGGTACCTTCTGCTTGTTGTTGAGGCCTGGACTGGTGGGGGTGGAGGTAGGGGAATGCTTGGAGATCGGGGTGGAGAGCTGGCTGCTGGAGCCCGTCCCATTGGCTGAGAGCGCCCGACAGGACAGACAAGAGAGGGGAGAAAAAGAAGGGAGGATGGAAGGAGGTGAGCAGAGTGTGCAGGAGAGGCCTGAACTCTTTCCTTGGCTGAGGAGAAAAGTCATTCCTGAACTGTGGCCTCATTTGGCTGCAGCGTAGAGGGACGCTGTCTACAGGCTCTGTGTTTGTTAGGTGACATTTTATTCACTCACTGTGCATGCTACCACGTTGCTAGGCTTCACTGTGTGTGGAACATTGTGTTTTTACCAAACTGTGTGCAAAGTGATGTAGCTGTGTGTTTTAAGTGGTTTAAAAAGACTTTTTGTCTGCAAGAGATGAAAAGAATTTAAAAAAAAAGGACTATGAGCCAGATGGCCGGTGTAAATTTGAGCCGACCAGTGTTGAAAACGTAACATGGAGAGAGCTTTATTGTTAACCAACTTAATGCCACTGGCTTCATTTAACCACTCAGCCAGATAAACACACTCACAAATGTAGACTTAACAAGTGGTTTAAATAGTTTAAAGGGCAATTCCAGCCACAAAAATAGAAATCCTATTATCTCAGTATCTTAAAATCAGTATATCTAAACATGAGCAGCTCTCCCACATTTACTGAACAGACCGTGAAGCTGTTTCACTCAGATCAAGCAGAGATAAAGCAGGGGCAGAGTAACATATATATAAAAAAAAAAAAAAAAAAAACAGCAGTTGCCCACACTGTCTAGTCCTCTCTTTAGATTTCTACATTGGAGAGATTAATTCATCCTCTGTAGTGGATTCATTTTAGCATGGGGATATCAAATTGAAGATCTCTGTTTCATTGGGGGCTTTCATCCAAGGACTCAGCCGAACACACTGTCAGTGCTGTAAACTCAATGCACCCTGGGACAAGTTTGTTTTGTTTTGTTTTTTTAATTAAATGCCAGAGGCTGACGTCCTGGTAAGTAAGCTCAGTAAATCAGACGTATATTTTTAACTGGATTAGGGTTAGAACACAAGCATTCATTTCAAAGCTCATGCACACCTTCTGTTGAGTTGTCGGCCAATAAAAAAAACTAATAGCTCAGCAACATCAGATGTTAACTCAAGGAAGGGGAAGCATTTAGAGACAGATGGCCACATACTTTAGTTCTTCATGTTCAATTAGAATTTTACAGTGAAGAGTCTTAGCTCTCAGGAGTATACAATCAATATCAGCTGAGGTAAATCACAATTTTTGTCATATTCTTCATTGCCTGTGTAAACCCACAAAATATGTCAGGAAAAGTTCAAACTAAAACCTTGATTCAAATAATTGGCTTTCAACAGTTAAACAGGTAAATAATGGACATGTTTTGTCATTCTTGAGAACCAATCCTGTTCCATTGTGTCTCTTCTGAGCTCACAAGTCCTTTGGACATGGTTAATCCCCAACAGTTTACTGCCTCTCCTGTGTATTGGTCAACCATCTGCTGCCTTAAAGGCCAGGCATCCCCCATCACTGATCAATAATCTATTCAAGACAACCTGCAGAGCTCGACTCCCCCTCCCCATCATGTAAAGTGGTGTGGAACATGACCTGGGGACTATCTGCTGTTACCACGCTGTCAGCTGTGAGCATCGTCTCTGCGTATTTCCCTTACATGGGATGTAACTGCTCAGCTGTTCTGTTTTCTGGCTACTGGGGAGTCGCTGTCACTCACACTTAAAGCTTTTAAGAACATGCAGTAAAACCTGCAGGTGGGTGTGCCATAATAGTATAGTGGTACCAGCTTTTTTAATGTCTGGAACTGGATTAGGTTTAACAGAACTGCTCGGCTCAGGCAAAACACGGGCAGTCCAAACTCAGACAGCCCTGTAGCAGAGACCTATAACACTGTTTTCCAGTTTTGTAAGCTGGTGTTAGCATAAAAGATTCAGGCACCAGGCACCAGTTTTACGTTCTCTTGCCTACTGGATATTATTAAATGTTAAAATCCCTGATTGTGAAATAAACAGCTAAAAGCTGTTTTCACCGTCTTTGTTTATTTTTCATGTTTTATTCATGGATTTAAAAAAATAAATACAAAAAATCTGCCTAAGCAACATTATGTTAAACATCATCCGATTACCCCGAATACACAAAGGCTGCATTTTTACTGTCCCTATTCTCATAGAGGCTTTTTATGGGGTGTTGGAGTGAGATTTAGGAGTCGACAACAGCATAGAGTGGGAACAACATTTCCCCATAGCTCTGCCTCCAAATAAAGGTGTTTATCTGGGAGGCCGGTTGATTAAGTACTTGTAACTATCTTCAACTGGACATATTTGATCCTGAAGGAGGAATCCATCATTAGGCCCATCATTCTTTTTAGTGGAACGTCATAGGTCAAAGTCATCCACCACTACCTCAGAAACTGATCACTGCATTACTCAGCTGTCTCATTTCACGCTGTATTTGAGTTCAGCCCCTACATCAACATTAGCCTGGTTCTATTTTCCACCAGCTCTTTGTTTTGATTCACAGATCAAGGTGGAGTCGGTTTCTGCTGTAGTTTAAAGGAAGTGTAAGTGTAGGTGATAACGGGCTCACTCGATTCAGCAGGAGACTTGCAGCGCTTGATGGGTCCAGGACTCTTTGCTACACCACGTGGAGTTTTGGGTCCCTTCATCACTCTGCATTCTGTGGAGACAAAAAAAAAAAACAAAAACAAACAAACAAACAAAAAAAAAACCTCAAAAACCCAGTAAGAAAGTGATATCTGCTATCAGATTCCACATAAATACACATTTTACTTGGTGTCCATAGACCCATGGCACAGAGCACAGAGGAAGTGTCAAATGTCTCGCATTTTTCCTCTAATCAGATACTTCCTGATTTAAACCTAAAATCTATGCAATTTTAGGCTTATTGTACTTAAAATGTAAGAGATTTGGCTTCCTTTGTGAAAAGGGAAACGTGGTTTCTATGAGCATCTTCAGCCTCATCTTGTAGGAAGTGGTTCTCAAACATAGTTTGATCTGAATCACGGAATATGGCTGAGGACTGATCTCTGTTGCCTTTTAATCGTATGTGCATATATAGTAGTGAGCAGTTATGGAAACCATCAAAATGTATGCAGTGTATTCTGGGTCACTGTATTAATCAGGGTAGACAGACTCCAGACACTGCTACGCCTCCCTGCTGCATCTTCCTCTCTGTTTGCACTGTCAAACTCCCCCTTTCCGCCCCCCTCCCTCCTCTTTTCCACTTTTGATGCTAATTATACTATCTGTCCTCCCTCCATCTCCTGGGATCGCACAATGTCTGTCTCCTCTCTCTTAACCTTCATGCACTACTAGATACAGACGTACATTCATGTGCTTTTGTTTGCAAGGTGTGCCACCACGCCTTTGATATTACTTCAGACTGGCAGCTTGTCTCGTCAACTCAGTGGTCTCAAAGAAACCCTGAGTCTGTCTACACTAATTTTCCTCTCAGCATCAAGTGATGCTTTCGCTGCACAAACATGTCTGCACATGTATTTACCATGAGGAGTATGAAAAATAACACAACAGATTCCAAGCTATTCTGGTAGTTCTGCCAAACCAGGCTCAAAAACAGCTTTGGTGGGGGGAGAAGAAAAAGGAAAAAAAAAAAAAAAAAAAACAACTTTACTCAACATTTCATTTCATGTTTCCTCAAATTTTTGACAAACAGAACCTTAAAAATGATCATTCCTCATTCGATCAGATTTACCTTCCAGCAATCATCCAGAATGATGAGTCTTTTGGGTACACAGCTGATGTAACATTATGTATTAAAGGCTCATCGACTCCACTGAGGCCAACTCAGTGATGTCTGGATGCCCCAGACTCCCAGCCATTTTATCTAGCATTGCCCCAAGGTTATTGCAGACTGAAACAATTTAACTGCAGTTCCATGGGGAAAGCATGCTGAGAGGGAAAGGATCCACATCATTATAAATGCCCTGGTATCGCCAGCCTACCATGATTTGGCAAGGAAAGGAGAGGAAGAGGAGGGATAAAGAGAACGATGACAAATCAGCCCTGCATTGTATCAGTGCTGTGTTAAAGGAAATCATATGTAACTGAATGTATTGAGGTGGGACTTAAGGTGGAAGTAGGTTGTTAAAAATAGGGTTTTCCAGTCGGTGTCGAGCAGAGAGAGAGAGGAGAGAGGATTGGTTTCACATTTTCTCCTCGACTTCTCAGCAGTATCGGTAGCAGCAGATCACTGGCCTAAACCTGTCACTGGACAGATTAATGGCTCTTTTCTACCTTTTCCTCTCCCTTCTGCCAGCTGCTGATAACTGACTCTCCTTGTTGCCCCCCCCATAAACATAATTTAACCCTAACCCTCCTCTCTATGAGCAACTGCATGGCCATGTATGTGAACATAACATCTCTTATAAAAGAAGAGACTTCCAAGGATACTGCTACACTAAATGACACCCCAGGAACAATTTGGTTCTAATGTGGACATTTTCATCTTTTATATGCATTATAAATGATACATTTTATGTGCTAGTGGAAGGCTGGAAGCCAGGGGCAGTATCACACAGACAAGTTTGGACTTAATCCAGTTATTTTTCTGTGTTTTTTGAGTCTATATTTTTAATATTGAATTATAAGGTCTCATTGTAAACGTTTCGCTGTTGCTGCACAAATTTAAGCCTCATTTCACATATGACCATAACATTAAAATTGACTTTTCAGTTTCTCAACAATCCAGTTAAGCACTGAGCCAAAACTGGGACCATTAACAGCTCTCATAAACAAATTATGCTCCAAATTAAGTTCAAACACAGACAAGAATAGAGGCATTTTCACACATGAACAGACAAAACTGCATGACATAACTATTAAAATGCATGTACCAGGAAGTCCTTTTATCGGTTTCTTGAAATCAGAATGCAACCATAAACGATGCAATAGCCCTGCTGACAGTGTGAGGAAATTTGCGTTTCATTTTATTTTTACTGTCTTTAAGTTAATGGTGCTGCATAAATAGGTTTACCTTAGTTCTACAACGATTGTAAGAATATGTGCAGTTCAAAATGGCAAAACAATCTGCTTTATGATTTTATGGCTTATATTGTAATCTCACCAACTAAAAACACCAATTAAAGTTGTTTCGCTCACCGTTCTCATCCAGAGAGAAATCATCCTGGGCATAGCGGAACTTCTCTGGTCCACAGGCAATGAAGACATCATCGTCACCGAAGAAATCTTGAAGGCAGGTAACCTGTGAGGCCAGAAGACAGCATTGCATTAACAAGACGACGAGACATAGTCCTGTCAGCGGCCGCGTTTCATGACGGCAGTGCTTTGAGCTAACGTCAGCAAGTACACATGCTCACAAATACAGTGTTAACACACTGATGCCAGCCGGGATGATGATTTCCATTGGTTCTCTGGATTTTGACATTTGCCAAGTAGCAATAATCAGTAAGTAAAACTAGGCTAATGGGAGAAATTATTAGTTTTGCGAGGATGTATTAGAAAGATAAAAGGGTGTTGGGTGAAAGTCCAAGGATATCCTGAAGATAACATGAACTTTATGTGCCAAATTTCATTGCACCTGTGTGAAGGTTGTGGCACTGTGAAAGACATCAGAGGATCACTGGAGCCATTGGTGCCAAACTGATATTTTTTGTACCATGAAGGTCCAGTATGATCAATTCAATTTTCATCAGCAGCTGTGTACCCCTTCTGAGCAAGTTAGAAGAAACCAAGAGTGCAATTTCAAAGAAAGAATTGTTTCTTCATATTCATTTGAATGTTTGTATTATTATTGATAGCTGAATGAAGAAAATTTTGTTCTAATTAAGAACATATTACACACAGGCCTTCAGAGCATGAAGCATGGACAAGTTAAACGCCGATTGCATTTCATTTAAAAAATGAACTGTAAACAAACAGCCTAATGTCAATGCATTTATTGAGCAAGTGAAAAGGTGTGGTTGTCCATCCACCAAAGGGTTTACTGAACTTCAGGTGGTAGGGTCATGATTACACAGCCTTTATGTTTTACTTGACAAGTTAACATGCCTTTAGCTACAGTAGGTGCAAGTAGCAAAACACAAAAGACACAAAAAAAATAAGCCCAGGAGGGTAATGTTACACCTTTGCTGTAATGTTTAAATGACTCAGCTTATTTCCCTGAGGACATTTCACTCTATAGCAGCTGTTGACACAATATGACCTACTTAGTGGACAGATGTCTTTGGGCCACACCTTCTCCTCTGCTTTCCATTATACAGGCCCTCTTACCAGTTCAGGCACGCCTATTAAAACCCATTCAGACTAAAAGCTGTGTTTCCCGTCTGCAGTTTTTTTTCCTCCCTGTTGCAGATGAGATTTGTTAAAAAGCATCTCAGGCTCATGTCTTTCAACACCTGTTAAATGTTTCATTTCTCATTTGAATCATTGGATCAAAACACAAACTGAAAAGGAGCTGCATGTGACTGACGCTGGTGTGTTTAACAGGCCTAATTTATACAGTTTTATTTCTCATTTTTCAAAAACTCTGACTTTCACAAACTAAATCTCTCAAGGTTTTTTAGAGGGGTCCATGCCCCGAAAGGTTATCCTCTGCTGGGACGTTTGCCAGGATAGTCAAGATACATCATGGTTTCCTTTGTGATACACATCCAAACTATGAGCTGCAGATAATTTGGGACCACCCCACCCCTGCAGCTGCCATGTTGGTTCTCTGTCCTGCTAGACAAGCTAAAAGCGTGTGGTGGTGACTCCGTGGCGTGGCATCCAACAGCTGTACCCTCTCTGCGTCCCACACGATTCCCTGGATACAGGCCTGGCAGACCCCAGTGAGATACAGAGATGGTGCATTGACTCCAGGGATCAAAATCTAATTGGCTTTTCTAGCCAGGGTTAATTTACAAGCTGCACTTTTGGGGTTTTCTTCACTGTTTATTATCGAGATTAGATACATGTTACTTTCATTAGGTTAAACTGCTGTGCGGCAACAACAGCTCCTGACACTTAATAATAAGACAGAAGCATTAAGAAAGGCTCTTTTTTCCTCCCAAAGGCCAGAGGGTGGAGGAGAGGTGATGGAAATGGGCTGCAATGAGGTTAGAGGAGAGAGACAAGTCCCTGCTTTAATAGCTTTACAAACAGAGCTGATTAAAGGGATAAAGTGTTCATCCAATGGACCGCACCCGTAATCTCTCTTAACAGAATCATCGTTCAAGATTCAGCTCTCTCTGTTGGTCTCTGATTTCCAAACAGGCAGAACCACTTTATCTCCTAAGAGTCAAGGTGTTTATGCACTGACCTAACAGGGAACTCAATGTAAATCACAAAACAAAGTGGTCACACCATTGAAATGGTCAGTAATCTAGTTTTGAATTATCTTGATTGCTTTCAACTACCATATTTTTTTTTAAACTGTCCCATATGTGATAAAGAAAAGAAAAAAAAATCTGACCTGTATTAGCATATGGATGCTGTAAAAAATGTGGGTTAATTTCCCATTTATAAGAAACAGCCACTCTTCTCATGAGTCCTTGGCAAAAAGACAGAATCCCATTTTGAAATCCAACTAATCGATCTTCCAATAGGGATCAAATGAGAGCCGCATCATCTGTACAGTTCTTTGTTTCATGATGCCCACAAATAATGTAGACAGTCCAACAAGTGAATTTCGACATCTGTCACACTGCGAAAAAACATTTTGTTTTCAGCTTGAAAAGGTCAGTCAGCTGTTTCAACCACAGCCACCTGGTAACAGGATTCGACTGAACAGTGTACGCTCACATATTGAATGCACACATTACAGTCAGTGAGTATACATTTGCTCACATATTTATTACAAGAAAGCAAATGGAGTTTTCAAACAACAAAAAAAAACTGTCTTACTCCAGACTCCAGGTGCCACCCCCTCACCCCCACCCCCACCCCCATACCAACAAGCCCATCCCTAATCTCTGCATCACCAGCTGGCAGGACCACATGACCCCCCCCCCCCAAAAAAAAAAAAAAAAAAAAACAGCAGCTACACAGGGATCCACCAACGACAACAACTGAATTATTTAGACAGACTGACCGGTCATCCCCAGGCTGCAGCAGTTTCGTTACGTGATGGTGGTCAGGTGGTAAATATGGAAAATGAGCATGCTGTTGAGTCAGTGAAGCTCTTTCCTATGTGCTCTGCCTCACCTATTTTGAAGAGGAAAACCTGTATAGAACCACAGGAACAATCAAAGTTAAACAAAACATCATTATAACTTGGGCAGTGCCTCAAAATGCTCTCAAGTGGATTTTGTTTTCTGATGCATACATCTGGCTTTTCTTCACCTCTACTCATCCTTTCACCAACATTAGTGACTGATGAGTCCCAAGGTCCAGTTTCTCCTCGACTCCTCACAGACATGTTAATTGATCTCTGTGCAGAAGTGAAGCTATTCAGCGTTGAACTGTGCCATTATCTGTGGCCAGGGTGGTTCATCTCCTTTGTATCTTCTCTGACATGCAGTAAAGGATCAACCCCAGCATAAATGAGTCACCACATGGCTGGACTAAAAATAATAATCTGTTCTCCACAACAGAGAAGTAATCTCACATCATCTTTCATGATGCTTGACAAGGATACGCTGATAGTGCAACGCTGAGTTGTTTGAGTAGCATTCAACCAAGATTTGAGGGAAAGTAGCAAGGCACAAAAAAAAAAAAAAAAAGAAAAAAGGGAGCAAATTAGTTTTCATTAAATATAAAATATCATGTTGTGTCTCTGACTGAAAGTGTAAAAAAAAAAAACAAAAAAAAAAAAACAAAGGCTGATAAAGAGCCAGTAAGATCTTGCTTTGCGACCCATGGGGAAACTCCCACACCACTTCCTTTGCTCTAGGCACAGACACCTGATCAATATCAGCGCCTCTGCACTGAGTGGAATATTCCTCCAAAACACACACGGTCTCCATTTTGGCTAATTCAGACAGCACAGTGTATTAAAAGCACAGCTTCCAAAAGACTAAAAAAAAAAAATCTGATTTATTTTTTTTTTAGGTTTTCAGCAGAAAATATTCATATCCAATTTCAGCAAACACTTCACAGGGATTTATCGCTTTCCAATAATAATATCCCAAACCATGTGCCTTTCTGACCTATCTGTGACCTCAATGCACCAGCACAACATCTGTGCTACTGTAGGTGCTCTGGATCCATTTGAAGCATAGATGAGACAGTTAGGCAGCAATATCTGCACGGTCATGAGGACCAGCTGGTCCCTGATGTTGTTTTAACCCCACCCCTCCCCACCCCAAGGAAGTAGGCTTTCCATTTGGCTGACTGATGTGGTCGCAGCATTATTAAATTGTGTCTCCTCCCCCCCCAGGACCATGCTCACTTGTTGATGTACTGCTCCTGCAGGAACGAAAGGGCTGTGTGGGGGGATTCAGACAAACAGGATGCACACAGGCTTCCATGTCTGCTCAAGATGCTTCATCATGTGGACCACACCCTGCTATCAGCCCGATTGTCTACCTCTGTAGAACACTGCGTATGCGGGGGGCGTACGTGTGTGAGTGAAATGTGGCTGTGGCGATCCGTGTTGACGGCTGAGGAACAGAGAGCAGGCAGGTAAGACTCAACGTAAAGAGCACACTCAGCGTATTACAGGCATTGTCACAAAGTGAATCCATCACAGTGGAGCTTATTGCCATGACAACTGCTTCTGCAGCATGGCAGAGAACAGGCAGACTGCAAGACTGCTGATAACCGGAGAAAAGCAGGCTTTTCTTCCTTATTAGGAGCTATATTGTAGTCGTTAAGAAGCCCTAAATCCATGCCTGCATCCATCTCATTTTCTGTGAATAATTTCTTACCACAAGTTATTTACTTTTAAAGCCAATTGGGATCTTTTGTTCTCTGACAAAAACAGTGTGACCTTGTGCCTGAAGCATGCTTGAAGCATCCATTTCTTTTCTTCTGAGGCTCTTTGTTGACTTTTTTTTTTTAGATCAAAAAAAAAAAAAGGGACTTCAATAAAAACCAGGTCAGAATAACGGGGGCTCTCCTTAATCATGAGGATATGTCAAGATAATGATGAGGACAAATGGCACAACAGCACAGTGTGCCTTGGATATACATTTGATAAACAATATTTGGATTTGGCCTCCTTTAGATGAAAACGTTTCCAAAGTGAAATTCTGATGAACAAGTAGTGAATCTTAATTGCAAATCAGAACTATTCTTCTACGCAGACACCTCTATCAAAGAGGAGTGAATACGAAATGGCTGCCAGCAATTAAATAAACCCTCTCTGATTTAATGTAGCCTTAAGTGGCATTGAGGGCGAATCAAGAAATGTACTTTTTTTTGTTAGGTATGGGGAATAATTACTTCCCATCAGCAAAAATAATATGATCCTAATTTGCTCTAAGAACAGATTTCTGAATCCACTGGCCCCACCCTTCGTGATTGAAATGAAAAGCACCAGCATTTGAGGGGAAAATGAGAGCGATTTTGTTCACAACAGTGACAAAGAGGGGAGTGCAGCTTGTCGTTAGAGGCTACACAGCTAGAAGCAAAAGAGGGGAATCAAGCATGAAAAGTGGCTCAAAAACACAACCTCAACCATCTTTTAGTCAATCACAAAGGAATCTTTCAGAACTACATACACCCCCATCATACAGTCAAGTTTATTATACTGCCAATTCACACCCAATGATAGAATATTAACAGGTACAAGTATGACATGATTTTTTTCAAAACCAAAAAGGCTTGTATTGATAGTAAACTCTAACATCCACAACAGGATGTGGTATCTGACAGACCAGTCCACACCAGCTGGGCTCTCTTTGTGCCTGGGATGTGGTCTCCTAGCAACCAGTCTCAGCAGCTATCGCAATGGAATGGGAAGAGGAGGATCAGAGTCAGGGAGGGGCGGGCACTGCATCAATATTGCTTCTACCATATCACCTCGACCACAGAGCAGCTGCAGTGTGCCTCTGCACACAAAGACACTGCAATAATGTGTGCAGCATTTTCACCCATTTCTGTGCATTGCAGTGAAACTTGGGAGTCCCAAGCATGAGTCAGAGCTCAGCGGACGTGAGACAATTAATATATACATCGGCAACGATGACAACAGGATCAATACACTCCGATTAGAATCGCTACCATATGGTGGCTGTTAAATTTATTTTGTGGAAAGACCTCACCATTAAAAATGCATAGCACGGCAAATGATTCCTAGCAAGACAAGGATATGAAGACAATCAAACCCAAACACAAAAATATAACAACAGCTATATCCTCTTAGGTGATGACAAGCTCCAAACATCTTTGCATCTAACATCTCCATTTTTCTGCAGGAAAAGCAGCCCAGACCTGGGGCGGCCAGACTGAACCCCTGGGAGAGCGCATTAAAATCAAATTCCCCAATCTATCATTCTGGCACTCCTCCCCCTCCTTGAAGACACGTGAGTTGAGCCTTATTGATACAGAAAAAAAGAAGTACAACACCTAAAGGAGCTCGACGGGGCTCCATCTCCAGTCCATCTGTACTGAATAATACAGGAAAAAGGTCCCTACACGAGGATTAGTGAACATTTAACCATATCAAAGAGAGGGCTGAGGAACAGATGTCCACATGCATATCCACACATGCTTTTACGCTTTCATGCCTTCCCGCTTGCTCCTCATCCACAGCTTGGTTCACAGTGGTCTGAGAAGCACGGTATTTGATGTACGCAGCAAAGAGCAGGTTTTCAAAATTGTCAGGGAGGGAAAAAAAACAAACAGATCAATGTTTGTGTTTGACTGAAAGATACAACTTAATGATTGCTTAAGGCTTTCCAGCCAAAAGGTCACATATATCGCTGCACTCATATCCAGACTTTTTTGTCAGATGATACCCCATCTCACTTTTTATGTATATGTATATATATATATATATATATATATATATATATATAAAAACATAACATAACATTGCCCCAAATATCTTAAAAAAGACAGTTACAGGTCGCATCACAGACCTTGCCACAACCTCCAGATGGTGACCCTAAATGGTGGTTCAGGTCGTCCCAACAGATTGCTCAACTAAAGTGCAAACATGAATAAAACATGACATCGTTTTAACTGGACCTGTGTTTTGAGAACACAAGCCTTCCTTTGGGAGGGAATTTTAGCCAAAGTTAAAGCATGTTCTGCGTCTCAATAAAGATTTTTTGATTAGCTTTCAGCAGTTCTTTTGTCCTTCTCCCTGACAATTCCATTCAATGCATTACCTTTATTTAATACGTATTCTGCTAATATTAATGCAAAAAGTGCTTCCCTGTATCATCATCATTATTATGGTAGTGTGGATTTGAGGCATGTCACCTTAAAAATATCTGTCTTGCTCTTAATTATTCTCAGCACTCCATTAACTTGGGCCACTTACCTGAAAAGTGGATACAATTTAGAGTAAAACAGGAAAGGTTCTGACATTATGGAGGAAAGCCTTTGATCAGCGGACATTAGCTTGTCCGTGTCAATATTGCCTGCTAAATAAAAGGTCAGACATTTGAAAATAAGGCCAATACGCAATTTGACCTCATGATGAAAACACGTGGATGCTAAGAAAGTTTTTCTAAATACCAATTGTCATCCTTTCACTGAAATACCAGCAGGCACCATCCCCAATGCATGAACAAAGGGCACAAAATGATCAAACCCAATAATACAGGGCTTGGCCCATTGTGCGCCACCATAGAGGGCGGAAGGCAGAACTTCCCAGTACTTTGAGCTTTTCAGAGAGAATCTAAAGTACCAGTGGCCTAAAAACTAACCAGACAACAAAGGCCAATGGAAACAATACAAATGACCTGGACCACATGACAGGAGAATATGTTGTGTCAGACCAGAAAGTCAGAATAAATACAGTAGACAATGAAGCTCATTGTGTACACAGGTTCTTCTCATAGATGCTTAAAGTTCCCACGAACCTGCCGTGTCATCGTTGACTGATGGCAGGATGGGACAATCACTATCTGTCCTCTAGAAGTTTTTCCTTTCCGCATTTCCAAACAAATAATGCTACTAATTTGGTTTGTTGATTTCCCTTAATCAACATGACACCTGTCTGGGTGTGGGTGGATTTAGCCTGTGAATGTCTGTCCAGACCACAAATTTTCCTAATGCGCAGCTTTGCGTGAATAATCTGTGATATGACCTTTCTCCATTTATTCCTAGAACAAAAGGGGCCTGTAATGCGGTCAACCAAAAAACCAGAAACATTTGAAAGGAACATGGTTGAGTTTTTCATATGCATAATGTGACCCAGTTGTTTAAGTGTTGCACCTGTACATATGAACGAAACTCTGTCACCTGAGAGCGCGACGGCCAGTTTCTGAAAGCAGGCTTACCTGCTTGCCGTCAAGTGTGTAGATCCTCTTGACCACGCCGCTCTCAAGCTTAATGGCCTCTGTAATGTCGGTGAGGACTTGTTCAAAGGAGTGCGCCGTCTTCTTGTTGAGCAGCACACGCACAGCCTTGCGTGGCTTCACACCGCTGCGCATCACCGTCACAAGCTTGGGTCGAATAAAGTCCTTGGTCTCTCTGGGCTCACTGGCGGCCTTTGCAGCTAAGGATTGCATGTTCTTCTGGCTTGCTGAGGCCTTTACATTCACGGACCAGTTGGGGTTTACATTCTTTGTGTAGTCAACCTTCTTGTAGAAGTTCTCTGATGCACAAACATAGCTTTCCCCTGTGACGGCAAAAAAAAAAAAAAAGAAAATTGGTTGAGTGTGTTGCAACACATTCAGCTATTTAACTCTGACACCTGAGAGCCCCAAAGGGATCCATTCAGAAACCCCTGACCCCACAGATAAACCAGCGGGACAAATTATCTCCAGGCTTTTTCAGTGCTCAGATTTCATCTCAAATCGATTTAATATCACAACTATCAACAACTAAATAATTTCACTTCATTGGAGAATACCATGTTGGTTCTGTTTGCTGACATTGCTCAGAATGAAAAAAGTTCATGGCTATACAAAGCTTTGAATAATCAGATTGTTTCAGAAAGGAAATGCTGCTCTCAAGTATTTTTGATAAATATCTGTCATCTTGTGGGCACCACCAAGTAGATTTTACTCATAACTATTATGCTGGGATACAAGTCTGAGATAAATGACAGTATCTGGTGGAATAGATATCTCTGAGATTAGGAAAATATATAATATACTTAACCTTTTTAGAGTCTTGATAAGAACTCAATAGTTCCAATTTAATATTTCATGTATAAAGCCAAATCAATGATGTACAAATGACACTTAGAATAGTGTTGGTGATCATGAATTATCTTGTTCACTGACTTGCACTTGTGCGTTTATGTCGGCACAGAAGGAAAAAGAAGATCTGAAACTTCAAGCACCTCAGTGCAGATCAGTGTAACAATACCTGTGTTTTAGTACACACTGTGATAGCAGCAGACTAGAATCACATCTCTGGATTTCAAATTGAATCTGTTTAAAGTTTAAAACATGAATCTCTTGACTCAGAGTGACATTATACAACCTCCTCCACCAAAAGTCCTCGTTGGATACTTGAAAAGAACTAAACAGTCGTATTTTACAAAATGTAAATTATCTATAGCCTTGTCACAAATGTAAACTGCCCATCTGTCTTCCATCTTGAAATAATCTTTCATTGACTGACTACATGTTCTACGGCAGATTGGGTTTTTGCTCGGACAGGGAGAGGAGCTAAAGTAAAGACAAAAAGCAGCAGGGAGAAGGAGAGAGACAGAGATTTTTGGCATGGGGGAATCCAGAAGGCAACAATTAGGCCAAATGTGGAGAAATTACAGCAAAGACAAAGACACAAAACAGGATTACACTGTGCAGAAGAGATTGAGCAATTAATTATAGCCTGCAAGAGGAAGCACAATGAAATGCCCCCCCCCCCACCACCACCACCACCACCCACAGTGCAGCCCCTTCTTAGTGTCACACACACACACACACACACACACACACACACACACACACACACACACACACACACACACACACACACACACACACACACACACACACACACACACACACACACACACACACACACACACACACACACACACACACACACACACACACACACACACACTTTTTTTTAAAGCAGCTCAAATAGCAAAGATGATCACCTTGTTCATCTTCACCCCAAACCAAGCAAGTACATCAAGTTTTTAAGTTGGGTCTTAAATTGGGCAAATTGAGCAGACCAACGCAGGGATCACTCGTTGAGTGTCAACAAAAGACTTCACACTGTTGCTAAAAAAGGTTTAAAGTCAGCTTTGGCAACTTACACAACAAGAAAAACATACTAAACCTAAATCTGAACTCGTTCTGGTCGGCCCACTGAAGCCAAATGTGGACTATAACAGTCATGATGGCAGCTGCTCAAGAAGCTTCTACTGTTGATCAGCTTCCTTAGTACAAAAAGCATTGTGCTATAAAATACATGACATTGAATCAGAGAAATATATAAAATAAATACAAAAAAAAAGGTTTGTTTGGATTTCCAGCTATTGTGACGACACATACTAATGGAGAGGTTTGACGGCAAAATTATTTAAAAGTCCGACCCACATTGTGACTGGAGGTTTCTTTTAAGCATTAAATCCTAATGCCGTCTAGTCATCCCATGTTGAGCTGCAGAGAGCTGTCTTTACAGCTCAGCATAACGCATGCTGAGTTTAAGCTAAACATCCTAAAACTGAGACCTCTGAGCCTGATTAAGACCAGCGTCGAAGCCCTGCTTTCATCTTTGGCAGCAACAAAATTGAACCATGAAGTACTATTTAGTATGAGTAACACTGGAGAGGAGATGCCAAGAAATGTTTTTGTTAGTTTCTTAGCATGCATTTTCCTAAACTTTTGTTACATTTCATCACATTTATTTTGTGTACTTCCCATTAAGAAATATTACTTTTTAAAAGCACTTACCAATTGTGCAAATAGTTGATAACTAATGCCCATAATTGATAAAAAGTGGACCATTTCACCTGAATGTCTGCCCAGATTAGAAATTGCAACATCATATGCGGGATTACAGGAATGTAGACCAAACAGATAAAACCTCTAATCTCAGGAAACTGGAAATGTCATGCTTCTAAATCTTCTCAGGAAAAAAAGAAAATAACTTGATTTTCTTTTACACGAGGGCTCCTCAGTTATCTCACTGCTGCAGCTCTATTGGGGAACAAAAAGAGTCATATTCCAAAGAAGGAACGTCAATAAATCAAACATAAGAGTTCGGTGGTTGCTGCTAAAACACGGCTTACCTTCCTCAAGCTCATCCAAGGTTGTGATCTTACGTGAGCCATCAATAGTGAAGATGAAGCGGACACCCTGTGGCAAGTTGATGTGGTCAGACAGCGAGCGTGTGAGGTCAGCCAGCAGGGAGTCAAAGGTGCGAAACCGGTCGTTGGCCACAGCGTACACAATGCCCTTGAAGTAGCGGTCGCCGTTGCGGTAGAAACGCACCTTTTTGGCCTTCTTCTCACTGGTGAGGGCCTGCAGAGTGCGCGTGCGGTAGAAGCTGCAGTGGGCACTGTGGGTAGGGCTGGGGAGTCCATTCATGCGCCCACCCCGTGGGGTACGGGATGCCTTGTCTCGCTCATCAAAATGTCCAAAGTCTAGCTCCATGATGACTGAAAGTTGTGATGGTTGTGACAAATGTGTGGTGGTGGTGACCAGCTCTGAAGAGTCTAGGAAAAAGCAGGAAATGACACTGAAGTAATTCACTGTGATTCAATTCTCTTTTCCTGACTTTAACTTCTCCCCACTGTTATTATTACTCACTGGGATGTTAACTATAAGCAGATGTTTATTTTTAGTGAATTTCAAAATAAGAGACTCCAAACTTGATTCAAGTTCCATAATAATCTGCCATGATGGTCGTGGTTTCATCTGCATACAAGGTAGACTATGACCGAAACTATAAGCTAAACGGTCGATTTATAGATATTCAAGGTTAAACAATAAACAGCTTTGACCCACACTGCTGTATGGAGAAATGGACAGAATTCATCAGACAAGGTAAGATTACAATTCCATGATTTATTGTCTTTGGTGCTGTGCGAGGCATGTTGCATATATATCTGTTTTAGTCACTTCCTCTGTGTGCTGCCTACAAGATTCCAGTGAGTTGTCTCATTTATCCAGATGAATCACTAAATATCTGCAAAATTATCCTTTGAGAGAGCTTTTTATAATTACGGACCTTTTTTATTATGCCCATGTTGGTATATTGATAAGCAATATGAACATTAAGAACATGGTGAGTGTGAGTATGAGTATTATAATTCATAATATCAACGATGCAACTCTTTGCTCTGCTTCAACATTACATGACAGCACAATTGGTTGGCCAGAAGTAAGAGATTCTCAGGGGAGTGTTTAATATTTAGGTGGAGACAGTGTTACAGTAAGAGTTTAAGTAGTTTAGTAGCATCAGTGTATTTCTGCTAGAATCTGTCATTTACATTAGAGGATTTGAAATAACCATAAAAAAAAAAAAAAAAAACATTAAAAGAAATGCCTCACCATGTGGATTTTTTTTATGGTGGCCTGAGAATTATGCAGATGATGCACCTGTTCAACAATTAAACAATAAACCTCCTATGCTTGGAGATGGACTGGCATAAGGCTGTAACAGCTTTCTCATTTAAAGGCCAGTCTTTCTTGTGACTTTCCCCCCTGATGACTACAAGCCACAAAAAACCATTGAACCGAGCTGTTACACACCCATAAAAAAAAAAAAAAAAAAACACCCACACATACCCACATAAAAGAGGGAGTTATCTGTGGCTACTTTAAAGCTCTGCTCCATTTACAAAATCTTCATTCATGAAGCGTTCTTTAAATCAGAGTGGTCCTTACAAATTAACAAGCTGAACAAAAAGGTCACAATGAAGCCAAAATGTGGTGCATGTCAGTTGTTTCTCTAACAGCATTTGATTAGCCAGCAGGACTGGACTCTATTGACTGCAAGGTCACAACTCTTTGAACTCAATTCAACCCCAAGTGTGGACACACACTGTCCCTCTCTCTTAGGACGCCTGAATGATTTGTAATGTGACATTTCAGGGGCGAGATGTCATTGTTCCAGCATCTTCTGTCTTTAACAAAGACATTTTATACCATTTCATAAAGCTTTTCTAATTTACGGCAGTTTCATGATGACACCCCCATATGAAATCTGTTTTAGAAGTCTGAGGGGCTTTGTCTAATCGATGCATGGGATTGGCCCATGCCTCTGTTTTATGTCGACGTAAACTGGAATCTTTTTAGGTTTTGCTTTGTTGGTCAGATAAATTACAACATTTAAATGAAATCACTTTGCTCTTTGGAATATTTTAACAGAGGAAAATAATTGTTGCCAAAATCACATTGTGCCCTTGATCTCTAACATACCATCAGTGCTGCTTTCAATGAACATAAAGATAACTCGGTCAGTAAGCTCTGCTACCTCTTACACCATTTTGTTTCATGCTTGCAAACCAGAAAATGAAACACTGACTCGTAACAGCATTTTGCTCTCTGATTTCCTTCATCCACCTGCGTGGTTATAATTCTCTCTTTCTCATGCATACATACAACTGTAGAGACAGTCAATTGGCAAACGTAGGCCATTAATACAGAAGAGAAACATGCTGCCGCCACCCATGTGGTGGGCCCGCCAATCCCCAGCTAACCTCTGGCTGCGCTGCTGCTGCTGCTGCTGCTATGACAGGCACACTGATAGGGGTGGGACCTCTGCAGAATGGGTGCTCCTCAGCTGACAAAGGCCAGGTTTGGAGCCCATCTGCTGCACTAATGGGCAGAGCTAACTGTGACCCTTCCCCAGTGGAGCGTCAACCAGGACAGTCCATTGTCTCATACAGGCAGCCAGCCTTTTCGGAGTGACATCACCGTCACTGCTGCTGCATGTTGGAGGAGCAGCCAGCTCAGTCTCCAGCATGAGTCCACGAAGTCACTTCTTCATGAAGATTTATCCTCACAGTCAGTGTGACACCAGAGACTCGCAGCATTCAGCATACGGCATGACAAGCTTGTCGTCATGGTTATCTCTTATTTTATGAGCTGCTGGAAGAGAAATCCCATGTATCCATTCTCCCCAACAAGAAGCAGCACTGCAGCAACATTGTGTGCTGTCATTGATATTTTGGCTGTTTCTGTGTTCCTGACTGAGCCACCCACACAACACAGCAGCCCGATGACTACACACTCCTGACAAACCAGCAGCACATTATCACTCTCCAGTCATCATCCACACACACATTATCAGCCCCTGTGTGAGGCAGAGCCTGTTCCAAAGCACAGTCACAAAAGGAAGGGGGGAAAAAAAGTTTCATTAGCCAACACTTTACGGTAATTTACGGTAAATGAGTGTGGCCACATGGCAGAGAGTAGCGACAAAATGCAAGTTTTCCCTCAGAAATAAAAATAAAAGGCGTGATGGGGCTGTACGCTCACCTCCTATCTACTCTCCACTCCAAAAAACACCTGCAATCTAGTGTGAACCTGGCTCCTCCGAGTCCAAAGCTCCCCAGTGATCACCCAGCTGTGTGTGATAATAATAATAATAATGATGATAAGAATAATAATAATAATCCCTCCCGGTGCCGGACTCACCTGCGTCGCTGCTCGCGGAGTGAAGGGAGTGTGTGTGTGAGTGAGTGAGTGAATGTGTGTGTGCGTGTGTGTGTGTGTGTGTGTGTGGAGGGGGGATGGATGTGAGCGTGTGTGAGTCGATGCTGCAGGATGGAAGCACGCCGTCTCTCCCCTCGCCTTTGTCTGTCTGCCTCAGTCTGAGAGCCGAGCCGCTGCCTGCCTCTCCGGAGGAGCCACTGGGTCCTAAAGCCAACAAGCGGCGGACCCGCCCACAGCGGAGGCCGGGAAGGTGGTGGTCAGTGCAGGCCGGGCGGGGTGGAGCCGGATCCACACGATGGAGGCATTATTTGTGCATTCAGGCCTCCTAGAGATCTCCTGATCTGGCTCCACTACTTTCTGTCAGGAGGGGAAAGTAAAATTTCCATCCTCTGAATTTCTCAATGAATTCCTGATCTCAGGTCCCCTTTTACTTCTGTGTGTGTCCCTCAACAACTAGGTCCTAATCTTCATGAGCGTGTCACCTTTTGAGACAAGCCACAGTTTGATGCTCTCTGTCTGTTGGAGCTCTTTGTTAGTAGATGATTAAAGTTAAAACTATGGCCTCTTCGAAGTCGCGGATCCTGTGGAGTAATTTCACATTTGCTGCTCTCAACAGCACAAATGTATGTTGAATTTTACATGAACACAAGTCACTTAGTCTGATAGATGCACCGAGGTGATGTCACCACATAGATAAAGCTGAAGGTCATAGTGAGGGAACCAAACACTTCCTCAGTATAAAGCCAACACCGATCACTGTTTCACGTGGATGACATACTGAATTACAGCAAACCTTACTCAACCTGCGGCTGATTTGAATAAAAACTGAGTTAGTTTTTTATTAGTGCAGTATCAATTCCACTGAAAGCTGTGTCAGGGCTGCTGCAGGCTTCGGAGTCCGTGTCATACGTGAGGGAAAGGTGAGATGGGGAGTTTCAGAGCGTCACATGATACACGCAGCAGACTAAAATGTGTCAAGGAAACACAAGCGCAACATCAGGCTAAACATCATCATCACAAATCAACTCCACTACTGTGAAACTTTGTGAAGAGAAATGACCAGTGAGCCCCAAAACCAGGCCGTCGTACAAATGTATGAGGTTGCACAAAGTTCATTTTTAAATGATGCTTGATGACATGACTGCCCTAAGGCCAAATACAGGATGACACTATGTGATGGCATTGTTATTTCAGTGACCACGCACGAAAACAAGAAATACTTTCACAGAGTATGTGTCATAAAGAATACAGTCATTTAAAAAATGACCCTAAACCTTCTGAAAGTTACATCTTTTTTTGTGGTCTGTCCACAAGGGTAATTCTCTCCATAAAAGAATAAGTCAGCTCTTGCAGAAAATTGAGAAAAATAAAACATTTTAAGGAGACTATGAGGATGGTGTACATTAATGATGGTTCATTAATGAGCTGCCCTTTGACACTGAAGATAGCCTTAAATGAGAAGACCAATGGAAAACAGGTCTCCCTGTTTTTAAAAAGCAAACTAAATGAGTTGACTCCTTTCACAGCAGGATGCACTCTCTTTGTCGTCTATTCTGCTCCCATCAGGCAGAAAAGCTTCACTTTAAAACTCAGCTGTTGTCACATTCTGGAGCCTCTCCTTTGCATGTCAAGCATAACTCTAATTCACTCTGATCACTGGCTGCCCCACGCCTCCCTTCGTCAGTCCCTGAGGGTTGCTGGTCCTCTGCCTGCAGTCTTACAGACAGGAGGAGGAAGAAAATATCAGCGCAGGAGGTAGTTTATTATTGGGAGGGGGCGCATATGGGAAGAGGAGCAGATTTGGATACTTGGCTCTCAGTTGGGTGCTGTGTCACATCGTGTTTCATGCCAAAAGTGAACATGGACTCAGGGACTTTCCAAATCTGGTGGCACACAGTAATTTCTTGTTTAGCTATGAAATGTTAGTTAATTGCTTTGTTAGAGTTTTAGTAGTTATTTCTGTGGCTGGTTGACTCGGACATACGTCTGAGAACGTCTTTTACCAACCAAGAGTAAATACCGTATCCCCAAATGTAGTTTTAGAAGGAAATATTTAACACAGAATAGATTTGATGTGTCACCATATTTTGCTCACAAAATCACTGGAAATTGACACATACAGTAAAACTTATATCTAAGTACATAGCAGTACAAATAGTCCTTGACTACAGCTTAACTGCCACCATCAGCCCAAACACAGCGTTGTCGGATTCACATTTGACATATACACACACACTCTCTGCCTTTAAAGCCTTACATCCTTTATTGGAGATGGAGAGAAAATACAGAGTATGATTTTACCACTGCCACTTTGGATAAATGCAGCAGTGAATAAAACTCCCACAGAGCTGGAATTATTCAAGATGAACAAAACTGCCACAACATCAACACACTTTCACACATGATTACTGTCAAATAAAAAGCCCAACAATAACATACAATTTGGTGTTATTTGAATTCTACCTTGCAAGTGTCAGGATGTCGAGGAGCAACTTAATCACCATTTTCCTTATTCATGTTACTGATTAGTAGCGTTTAACATCTCTTCTTTAGATAGACTGTAATGAAGTTAAACTCAGATACACTATACATGCTGCAGCAGATCTGGCTTCACATCAGGTCAGACAGGACTTCCTGGGCAACAGGCACTTGATGAATAACGTATCATTTCAGTTTTTTCCTCTATCAAATGAAGAAACATAAACAAAATAATGTAAATGAACCCAACAGATAAACTACATAGCATGTGTGTCTGATATTTGAAGTGAGTAGGATAAGATTTTAAATACATTTATATTAATACATTTTTGGTGGTCATTCCAGTCAGCCTACAGTGATATAATTCCATGTGCAGTTTCCCAACCTTAATCTGTTCTAAGAAATCACACTGCACCCAGTTTCAGTATCCATATACAGACACTGTGTCTTTGAATCTGCAAACTAGTAGACAGAGAGAACGACAGTGACAGTTTCAGAAAAAGTCCTGTGCTGGCTGTCGATATGACAGGACTTGACGGACTGCAGGATAAGCATAAGTGGTTCACAGCTGGTGTCTGAGGGAAACACGAGAGAGGGGTGGAGATGGCCGGCCGGCAAGGGTAGGAAAGGGGTCTGGTGGTGGAGGGGGGAGGTTGTAGCTATGGCGACTGGTGGAGGAGGAAGTAAACAGATGTCCACAAGCTGGCAGACAAGGCCCAGAGTGGTTGAGCCACTGAGAGACAGGTGGACATCCAGGAACACAGTGGGACTGCAAAATGAGTGTGAGGCCAAGCAGGGCTTTGTGTGTTGAACACAGTCACTAGATTTTCTCATAAATAAATCTGTCAGGCTATAATTTAGTGAATGAGGCCCAGATCTTATATCTTTAGGACATATTAGAGGGATTTGGTAGGTACGGTGGCATCAAATGAAATGTGTTCTTTTCATTGTTCTAAAACACATTAATCAAGCTTGTAAAATGAAACATGGATCTAACTCCATCTGGACTTGTCCACCTCATCAAAGTAACCATTGCATAGTAAACAGTTCAGCCAACTGACGCTGGCTCTGAAAACATAAGAAATCAAACAGCATTTCACTCTCCTCTATTTCCCAATTTGCTGTCTATTGGACTCATGAAATGATGAGACAACAATAAGGAGTGCAGGGAGAAAGCCTTCATCACAGCAGTCAAAACTCATTCATCACTGATGTTCTAATGACCCACTTTTGCATTTTGAGGAGTCGCTGCAGCAGCAGTGCTCTCAGGAACAGTCATGAAGCTGGAAAGCCATCAGTTTAAATCCCCTGGCAAGCTGGTAAATCTGACTACAGGAAGTGAAGGAGACATTCCATCGCCTTCCTCTACACTAACTGTCAACGTGACCTTGAGTAAGGCACTTCAAACCCAGCTGCTCTGAAGCAATTGTAGCATTGAAGTGACTTGGTAGACAAAGTGAAATTTGAACAGGTGGAGGGTTCAAGGTGACTTGGAGCAAACCATATGTGGTCTGAGGATGTGAGGTTCAGGGGACAGCAGCATCAATGTGTAGGTTGATGGAGGGAGGGACTGCAAAAAGCCAAACAAGGCACACAGTCCAGAGAGAATGAATGTGTCTGTGGGGCCACTAAAAGAGGAGAGAGGCTTAATATGAGTGTGTCAGTCAATGAGTGAATGGATCCCTTGATTTTAGAAATGAATGGATTAAAATGTCAGCAACTTGTTAGTCAGCTGAAATTGGTATACCGTTAGTCCGGCTCTCATAATGTTTCCCAGGTGAAATATCTAGATAGGATACACAGGCATTTTGAAGAAGATGCATTCTAATCCTACCCTGACAATGATATGTTCAGAAATTAAGTAAAATGTATTTGCCTTTGAATGGACAGCAATTATTCATATTAACAACCTTCTTGTGATACATTTTGGCAATCATCATACGATTGATTGCATTGTTTAGTTATTAATGATTATTTTTCTATATCAATCAATTCATGTTGAAACTGGTGGTCTAGATAATGCCTGAATGGATGAATTACTAACTTCATCTGCTGGCTAGTAAAGTAAAAATACAGCATTTGCTTCTGAAGGTGGAAAATATAAATACTGAAGTACAGCAGTACTTAAGTGCATTGCTGTGCACTGTTATTTTCCACTACTGACTCTTAATATAGCACCATCATGAGGTCAAATGTTTAACTCCCACCTTCCCCAGCTCTTTCTTTCACTACTAAATGGTAGCAGCAAATTTTACTTCCTAAATATTTCCATTTGAGTGCTTTCTTTGTAATCATGCTGATTCTTTAGCTCCAGGAACTGCTGTCTACAAAGAAACAGGATGGTGTTTCACAGCAGCACGAGTGCCTGTTAATACCCATCTCAAGAGTCCCAAAAATGTTTGGCAAGATTTTTTATTTAATTGATATTTTATCCTTTTGTTTTCTATTTCTTTTGGTCAGTGACTTGAACTGACTGACAGTCAGTGAGTTTCCATCAAAAGCAATTGTATAATTTAATCAAGAGAGTTAAGGGAATGAAATTCCACAACCAAATGAAAGAATCAATGGATGAATGAGACTGTATAGGTTAATAGATCTGATACGTGAAGGTTTTCGTGTTGAAATTGTTGCAATTAATTATGTATACCCAGACCGACCACAGCCTGACTCATGAGGTGTGGTGGTGGTGTTACAGGAAAGAGAGATGAGCAGGGCAGACCTCTGTAATGATGGCAGCATCATTAAACAAAACCTCATCAGTTACCATGGAAGCTTATTCATAGCCAGAAAAACCTTGAGAGGCTTATTCTGAGCCTAATCAGCTGCAGCCTCCACAGGAAGACTATGAGCCACAGAGGATGATGTCATGTGATTTGCAGCTAGTGAAGCTTTTTTATCCTCAGAGACACAATATAACCTGCATCATTATTCCTTAAACTTCTGCTGAATCATAGTGTCATTCACATGTGTTCACCTTTTGTATGTTCGAGCTCTTCCACATTCTCCCTTCATTCCATTGTTCTCTGGTTATTTCACTTCATTCACTTTATCTTTATCACGGGGACAAGGTATTTATCGTTGGATGTGTTAATGCCTGTCCTAGTATGTGTCTGAAAAATGTAACCTGGATATTTAAGACATGGTGGATGAAATAAATCCGGTTAGAATGAGGGAGATGATCCGAAGCGGTAAAGAATGACCTGGATTCCCTTCTTTCAAATCACCATGTGGGGAGTCACTATTGTGCCATCTCAAGTAGCTTTGTCTGCTCGGCAGATTTTCTAATGAGGGGCTTTTGGAGGAGGATGACAGCGCACTCTACGCGCTCTGTCGGGGAGGAGGGGCATTTAAAAGAAATGAGCAGTGCTCTGTCCGCGGATAGCCCTAATACTAGATCCCCCCTACTCAGATACCCTTCTGGCAACTTGGTCGTGCCATTAGAGCTGAGAAGGGTGGCATTAGACTGAAATGCTCATTATGTCAGATACACTGAAAACCTCTAATCAAGGCAACAAATGATAGGGATAGAATTAAACCAAACAGGGCAGGAAAGCAGAAGTGTAATTCAAAGTACTCAGATCAGTTTTGTTTGTACTTTACGGAGAGATGATTTGTTTAGAGACTAAATGCTGTGCTCAGAATATTTACTTACACTGAATTGCTCACAGTAGCAATCATTTATGTTTTCATATAAATCAGTTTGCATATTTCCACCAACTTTTCTAGTTGCTGTAAGACAACATCCAGTTATACTCAATGTCTGTTGGGAAAGAAAATCAATCTTACCATTAACATTATGTGTAATATTTATGTTTCTTCACGAAGAAGGAAGAAAACAGAAGAAGAATGCTTTGTTGAAAACTAGAAAATACATTTAAAAATCTTAAAGGGCAATTACCACTCAGAGCAGATGAGCATAGTTAAATAAACTACAAAATTAAGAGTTAAAATATATGCAGCATAACTTGCAGAGAGGCAGCATGTGCAGCATGTTTCCTAGGTGTAGCTGTTAACAAGAAGGTTGCAGGTTTGATTCCTGGGCCTGGGGCCTTTCCGTGCAGAGTTTGCATGGGTTTCCTCCGGGTACTCTGGTTTCCTCCCACCGTCCAAAGACATCATGTTTGGGTTAACTGGTGACTCTAAACAGTCTGTAGGTCTGACTGTGAGTGGGTGTTGGTCTCTGTCTGTCTCAGTCCCAGTATCGTGGTTAAAGCTTCCTTACAGTTAAAAGTTTAAGAAGTCATTACTCTTTCTTTGAGTTGTGCTGCTACAGATCTAGACTGGTGGGTGCTGCACTGAGCTCCTCTATGCCTATCCCTCCCTCTCTCTCCCTCTCTCTCTCTCTCTCTCTCTCCCTCACATGTACATTGCATCATTACATGTCTTTAGTCTGTCTTTTGTCCCTCCTGTCCTGCTCCATGTTATCACTCATTACTTGCTGCTGCCACAGTTACCTTTAGTTATTATTACACGACTACTCACTTCCCACTGTAACCTCTTCTTCTCCCCTAATGCACATTTAGTCCCTCCTTCCTCTCCTTCGTGCTCGCTCTCACTCTCTCCGACTCTCTCTCTCCACCCAACCAGTCGAGGCAGATGGCCGCCCCCCCCCGAGCCTGGTTCTGCCCGAGGTTTCTGCCTCTTAAAGGAAGTTTTTCCTTGCCTCTGTCACCAAATGTTTGCTCTTTAACAACTCTATGAAGAGTTTGGCCTAGCAGTCTCTTGTAGCAACTTTGTTATGATTTGGCGCTATATGAATAAATTTGATTTGATGTGAGTTGAATTTTCTTGCACTTTTAAAACATCAATGTGTTGTAGTATCAAGGTGCCACCTAATAAGCCTCAGAAAACACAATGAGTTTGAACAGGAGTGGCTCAGGACGCAGCTTTGTCCAATGTCCAACTGGTCAGGCTATTAGATAAACCTCCTCCAGAAGATGGAATTTTATTTCTTTTCTTTTTCTTTTTTTTTTTTGAGCCATATTGGAAACATCAGACTGCATTGTTGTAAAATCTAGTCTAATTTTACACTTGTCGTTTCATTTAGGGGATTTATTAGGTGTTAGGTGAAATTCTGTAGCTGCTCACCGGCGATATTACACCCAGAAAGTGTTTGGGCATGGATGAAAGGGTTATTTCTGAAAGCAGGTGAAAAATATCAGTGAGCGCAGCCTACACATTGGCTGTGTGAGCGAGCCAGAACAGGATTATCAGAAAACAAGCTGAAGACAGCTACCCTATTACAGTGTCACAACGATTTTCAGAGAGCGCTGCATTGTTTATGTCTTTTGTGGTTTAATGTAAACACATAATTTTTTCTGATGATCTTGCTACTGCTCGTATCTACTGCTTACATCCATAAAAACGGTGGTTTAAGAGAGGGAATGGGTGGAAGAAATGATGCTGTTTCATGGACAAATAGCCAAAATGCTGCATGGCTGCCACCTGCTGGAATATTACCACATCACAACATTTCTCAATCAGTCCCCTTTGATTTATCCAACCACAATCTGAAGACAAAGTCCATACATCCTGGCATTAGTCATATCATGTCACAATCATGAAATATACACTGGCCCTTTAGCTCCACATTGGATTATTGTCCAAAAATTGTCCAAAAATTGATGATTGGTGTCTTTACACCATTAATTTGTCTACATGTTGTGATGTGTATTGTAATTGAATTGAATTGCTCTTTGAATGTACTGTGAAAGTGCGATTTGGCTGTGTTGTTATTGCTCACTATTTTCTCATTCTATATCAAGTATATTGTACTGAAAAATCACCAGATAAATATTTTCAGTCGTTAGATAATCTGTCCTCGTAAATCTGTGTGTGTGTGTGTGTAAGTGTGTGTGTGTGTGTGTGTGTGTGTGTGTGTGTGTGTGTGCGTCTATGTGTGAAAAACTTTGTGTAAGGGACTTTTCCATTGACTGACTTTCTGACCTTCTAAAATCATCCCCAAAAAATGTCAAAAGAGGTATTGGGTTCCTAATTTGGCCTTCAAAATAAAAGCCCTACATTGAAATTGACGATTATTTATGGCAGTCTGGTTGAGCAGGATTTTTCGTTATAGTTACATTAAAACCACACAGACTTACATTCTGTAGTAATAGTTATATATATAATATTTATTCAATCATCGGTCCTGTTATTATTATTATTGCTGCTATTATACCAGCGTTGCGTTGCGTTGTTAGATTTTAGTAGTAATGAGTGGACAGAAAGAGGATAATACTATGCTGGCAAAACAATATCCCAGTTTATGTTATGATGGAAGAAAACTGAATAGGAAATAATCACCTGACCTGGAGCCAGGGAACTTAGTGTGAAAAGCCGCTCCAACCGGATGTCTCCAGTTAAACTTTTCCAGCTGGACGCAGACAAAGCGCTGAAGGCTATGGTGGGAGAAGACGCACACACGGACGGTGACTGAGCTGCAGCCGTGTGGTCTCCTCCCGGGAAGATGTCTGTGAACGAGGTGTACGTGTTCCGGCCCTTCAAGCTCATCGCGCTGCTGTGCGTCTTCCTGGCGCTCTGTCTGGACGTGGTGGCCCTGCTGAGTCCGGCCTGGGTCACCGCAGACCACTTCTCCCTGTCCCTGTGGGAGTCCTGCTCCCAGTCCGAGCCACGGCTCCCGACGGAGGAGGCTCCGTGGAGCTGCTTCTCCACCCTCACATCTGGTAGGAAAGACCCCAAACTCAGCGTGCTTTTTTTTTTATGGTTCGTTTGTGTGGTCATTGTTTTGAAGTGTGTAACTTTGCGGGGGGGTCTAGGTTAGGATGCTCTTATTTTGGTGGAGAAAAACTGCTGAAACAAAGTGCTACATCAAGCTGAGCGTCCAAAAGCTGCAGTGCCAGCAGAGCTGTCTTTGTGGAGAAAAAGATTTTCCCAGTTATAAGGAATAACATGCTGCGAAGCTGAAAGTTATGGTTTTCATTTAAATGTGATCCATGCTTTGATTTTAGGACATGTCATTACATCATACTGCTGGAAACAAACAAGAGGGAATATTTGTTGAACTGCACAAACCATCTGACTAACAGCCCTGGCCAGTTTGTTTTAGTTCGGCCCAGACATTTCTGGTTTCTTGTGCTGCTGAAAAATTTCCTCTCTACATACCAGAGCAGTGACGTGGTGTCACTTTGATAAACACACAGGGATGCTCAGCTCTGCCAGCTTGAGTCAACGGATTCATAAGCGAGCTCAGGAAGTTAGAGTTGGGCAGTAGGAGCAGGGTGGTGACCCTGTTCATCTTTGCTGTGAATGATGAGCGACTCATGAGTCAGTGATATGCTGGAGTGGATCCTTTATGAGTAATGAAACATTGTTTAATGGTGAACTCCGTGTTAGTTCCCTTGTTCAGGACAGAAAAAATAACCATCAGATGCTGTAGAAACATCAACATCACAGGTAAGGCACCCCAACCACCAGTAGGCCTTTTGCAGCATCTCTCCCACCATCCACCTCACCAGGAGTCCACCCACCACTACAGACGCCAAGTGACAGGAATGTTTATACATCGAGCCCCTTCCCTTTCCCACCAGGGGAGGAAATCCGTATTTAATGTGCCAGATTTACCAGCATTTGTCTGGTGGCTGGCACAGTCGAGCTCCATTAAATACAAAAGCTCATTGTTTAAGTGTTCATGAAAGGCTGAGATCACACCACGTTGAGTTAATTATAGATTTTATGAATTTTGCCCCAATTGGCTCATGATTTTTGTTGTTTATACTGTTTAACCTTTGTTGCACATCACAGACATGCACAGCTACAGAGAGGGAGTCACAGGCTGGCGCTCTGTTATTGTGGAATGTGTTGGGGTGAATGGGAGGTGGGATTGTCACTTTGAGTTGTCTGCAGGGTTCATTAAAGCAGAAATGGAGGTGTGTGCGCGCGCGCGTGCGTGCGTGCGTATGTCAGGGTTCACCAAAAAGGCCAGGCAGTTTTATTATGCACATACTTTCATACCTAACCTGAGTCTTAAATTTCACCTCATCTTTGGACTAAGGTAGTATGGCAGGCAGGATTTGGTACAGGCCAAACTGAAGTTGACTAAAATAATGCAGATAAAGTGTTTTGACTTTCCGTCTCAGTGAGTGACAGAAAACTATACTTGTGATGTGAGTTTGCAGTTCTGTTCTCTTTGAAGAAGATTTATTTCTCCTCTCTTTTTTGTCAGAAAAAAGTCTCTCCTGAAGGGTGGATCAAATTGAGTTTGAATGTGTCATTGTTGAAATGTTGCTTTTTGAGAAAGGTGAATCAGGATGTGAGCGAGTAAGACACAAACCCAGCAGATTGTTCATTCTGCTTGTTAGCGCCATCAAATGCAAATTTTCCTTTTGAGTTCGGTCTTTTGGGGCTTAGCTTGCTTCTGATAGTGGTAAAGTGGGACATGAAAGAGGGAATACTCAGTGCAGGCAGCATGGAAAGAATACATTTCTGGTTTCAGACTCACTATCAGGGCTTTAGAGATTACAGACTGACTCTCAGAAAGAAAAGACATTAAAATGTGCCGTTTTCAACCGAGTATTGTTTCGGTATTTCCTCTGATGCAGTTTCTGAGTTTTACTTTTCCAGCAGAAGCAACTGCAGTTTGTTTGAAGTAAATAAAATAAATGTGCCATTATAAATCCTGCCGTGGCTGAAATGGACCAACATGGAACGGGCTGGCAACCACAAGCACAAATTAAAAGCTTCATCAGTCTCAGAAATATATTCTTTCCATTCTACTTTGCCTTTAGAATACTGTAAACAAAACATGAAAATGGTGAAACTATTTGAGAAAACATTAATGTGGTTTGAAAAGCCACATTTTCATCTACAAATTAAAAGCCTTTTCTTTCCCTAAAATTTGAAATACAAACTAACCCCAAAAACGTGCAAGTAAGCTGAGGTGCGTTTTTCATCTGATTACATTCTCCTGATGGAGTCCGTGCAGGCCTGAATATGTTCTGCCTCACTCACTTCAGTATGTGGGATCAGCTCTTGTTTAGTGTTTGTCAGCACAGCGGTTCAATTCAACACTGTTGTTTGGTGAATGGAGCTTTTGTTTTTGAGTGGGATGCTTCAGTTTAACCTCCATGTGTCCCGTCCCGCAGACTGGCAGATTGCCACCCTGGTGCTGCTGGTGTCCGGAGCCGTGGCAACTCTTGTGGCCTTTCTGGTGGCCCTTATTTCCCTCTGCCGGGGGACGCAGAGACACCACTACCGCACCGTGGCTGTGTTCCTTTTCACTGCAGGTACGTCTGTCTCTGCTTTACCATCACCCCCTGTGCAGATTCCACAAATGTTCCTCAAAAACAGAGGGATAATACATATACATTCACCACAACCTCAACAATTTCCATTTCGACAGTTTTTAATTTTTTTTGTTCCTGTAGTCAGATTGAATGAAAGGGTGGAGAAGAAAAGGAGCAGCTGAAGGAGGCTGGCCTTGTTGAGCTCATGTTTTCTGCGGTGTGGAGTCTGGGGAACTGCTCACTCGTATGCCAAGAAAAAGCAGCCGCAGAATTTGCAGTTACCACAGAGTTTAAAAAAAACAAAAAAACAACCACAGGCTCCTCACAGCACTGCCTCATAGTTGGATGGCTCATGCAGTCTTTGTGAAAAAGTCCTCTTGTTCAAAGCAAATTTTGACACTGGTTAGGGAAGGTTTATCTATAAAACGTGTAATTAAAATGAAATTTTAGCAGTGATGACACATTGCTGTGTACAACACATGCATCATGGTAATTAACTCCATAGCCAGCTTAATTTACTTTAACAACAGCAATGAAACATGAACCTCTCAACACCTCTCACACAGCTTTATCGGTTTCCAAAATAATACTGTTTTACAGAAGAAACTGGCATACACAAACAGATCTTAAAATCACAAACGATGTTCCTCCAGTTTTACATCCTGAACTTAAAGGAATATTTCTTCTTTCTCTCTGTTTGCAGTCTTTGTGATTTGTAAGCAAGCTGAGATGACAGACTTATAAATTTCATTTACAGAAACTGCTCCACGGGGAAGTACATTTTATTTTCCCCAAGATGGACAAAACATTTGTTTCACATTTGTCCTCCTCAACCCTGAATTCCTTTTGTTGTGCCAATTTATGGTGTATGGAAAAATAAAATACATACACATAAAATAAATACAGTTAGTAGTGGTGTCAGACGGTTCAGAACAAAGCTTTTTTTTACTTGCGTAAGGGGAATGTAAGGTGTAGTTGTTTTGTTTTGAAGGCATCATCCACAAAGGGCCACTGTGTGCAGCGGACTAAATAACCATGTCTCTGACTATAAGCCGTTCACTGAAAAGCATGGGAATGTAGTGTTATCCTTTCCAGTGTGTAATTGCTTTAAGATCCTGGCGAGAATAAGGCCTCCATACAGCAACACAGCCAGCAGAGCGGCAGCACAACGGTGGGTTGTTAAATGCCCCTTGGCAGGACTGTGGCCGTGCGGTATTTATTTTCTGTCCAGAAATACGACCTCAGTGGGCTGCGAGCTCAGCCTGGCCTCCATCAACACCACCACATTCTTGCACTGCCACCGGTCCTCCTGTACGCCCACTTCTGCGTCCTGTAGGAAGGAAAGGCGGAACCACGGCTGCACACAATCGTCTCCCTAAGAGTAACCTGGCATGCACGCAAAGGAGCTGCTGTGAGCGCAGACCACAGCACGCCTTTGATCGCACACATGCGTGTACACCCACAATGACGCTGACACATATACGAACAGTAGTCCGTGCTGCTGAATGATTTAAAAGAAAAATTACTCCCAAAGATTTCATTTCAAGGGCGAAAGAATAATGACGATTGTTAGAAATGTGTTCCACATTTCATAAAACAAAGGAACTGCACTTACTTTCCTTTTGGTTGTGGAAATGCACAGTTTAAGTCAGTCACTGTCAAACATTTTAAACTGAGCAAGAGAGCCACTGGGAGGGACGTCAAACACGTGAAAAGCATTTGAGGCTTCTTTTTATGGAGCTGTATGACTGGATGAACATATGCTTCATCTTCTGAAGGCACTATTGGGTCCTCTCCTAAAATGTGCTCTAAAATTTAATTACACAACACACAGTAATCTAAAAAAAGTCTTTTTTTTTTTTTCAGTTGCAAAATGTTTGTTTTTACAACATGAGGAATAAAGTAAACAAAGCTCTTGCAACCAACACCTTTAATTTAGAGGTCTAGAAAAGTAATAAACACTGTGCTCAATGTAAATAGCTCGACGTTCAACAATTACATGAACATTTTTTACGTATTTGTTTTCATCAACAGGCTTTTAAAACAAAGTAAACATTTTCATCGTTAATCCCATCATGGTAAATCAGAGATCACGTAAAGCAGCAGAAGCACTGACCTCAAGAAGATAATCAGGTTACATAACATTCTCTGGGTACCTTCACTGAATCTGGGGTCAATTTCTTTTTATTTCTTTATTTTCAATCTTTCTGTCTCTGTTCATATCCTGTGGAGGCACAGTCGTTGACAGGACAAGGCCATTACCCCCGACATTTTTCTTTGATCTGAATGTTATATTTTTGTGGAATAAATCTCTTGAATTTTCTGAACATGCAAACCACCTTGTCAAGGGGTGAAACAAGGTGAACCAGAGAAACAGAAAACCTAGTCAGAGGTGGACAAAGGTGTTTCAAAAGGCAGAAAGAAGAAAACTTTGAAACTTTAGCTAGAAAGCGTTAAACGCCATGGTGAGGATAAAGGGAAAAAGGAGGGGACTGCAGTAGAATGAGGAATATGTCTTAGGAATCAGACATTTGCATAAGACATAAAGGCAATAAAAGACGAAACCAGACCCTGTGGATCTTACGGCTCTTGCCACAGACATACAATATGGTAGCAGCTGTGGTGCTGAATGTGCAAGCCATCATCATATTGAGAGAAAAATAAAATAAACTTAAAGGATGATATATCACAGTGAAAGTGCATGTTTTTATGTTGACTGCTCCCAAAAATGCTGTAGCAGTATTTAAGAGCAATGAATAACATCCGAGTTGTGCTGGAAGCAAATGTGGAGAAATTCTTATATTGGTAATAGAAACAGATCTGCAAGTTTTCTTGTTGTGTGTTTGATGTTATAAAAACGTTTTCCAGAAGTTGTTACTGTGTTTACTGATAAATATGCCGATTATTTATTTTTTTTCTCTTAAGTGATCAAGCATTTAATCTATGGAATGCCAAAGCTCAAGCTTGTTGCTTTGTCCATCCAAAAGTTGAAACCTCAAATGTAAAGTTTAATTTACTAAAGCAAGAAAAAGCTTTTACAACTGAGGAGCTGAAACGAGTGGTCGATTTTAATAGCCTGACAAAATGTTTCCGCTCATCTGTAAGTCATGTCATAAAAAACTGAGAGCTGAATTGCAGAGCTGATTTAATGTGAAAGCAACAACATCTGATGTTTGAATCTGTTCTTGTTTCAGTGGTCCTTCAGGCCTGCGCTCTCGTCCTCTACCCGATCAAGTTCATCGATGGAACGGTTCTTCAGACCTATCATGAGTTCAACTGGGGCTATGGGCTCGGCTGGGGAGCCACCATCTTTATGTTGGGTGGCGGGATCCTCTTCTGCCTGCGGACGGACATATACGAGGATGCAATGTACTGAGCCCTCTGCTGCTGGAAATATACGCACCAACACATCAACACATCAGCACAAACACACACACACAGATTCTCACACACAAACGTGCTACTTTTCTTCAATCTGCACATAGCCGGCACACGTGAGCATGTTCCCGTTCCTCTTTCCCTTGCTGTCTTGCTCTCTGTTATTTTTAAACAGGTTCTGAAGGCCTAATTCTGGATGGTGCCCCCGTGCCCCCCCCCACCCCACACACACACACACACACACACACACACACACACACAGAGCAAACGGGCGTCCCTCAGCCCTGCTGGTATCAGCGGTGAGGCGGCAGAGCTAAAGCCCAGAGAGCTTTCTGGACAGGCACAAGCCTCCAGTGCTGGATGTTTCCAGTGCACATTGACCTGGATCTGTCTATTGTCAGAGGAACGGGACAGTAGATTCTCAGCACAGATGTAATTCTGCAGTGGCTGAACATTTAAAGGGGCTGACTTATCTCCACATTTCCTTTTTTATTTTTTTTTTTACCATTTCATGAGGACAAGCTCGCTGTTAATGTATTTATGGTATTATTTCCTACTTTATAAAATTGAAAACCTGACCTTTTTTTCTAGCTGAAGCATATCTAGTGAAACTAAGCCTTCTGATATTAGAAGTGTTATTATGCTGGAGCTACCGAGTGTTTGTAGGTTGTTTGCAAACTCATACTAGTTTGTCTCCAAAAAAATTGTAAATGTGTACAAAGTATTTCTACATGAAGGAAAATCCAGAATAAACAACTGCAGTTTTTGGAGTATTACCTGCTTAAATTCTTCTTTTCCGTGCCACACCAAAAATTAATGGCAAAATTAAAATTATTGCTAACCGCACAAGATGATTAGATTTTTTTATTTTTCTTTTCACTTTACAATTGCCAGCCAGCTGACACACCCATGTCATGTCTTTAGTAGCACATTTTTGTTACGATTTCATTCATGTAATTGATACATTTGTTTGAACATTTAAATTTAATTATGACTGATATACAGTAACAGCCACTGTTAATCATGAAAAATACGAAAACTCTATTTAACTGGTATTCTGCGATTCAAGAGATGGCTGGGGGTTGTTCATTTGTGTTCCTGTTAAACTGTGTTTATGAAAGGCTAATTTTAAAACAATCTTTTGAAGGGAATGGACTGCCACACTTGAGCAGCCTGGTGTAAAGTCTCTCTGTACTAGGCAAATTTCAAACTGCACCAGCTGGTTAAGAAGTCTTCTGGTACTCATAGACAACCCGTTTCTGCAGCTGCAGCAGTGTGAAAACTTACTCCCCAGCTGTGGACAACATTCACCACACAATCAGTGACTCCTATGAATAGTGTGTAGTGTGCAAGGTCCTGGGACTGGGTCAGTGGTTGGCTTATAATAGAAGTGACTTCTCGGGAATCTTTGACACGTGACCCAATTGTCAAAGGTGACATGGTTGCAAGACAGGGTGGCAGAAACGGTGTGCAGATTGTACAGTTTTTAAAGCCCGACAGATATAATCACATTACTTTGTTGACACAGACACTGTACACGTGTCTTCAGTTGAACATTAGAATGGGAATTTGTTTTGACAGTGAGGAGACTCAAGTGGAACATTGACTCAGGCTGTTTAAAAAAACCCAACACTTTCTCCTGGTGAAGTTGATCCACATGAAATGCACTATTTTGTTTCACAGAGCACATTTTCTCATTTGGTGAGAAGGATATTTTAAAATATGCACTCTATATTTTTTGTACTGTAAAGGTCAAAGTTAAAAGTAGATACTTTGCACTCCACCTGCAGTTTTTCTGCAATGCAGCCTGCTACATTGTGAAGCAGGATGTTGGTACAGACCATGTTTTCCAGTCAGTGTAATAATTCTCCTCAAAGCACCATATTTGGCCACACCTGCGCAATTGTAACATCTTCCTCCACCTAATAATTGGACCCGATAATATATGGAGCTGTAACATTGTGAAGGGAGAGTCATTAAAAAAAAAAAAAAAAAAAAACCTTGATATACAACACTGTTACACAAAAAGAGCTGATCCAAAATGACTTGGCTTCTGTTAACATTGCTGTGAAACACAAGAAGAGTCAGAACTAAGACTGAGCTCACACCAGCACCCAGAATGCCTGTAATGGTTTATTATAATAGCACGTCATAAAATTACAAGATATATTTTTTATGAGTGTACAGCTGAGGATGGATCGGTGCCTCTGCAGCTGCTGCTTCATTCCCTCATCTCTGGATACTTTGGATATGACAACAGCTATTACCACTACTGGAGAGGATTAGGTCTACTCACTGTATGTCAGGAAAAATCTTTTACTGCAGCTGTCAGGACAGACAACAAATAGTCTTATTTGACTTTGAATCTCATGCAACGGTGTATATCTGTAGTGAAAATAATGAGGCCTGTGGAGAGCAGCCTGCCCCCTGGGTGCAGTAACCGGCCAGGCCCTGCACACTTTGACTCTGCAGGGACAGATTCCAGTTACTGAACTTGAGGGACAGAGATACACATGGGCTCTGACAGTCTTGCTACTGAGGAGGAACATCAGTATTTTAGTAATACAGTTATTCACAGATTTAAGGAAAAGACAAGCAAATGTGGAATACAAACCTGAAGCCTGTAGCGCCTCCTTTGAGCCTCAGCAGTGGAAGTCGTTGACAGACTGGGGTCAGCAGATAAATGGACTGAAGAGTAACACCTGGGCTATACATTACCCTCCTACCTAACCACCATCAACCTTGGCTCCTCCAAAATTACATATTAACCTGCTCACTTCTCTATCAGCTCATGCCCCTGTGGTCTCTGTGGTCCTGATAAACCTTTGCAGCACATGCTGATGTAAATACAACAGCCATGTTACATGAACAGCACTTGAACACTTCACCTTTGACATATCAATGTGTGTTTGTATGTGACAAATGCATATTACATGCTCTCTTTTTCATTTTATACTGATTAGAATAGACAGATAAGAATGCTGTGTTTTTATTGTGAGCCACACAAAGTGACTGAGAGACACACAAATGTCTGTGGGTAGTTGTGTGCATGGGCAGTCAAATATGGGCAAGGCAGCCTGCTGTGGGAAGCAGTCAGCTGCTAAGATGACCTTGTGTATGTCAATGAATGTTGGCTCAATCACCCAAAAACAGTCGTCAGGCTGTGGTCAGATGCTAATTTTCCCAACATGAAAGGCACGATCACAGAGTGGCATTTCAATATTTAATGTCTACTTTCACTGCAAATTGTATAGCTTGGTAAAATCAGTATGTGTGGTATAGAGTAGTGTATTGTGTTTTAACCACCCCCACACTGAATCACAGTTCTATATGGCTTCATTAACAGGGCTTGGTTTTCCTCACACAAACATTTACAGGACCATGTTTGGCACCAAAACCAGTTCATCAAATTACACTATTCAAAAGTTAAACCAATAATTTATGAAAAGAAATATGAGCATGAAGATTCCCCAAATATCACAAACACCCATTTCATTTATGGAATTTTATGTGTATATTGTGTAATTGTCTCTCTGGACACTAGAGGGCACCACCAACACAGCAAAAATGATCATTATTATTTTTACCTGCTCCTTATTGTATGCTGTATTCCTTAAAAAAACAAAAAAGGAACAAGAAACTTGGATAAACACCCTAACAATTTATACCTTGTGCACTTGCTCTCTTTTCTGCTCTCAGTATCAACAGCTACAATTTCTTGCTTTGTTCGGCTTTTGTTTTGTTCAGGCACTATATTGTTTGCACACTTATTGATATGAGTCACATCAACATTAACTCAACTGTTGGTGCTGTAAAATATAGGCGTATGTGTATTGTCTGAAAAATGCAGTCTACAAGCAGATACATGTAGAAACAGCGGAGCTGCAGTCCTACATGCTACTCTGTACCCAAGTGCTGTTTCCCAGAATCCCATAATAACTGTCTGTCCTTCAACTGCCTGCATTAGACAGGTACATACGTTACATTTTTAATACAGTTTTTAAATCAAAAGTAAAAAAAAGAGGGGTTATACATTGAGCCCTCGGCTGCAAAAATTACAACACCCAGATTTGATCTCGATCATCCATGATCTGAGAAGTGATGATCTCATTGATCCATTTCTATCACTGAAAGCTGCCTGCAGCAGGATAAGTTTTCATAAATCTACAAACGTTTCATACTCCTTGTAATGTACAGATTGGGAAGGAAGAGTAGCTGCGATATTTGACTCAAGCTTATTAATCAAGCCTTAGTTAAAAGTCTTTTGTAAGCTTTACTTCTAGTAACAGTATATCATTCACTTGGTCTCGACTCAGAGTTCCTATCTTGATTTTTTTTAGATGTTATCAGTTAGTCCTCAGTATGGATACATTCATTATAGTGGGTAACTTCAATATTCATGTTAATGTGACAACCTTGGTTCCACGCATGATTCATTATTGCATTACTCTATATGCAAATGAACCCCCTCACTGTTTAATCATACCCTTGATCTTCTTTTAAGGTATGGAATTCAAATCAACAATTCAATAATATTCTCTCAAAACCATCTTTTGTCTGACCATTTCTTAATAACATTTGGGTTTACAATAATGGACGACACAGCATCTGGGATCAGATAATCTGCTGCCTAGCAGTAGTGAAGCAGAGGAGAACAGCTCCGTGGAATAACTCCCATATTCACGCTTTGAAGCAGACCTCAAACTGGGAATGAAGCGGCACTCCAGAAAGCTGCAAGAATTTAGCCAGGCCTGGACACAACACAAAGTTTAATGAGGAAGATAAAAAAGCCTCCAAAATGCCACAGCCTGCCATTATTCATCATTATAGCAGAAAAACACACAGCACAGTTTGTTTGTTTTTTCAGTACTGTAGCCAGGCTGACAGGGAGTCATGGATAAATTGATCCCTTTAATCCTTTAAGTGGCACTAGCAATGAGTTTATGAGTTCTTTTCCAAATAAAATTGTTACAATCAGATCTGTTTTAAGAAAAAATAATCTCCCACAGATGGGAATAATCTACTGTCCAATACAGTAACTTTTGAATCAACTGCTTTTTAACTAGTTTATTAATCTATACCTTTGATTAACGCTTTCATTTTAGAGCGGATCAATCTGTCTTAATTATGAGGTTATGTATTAGAGACTCTTCTCACCTCAAGAAACCTGCTGATCCAGATGTTTGGTTACTTATAGCCCCATAACTATCCTCCCTCTCATGTCTAAAAAATACTTACTGTTGTGAAACCAATAATGTGAAGCTCTGCATAGGGATGGTTTGTTTGAAGCATTCCAAGCAGGATTATGAGGACATGACAGCACCGAGAGAGTGCTGGCAAAGATTACGAAAAATCTTTGAATGGATTGGATTGGCCTCCATACTCGGCCTGCCCTGTTGGATCTGAGTGCTGCATTTCACACCATTGACCCTAATACTTTACTACATAGACTGGAAGATGAAAATGTGATGAGAATTGAAGGAACTGCACTAAACTGGTTTATATTATAGCATACATTCAAACCTCAAACTTTTTACTTCTGAACTAAGACAAAACTGAAATTGTTGTCCCGAAGCACCTTGGAGAAGAATTATCTGATTATGTAATCACTCTGGATGGCATTTTCTTGGCTTACAGTTCCAACGTAAGGGAGTAATTTTTGTCCTTTGTCCTCATATATACCAAGTCTCTAGAAGAGCCTTCTTTCACCTTTGCAAAAATGTGAAAATCAGAAACATCCTGCCTCGATGCATAACAACTGTCTCTACATTAAATTGAGGCTTAGAGTTTTCCTCTTTGACAGTGTTGTGATAGACATCGGCTGCTGGAGCATGTGCTGACCACCTCTCTCTCACACTCTTTCTTTCTCACTCCCCCATAGATTTATATCACACCACACACGCCATCAACTTTGTGTCTTCCCTTTTCTGTAGTTTGTGTTTTTCTGCCCACATCCTGCAGCTGCTTTGTGTTCCTGCTCAACACCTGTTGCTTCAACTGTTATTTCCAGTTATTATTTTTAGTGTCATTATTAACCCAACTAATCATCCATTCCTCTGTCACTCAAACTGACTGCTGATATTTCCTAATTAGCATCAGTCATTAATACTCTTTTCATTCGTATGTTTTACTTGCATTTTATTGTGTTCTTTTTCCCCTGCTCTAGTTCTTTCTCCATCCTTCCCTCTCTCCTTCCAAACTGCCCAGTTCACGAAACATTACACTGGCTATAGTGCATGCTGTTATTATCATCATCATATCATATATCATCATATCGTTACTATACTTAAACCCAAGGACTGTTGCTAAAACACAAAACACAAGATATTGTGTCCCTAAATACAACTGTTTAAAATAATCCCAAATGAGATAACACCTTAAAAGATGCATTTTCTTTATTTGTTCTTTTTTTTTTTAAGTTGTTAAGTGTAGGTAGTCTGATTCTGGCTGTGAGACCAGAACAATACCTTTTCATCATGCGAAGAGCTCATTAAAAAGTAGCAACACAGAACTCACTCCACTATTTAACACGCAACAAAACGTACCTAATTCAAAGGAAAAACGGGCACATTTGGTGACAGACATAATTGAGGCATTTGAGGCAAAAGTGCTTGAACAATCATGTAAATACTGGTTCGCAGTCATGTTGAATTAAGATTCAAACTGTTCAAACAAAAACAACTTGTTAAAACTGGCAAGAAGCTATGGCATTAAAGCCTTCTGAACACACGCATGAACAATTCCATAACTAACTAACCCATAAAAATGTCTATTCTGCAGGGAATGAAAACATCATTTTGAATTGTGAAGGGACATAAAGTACAAAATACATGTTTTTTTCCCCACGTGTGATTGATTTCGAGTAACTAAATGGCAAGTATTTAGGCAAAGAGTAAAAATATAAACAAATAAAACAACAAGAACAGCAAAAAAACTCAGCAAACTGCAACTTGAATAAATCTCAAGTAGTAAAACAGAGAATACTGAATTCCCAGATGATGAGCTGCTGTTATCACACCATCTGCAAAAAATATTCTCTGCTGACTAACTCAGTTGGCAAGTATGATAGCACAAAGTAAACAGCCCCTCAGTTCAGTTTTTCTCCATAAACAAAGCGTATCCAATACTACATCCTGGAGTAGGCCATATGGTCACTGTATATAAATAACTTTCACTGTAATGTGTAGTTTCTTCAGTAATGGAGGGAAGATTTTTAAGTGACTCTGAAAAATGAGAGAAATTGAGTGCAGCACTAAAACATCAGTCAGATGTACACATAGGTTTTCATGTGTTTTTAGGCCTCCACCACCGTGAGAACTGGATTTCTGGCGAACAGGGTGGTGAGCAGAGGGTCAAGCTTCTTCTCTAGTCTGGACCCCCTCCTAGAATGGAAGCACAGTCCACAGTGAACGTATCTGCAAATGTCATTGCATTAGTATGTGTGCATAAAATGCTAAAGCACTCACTTTAACACTGCCACCATACACAGAGCCAACATCAGCATGCCAATGATGGCTGCGGCAACATATACATAGAATGGCACCTTGTCCCATTCTGGTTCAGGCTCCACTTCTTTCATCTCTGAAAGAAACAAAAACACACACAATGCCTATTTTACAGTCTGATCAGGGAAAATTGAAATAAACTGAACCGCAATAAAATATTGAAACAAAGCACAAGACTCATGTTTGGACATTTTATAGACCAATTATTATTTCTAATATAGCCTGTTGAAATCTACATTTTAAAGTTGCCCATGAGGGTAAAAGGTGCTAACTTTCTTAAGGTCACACCTATTTTTGTGTGTTGTCTGTTACACTTTCTTTGTTAGCAAAAATATATGTCTCAAGGGGCCCAATACTGATCCCTGAGGAATTCCCTTTTCAACCCTCTGGAGAACAAAGGAGACTCACAACAACAAAAGGTTTGATCAAATTTTTAATTCTGTGTCACTGACAAGAAGATACAGATACAGACACTTAATTTATTTAAAAGTGTATTGGAACTTAAAATAAACTGGCAAACATTTGGCAAACAATCAACCCTTAAACTTCATAGAAAAAAATGCACTTCAAAACTGCAGCCAGACAAAGAGAGCTGTGACTGCTGAGCCCCCATAACACATCCAGCTCTCCTACAGTCTCAGAAAAAGCTAGATCACAAGTTTCACGTCAGTTATGCACCTCAAGTGCTGTACTTTAATCGAAAAAAATACATTACAAAAAAATCACTTTGTTCTATCTGGTGTCTATCTTATGGAGGATAAATGCTACTTCACTCCTGTCGTGCAGTTCTTGTTTTGGCCAACCCCTTTTAACAGGTGTAAATGAAAGGATACAGCATGCACGGGCAGTCAGCATGACTCACAAGCTATCTGACAAATGTAGAACGTAGTACCAAGTATGAGTCACTTAAATAGGTGCAGTACGTGCAGCTGTGCAGTACTGTATTGTTTTTGTTGAGGTTCCATATAATTTGGAACCTCAACAAAAACAACTTTCTACATTTCTGGTTAATGCACTTCTTCTTTAAATTATATGTCATCATCTACATTCAAAAAAGCGGTGTAACGTAAATCTCATAGCACTTAATTCCAAACAAAGAATGAATTCAGTTAGCACAAATAGAAAATTAGGTGTTTCACTTTGTTTAATTTCCAGTAACATCGCTGCACTTTGTACATCTCCTTTGGATGTCATTCTTCTTAGGATGTAGCCAGAATAGTATGAAGCCTAAATAGAAGGTGATCCTCCACCCTGACAGTTACAGGACAGGACCTTCATAATATCTGTGGACAAATGGAGCATGTATTATAAAAAATGCACAAAGCTTGAACAAATTAGTTTGAATTGTTAAGTAAGTGATATAATATATACATTGAAATGCACAACAAAATGCCACTCATTGTCAGTGCGTATGTATTTCTATAGCTTTCTATAGCGCTCCGAGACCTTTAAGAATGAAAACATTTTTATTTCAATTGATACTTTATCATACTGAAATATTTATGGCGCAGAACCATTAAGTCTAATGCCATAATGTCAATTATAGTGGACATGACAATATAAAAATAGCAATAACAAATAAATAAACAAACAAACAAACAAATAAATAAATAAATAAGGAATCTTACTATGATAAGGATCTCTGGGTCTTCCAGGTGGAACTCTTCGGTGTGACTCATGAAGCCTTGTTGATGTGGCTTTGAACTAAAAAGTTGCTTCACATCTTAGTTTCTGATTCATTAGCTCATGGGAAATAAATTCACCATATTGATTACATGAAAATCTTTGATGACTTTAAAACTATCTTTAGGGATGTCCAAATGAAGCTTGTTTAAAAATGTAACTGTCTGACATGTAGAGAGCACTAACCAGCAACATCTGAGTTTAAAGCTTTTGGAAACTTAAAACCATGACGCTCAGGTAGCCATGTAATTTATCATGCATGTGTGCATTATTATAAAATTAAAAAACTATGTTTCATCAATCGAAACTGAGAATACTCAACAATGTGTTTTGTTTAGTTTTTTTCCAACTGCGGTGGACACAGTGGGTCGAGTTTGAGCCCTGCATGTTTACTGCGGGGGCTGAAATTGCAACCTCCCATTGCTCTGAGGCTTTCAAAGCTGGAATCAGCCTTTAATGTTGACAGCTGGAGGAAAAATATGCCAACGCCGGAGAGACGGGAACGGCCCAAATCGAGGCTGCTCTACCTGCAGCAATTGTATTGCTGTCATAATAAGTGATTGACAGTCAGGGGAGATGTCAGTCAAAATGAGAACGACCCCGCCAACGCAGTTTTGAGAAACGGTCCAAACCACAAAGTGATCTGTTTTTGAACAAAGTTTTCGCATATTTATGCTTGTTCCTTTTCACTCTGATTTTTGTAGATGCTCATTTGTGAATGCTGGTATTTAAAGGCTCTGGAAACTATATATATATATATATATATATATATATATATATATATATATATAGTATATACAGGTCTTAAATAGCACCCATGACAATTGTGTTTTACTGCTAATCGGCGCTCATTTAAGTAGCTGTGTACTTCTGTGTAACTTGTGTTTTGACAAAACACAGCGGAGAACAGTATTGATAGTGATGGATTTGGAACTTCATTGTTTTAGTTTAGATGGACCCAATGTAGACTGAAATCTGTAGAGTGGACTCAGATCATTTCAACTCATGATGTTGGAAAAAATTTTTTTACAAACTGACTTTGTGACCCTCTCATGGCCCAATTTCATGGTTCAAATAATATTTTCATGTGTCTGATGTCTCATATCAAATACTGAGAAAACAACTTACCTGGGTAGCAAGTTGGGCGGCTCCACTCACTCCAAATGGCTCTGTCTACACAATACTTATGCAATTTGGACCGAACCCTGAAGCAGTGTCTCTCATTGCCGAGGGTGCCAGACAGAGTGAGGTTCATCTGTTCGGTTAAAATCTGCTCCTGTCAATATTAAAAATATGTATAGAAATTATTAGAGGTTAGTTTGAGAAGGATGAAAAATCATCTAGGATGTGACGATCCAGTCAAATAGTTCATGGAAATATGAGCATGAAAATATAAATATGTGAGACGCTGAGCACTGGACTAAGTCCGAGACCAACCTGGTTCGTCCCGATTATTCCTTTTGTAGCTATTTACAATATGTTCTGTAGCTTGGAGGAAAAAAATCCCCTTGTGACTGGTGTGACTGTGAATTTGCATATTTTGACTTGCCAAGACAAAAAGTAGGCTGGAGGCTAAATCAGATGATCTGCTGCGACTGACCCAAATTCGAGCCCAAACATTGTGTAGTTATTTGTGCATTCCTTTTATGTCTATAACTCTGCTGCTACAACCCTTGCAGCAGCTTGGGCTCTCCAATGTTTGTTTGTTTTTTTTTATCACTCCTGCGTCATTATCAGTATATTTGGGACAAAGGTGGAAGACTACACACCCAGTATAAGATTTCTGAAGGATTGGCTCAGGGTGGTAAGTACAGTCTGTGCTTTAGCTGGGTGTTCTCAGAAGGGAAGAAACAATCGTTACGTAAACCATACCGATGTAATCTTTCCATCAGGGCTCTCTTGACTGTGTTCCACTTCCCATTCTAGGCAATGTCCAGGAACCTTTCCAACAGGACGCTCCCACCTTGCTTCCAGTTGCCCATCTGGACGTGACTGAAGATGCAGCTTCTCTGTGGTTCCAGGCTTCACTGCACAGATATTACCAGATGTTTACTGATTACAGACATCAGTATCAGAGAGATAACGTGCAATGTACCTTGGTTTTGGATCTGCAGGGTGGTGAATGCTGGTTCCAGCAGTCCTTTGGCAGAGGAGCCATTTATGCAGAAGTTAATGTCGGTGAAGTCAGGGAGGGTTCTCCCTGTGAAGTTGCAGCCACTCCTGACTCCACCTGAAAGTATGTATTTCGGGCACTCCTCTGTTTGCTCTAGATCTTTGTGCCTGGGGAAGAAAAACCAGATGGTACATTGCTACAATGAGTACAATTGAGTTTAAGGTTGTTTTTCCCCTCCAATCATGGTGAATTGAAAACAAAACAAAAGTCACTGATTTGGAACTGGCTGTCATAAGTAATGCTAAATGTGACAGCACTGTTAAAAAGCATCCTTGTTGGAAGTATGTCATTACCAGAAATATAGTCTTTGCTGGGAATTGGCTGGTATCCTCGGGCTTCTTTTCCAGTTGCACTCCATGTATTCCATGTTGTGGTACACACAGACAAAATCCTTTACTGCAGTACCAGCAACACCTATTGGTAGAATAATCAGTGTTTACTCATACGCTTCCCAAAAAGCCAGGAGCCTTTGAGAAACACACTCTAAGCGTCCAAGTACAGAGAAACTTCTCAGGACTCCGGTCCTTCTAACAATTGTGAAGGATTACTTTGACCAACCTGCACTGGGAGGTTTCTGGACCAGTTCGGTGTAGTTCATACTCTTCACTGTAGTTCCATTGGTGCATGGTCCTCTTAGCAAGGTGTACACTCTCACTCTAATGTCTTTCATCAAATCAAACTGGGCTCTGTACGATTCCCTGGGAGTCCTGATGGCCTGTTAATCCAGAGACACAAACATGTTGCCACTTTCCACCTACAGTTTCGATTAGGTAATTTTTTGATTGTTAAAATTTCTCATTGTTTCAGACGCAGCCTCTCCCATTCCGTAAATCTCCCCTTCAGGTTGCTTTTGTTGGCACTGCAAAGTTGTCTTAGCTTAGTTTTCCATACCTACCTGTTTCCATGTCTCAATTGTTAACATGCTTGCTTGTTTGCTCTACTGGAAGCCACTTCAATTGAGTCTTGATATAAAATATTCCAAGGACGCCTCCCTGCATGCCATCAGTGTCATAACTGTCATGATTTGTCATTGGTTGAGTTTCTTGGAGAGCGATGTGATCGCCATCACTGTCCGTCTTCCCTGCATCTGCCAATTGTTTTCCCCCTCAATCTTTATTCCAAGGATGAATATTTTACATTTCTACAGCAGTCTGTGTCTGAATCAGTGAGCCACACTGTCATTTTGAGTGACTGATGAATATTTTTCTCACTGCACACATCACCCTTTTGCACTGGTTTACATTTTTAATCTGGTTTGACTAATGTCTATTAGCTCAACAGAAAGAACATAAAAGACACATTCAATCTATTTTATTGTCCTTTGAGAAGCTTGTTTGACTCATCTCAACACAAAAAGTGCCTGCACAGGTTCAAACAAACAATCCTTCTGAGCCCTTATTTCAAGACTATTTATTCTACATTGATATGCGTTCCACATTTTGTTTACTGTTGGAGCAATGTGAATGACATTTAGGGAAAGTGTTTACTACATTTATCACAAACTTTTACAGCTGTTAAATCTGTGGCTGAGGGAAGGCTTTGAATAAAATGGTAAATACTCACAGTCCAACTGTGTTCGTAAGTGTTGAAGTACTCCAGCTGGTACAGTTTTTGGCAGTCTGGCACATCGATCCAGCTGGCTGGGGGGCTCCATGTGATCTCAAGAAGCCCCAGATGACCGGGATCCACTGCCACGAGATGGTCAGGAGGATCCACTGCAAATGAGCAGGATGGTGTTTTTGTTTTTTTTTTTAGAAGTTAAATTCACTTGACTTAGGTTTTTTGTTTTGTTTTTTTTTTTTCGTTTCAAGGATAGATAAGAGACAGATTTTGACTTTGAGAGAATGATGAATTCCCTCAAATGAATTGTCAAATTGTCAGATTAATCAGTTTTCCCCTTTAAATTAATTGTCTAAGTAAGCAAATGCACACCAACCTGTAAGTCCGTTGCAGCGTGTGCTTTCCCTCCAGGTTAGTGAGAGCAGGAGGATCAGCGCGCTTTGAGCTCCCATCACTGCAGTTTTCTAATCCACACTGGCACACGGGAGATGTAAAAATACTGTAGGTCACCACGATCAAAGTGTCGCTGTTGGATCGCATTACATTCACTGTGCCGCAGTTGGTCGCTGCCAACTTACCTGAATGAAACGCTTGTTGCTGTTCCTCCGCAGCAAGTTCAGGCAGAGTTGAGCCGACTGACACATCCTGAGTGGACTGACCCATTTGTATGCTGCCCGTAGAAAAGAACCGCAGGAAAAGGACTGGATCACTCACTCACTCACTCACAGTCACACACACACACACACACACACACACACACACGCACACGCACTCACACACTCACACAATGTGATGCACTTGTTTTCCAAGTAATCAGGAAATCCGCGGATTTTTGCGAATATCATTGTGATTTAGAGGGTGGGGTTGGGGGGATGCCAGTGATTCATTGTTAAGATCCCTACTTGTCACAATGTTCTTGCCCACACGCATCTTTCCTGTCTGCACCTGTCAACAATGCACCACTATCACCTCATCTTATGTTATAGAAAAGTCATTATTGTCCCATTCATTGCTCACTGTTTGAATCACAGGGATGTTTTCTCCACAAAAACAGAGTTTAAGATTAGATCATGTAAGAAAACAATCTGCCAGAAGAGGTCAGTGAAGCAAATCTTTTCATTGACAACTCGGTTAGTCACCTCCTCACAAAGTGGAATATTTCCATCCGTCAGCTCTCACAAGACTCACTGCAGAGTGATTTCAGTGTAGGTGGAGACCCAACGTAGACATAATAATGATCATGACATAAGGTTGTCTCACCTTTCATAACAATAAACATAAAAAAATGGTGCAGTGATGTGAGACAATATGATATATTACTATAAACATAAATCCAGTGGTGATGACAAAGATTTGGCATGTGAATCAAAATAGTAAAGCTTCCCGGTCAAACGTACCGGACTGTTATCTTGATTTTTATGTAAGAGACCCAATTACTTATTCTGTAGCAATTAACCCAATGCAGAGAAGAAAATCATTTTAAAAGTTTCAGTGGTGAAAACATCAGCAATCTAGAGACATGTTACCTCATTTGTGAATAATTCATCATTAGTTGTGTCGTGTTCATTATGTTGTTTGGTAAACACCACGGAACCAGTCAAACAGGTGCTACACATAGGAAAGGTAGACAGGATTTCTCTGGAAGAACCAGGCCCATAGGATGGTGATAAATACACTCAGGGGTTAGATGTGGGGCAGCTAAGTTTGGAGTAGAAATGATACACTGGAACACCAAATAAGGACGAATTTAAGAGGGCAGACTTGAGTCTCTCTCTCTAAAGAAGTTCATTGTGAGATGAAAAAAGGGGGAAAACAGACAGAGGTAGGAATAAAAATAGGCAAGGTTGGGATGGAGAGAGTTTACTGGGAACTTTGCCAAAATAATTTTCCCAGGAAGAGGGAGGACACACGCCTACCTGTTTCAAGTAGGCATGTGTCTACTTGTGCGCTGGAGCACTGAAAACAACCTTTGCCCAAATGTTGTGAATGCCATTTTGTGAGTTTTTCATGTCAAATTGGACATTTCTAAGCCAAACAAAAGCCATAGCGCCACAAAGACATGCAGGTCTCATCCCAAAATCAGATTACAGAGCAGCCAACACCCTTTTAACTGTGTGGAATGTGGGAATTTGCAGATTTGATACTTTTGATACTTGATAGTTACTTGTCATCTCTCATGCATTTTTGCGAAATGACATTATTTGTGGAATAATTATTTTTTTCAAGAAAGTATAAGCTCTTTGTAAAAAAAAAAAAAGAAAAACAGATTGAGCGTAAAAGACAAAATTAGATTCAAGGAGCGGGTAGGCAGAGTCAAAGAAGCAGAAAGGAAGTTCTTCGTGATGTGAACCCAGCATGACCGGGAAACTGACCGCATGACTGGGAAAGTGATTTTTCTGTATCAGCATTAATAAACTAGTCTTAACCGACTAAAACTGCCTTAATGATGTTTTCACTTTGAAAATGGGGGGATGGTTCCCATCAACAGTATATTACTGTTAATCATCCACTTAAACACCCCAATAAATCCATGTAACCAATTCTTTAGGTTGCACAAGCATTCAATAAGGACAAGACAGCCTGGAAAGAGTTTGACTTTATTTTATCTTGACCATGTTTGTTTCTTAAGAAAACCCTGGAATTTATACAGATGATATGTACAGGTTCAGTCATTCAGTATTGTTGCATGCATTTGATTTGTTTTAAAATACAAAAAGCTTGTATACAGGAGATTCAAAGTTCTCGGCAGTGTAATATTTAGACATGTCTCATCGTTTCACTGTTTTCTTTGGATGAGATGGCCAGTGTTGGAGCATAACAAGCAAAATTCCTGATATCTGTTGTGTTACAGTAACCAGTTACAGGAACATATGATATTGGGAACAGCAGATTTGTGATGTACACAATTCAAAAACATAGATCAGCACCACTATCTGTAGAAAATGTGCCAGTTTGACTTCATGTTGCAGATATTGCTGAATGTTTAGTAAGGTTTTGTTGCAAGTGTGCTGTAAAGGGAGTATTATGTTAATGGAAAAATGGAGAACATTCTGTACATTGCTTTTCCTCAAAAACGCATAAACTTTGTCCCAGGCCTCAGGATAAAAACGTCTGTCAAATGTATTTCTTTGTCAAACAAATAGCTGTACCTGAACCAAAAACTGTTCTTGAGGCAAAACACTGTTCACGCTTCAGATGCCAACACTCATTAATGTGAAAAATGACAATCAGCTATGACATTTGATGAGCGGAAGTCCTGCATACAGTATGATTTCCTCCCTCTCCTGTTAGAGCCAATCAAGTCACAGTTTTGCATGTCTTAAAACAACAATCACATCCCACATTCACTCAGTCCACATTAGCCTGACAAAACCTCTTTTTGACTGATGAAAGGGGAAAACATGTTGTAAAAAAAAAAAAAAAAAAACACATTTAGAAGATGTCCTGTTTTAAAGATCAAAACCCACTGCCGCAAGGATTTCCTCATGGCCAGTAAAAACAGAAACGTTTCAGATTATGAGCAGGCATAAGACTGTTGACTTTAGGTAATGACTTTTTAAAACTCATGAGTAGCTACCATATCTTCTATTCGTATTCTTAATGCTTGTTTTATTAGAGCAGGGGTTGTGTGTGTTTGGGTGTGAGTGACAAAAGGAGATCCATCAGCAGATATCTGACAACAAGTGTAAATAGTTGTCACAGTAATCCTTCAACAACAAGCTGTAGAGTCATGATGGACTTATGATTTAACACAGGCCAATTTACACTGGAAGCGATGAATGAAAGGGTAATATGATACACAGCAGTGTTTCCAGGCAAAACAAGAATAAGGCATCAGTGTGGTGAGGAAACACAACAACAACAACAAACAAACAAACAAACGAAAAAAACAAAAAAACTACTCAGCAGGTAAATGATACAATTGGCAGCAAATCGAGCCCCACACTTACTTTCACGTAATGGACTTACACTCAAAGTGCCCCACACCCAAAAAAAGTGCTGTTTTGAACTGCGACATGCTGGCACCATGTTTGAGATATGCAAATTAATTTAACCGAAAAGAAAACAAGGCCAACTATCATCTAGATTACAACTCAGAAGGAAACATAACATGCCCTGACCTAGATTGCTCATCTTCATTGATATGAAATAAATAAGCAAACACAATTAGATGTCACGAGTCATGCAGTCTTGTCTATGGGTGTAGACAGCTCCATTCATGAAAGAGTACCTGAAGAGTTCACCCAGTTTGTCATTTGATTTGTTGTATGAAATAATGACTAAATCCAACTGAAAGCAGAATAGTAAAATGATGCTGCACAAAAATCATGTCACAGTATCCTCTGTCTGCTATGACTTTCCCATCAGCCAGTGCCACTATCATGATGTTCAGTTCAACTTCAAACAAAGCAAAGTTAACTTTTCATTCAACTTAATCCAGAAAATAAATGAGGCCGTCTGGAGAACAAATGAATATGAGCAGTGAAATACTGTATGAGACATCTGTAACCATTTTTTACTTTTTCATCATAAAAGCATCCAAATCTACACAGTTAAATTTGACCAAGCAAACCTGAGGTAGGTTATGCATCATTTCAAGTTTTCTAACGTCCCTAAACTTGTAATTTTACACTTTGTTGTTCAGAGGCAGCCAGTCATCTTCTGTACTGTCAACATGGCGCTTTGTGCTACAATTTTGGATTTATTTATCAAACTGTCTGAATGTCACATAAGAAATTAGCATTTCATGAATTGAAAAATGAGCGTATGTAGTAGTTGCTGTTCTAATGTGCAGCCTGTGGTTAAACCTGATGCTCATTGTAGTAATCTTTGATATGTATCTGTCCTATAAAAAGCTGCTTGTTCTCTAAATGTGGTCGCCTGGTACCTAAAACATGACCTGCCTGCAGCAGCAGAAAACAGTGTAACGGGCAAAGCTCCAGAGCCAGACTACAGTCATTCACTCGACTTCTGCATAAGGAACAGGAGTTACTTTTATCTTTGATGATTTGTGCATATATTACACTGGAAGCCTGATAAACTGGAAGCCCTGTATAATTATACTTTTTTTTTTTTTTATCTCTGTTTAGGTTCTTTGGAACATGATGGAGCAAAGGGAGTGAATACAGCCCATTCAGGGGAAGCCGAGGTGCTCATGAACAGCATTCCAACAAAGACATCGGACCTAGGGATGTGCAAGTTACTCATTTGTGCTTTGAGGAGAAAAGTAATAAAAAGTTGCGATAGGCTGATTCATGGCAGAGTCAGCGATTCCAATACAAGAAAGAGAAGCTGCAGTCTGAACATAAAATCTAAAGCATCATGTTCAATTGAAGGGGAAAAATAAATAAAACTATAATTTCAGATAAAATGCACAGTGAATTGAATAAATATATGAATTAATATCCCTCCTTTAAGGCACAATATGTCACATTTTAGATGTTACAAGGTCAAGAAGCTCAAGAAAGAGTTATTACAAAAAAAAAGAAAGAAAGAAAGAAAAAAAAGCTATAACTCCTAAAAACTCTGAGTTCTGAGTCAATGGATCGTCAACACCTTGCTGATAAAACGCAATATGTGTCATTAAATCCTCAGCTTCTCCTAAAGGGTCCATTTACAAATTTAATGTAATCTGGCCACATGAAAAATGGAGCATGAAGTTCCTCAGTCAATTTCCCAAAGATGGAAATTACATAAAATGGTGTGTTGTGTAAAGGGCAAAGTGCACTGACTGTGTGGGAACTGAGTTAAAAGTGAATTAGTGTGTTTCAGCTGCTTGATGGAATTTGACCACAAAGAAGATGAAGGTTGCCCTGTAGATAAACCCATTAATAAATAATAAATGAATGGCAAATAGATTAAATGATCAAAGACAGAGTATAACGTGTGGAAATAAATTAGCCAAGGATAATTCTATTACATAACTTGAAGTTTCACTTTACAAAGTTCATGTGAATGTGTTCAGCTGTTGCAGTGCCTGACCATAATCAAGAATCAACACTTTCCTTTCACATAATGACAAATAGTGTAAAAATATTTCTTTTAAACTTCCAGACTGAATTATTGTCACTGATACTGGAATAAATCAGTCACAGTTAAGACACTCAGCAACAACATATAAACATAAAAAGAGTGAATAAATACATAAATAATTGGATTTTCCTGGAATAATAAACTGTATCATAAGCATCACTCAGCAGGGCGGTCTGGTAGTTTGCAGGATGATTACTTCTTACCATCACTCAGACTCCTTGACTCATAAACACACACACTATCAACACATTTCATCAGTAAGAAACTGCCTTGCGTATGATGTGGGAAACACGTGTTCTCAGCTGAGTGACAGGAGATAAATGGCAAAGACTGGGAAGAAAGTATAAAACCTTTAGGAAAGTTGCAATTTTATTTTTCAAAAACAGAAACCTGGCATGTAGTAAAGAAAAATACTGCAAAATGAGACCGTCATGTTGGGAATCAGCCAAGAGATGTCCTGCTCACACTGGTCAACTGGTCGTTGCGCAGGCATGTTTGTTTTGAGAAAAAAATATTGATTGGCTGCACATGATTTATGCACTAATGACTTATAAACCACACCTACATTTGGCAACAGGCGTCTCTCCAGGAGTGTGACTCCCACATTCAACAGACCAGATATTAATTTATTTTCATTGGCAAGCCCAATAGAGAAGAAAGTAGTCCTGCAGTTACAATAGTGGGAACTGTTGTAACTACCACATACACAAAAGGCTTGGCTGCTGAAAAGGAAAAAAAAAAAAAAGGTAAAATGGGAATTTTATGCGTAAAAAAAAACCCTAATAAATTAAAAAGTAAATTCATGATAGAATAAAAACATTTACATAAAAAAGAAGAGAAACTCAAGAATGGAAGAACCGCTTGAGGGCAGTCAGTGGTTTGGGGCTACGATGCCAGCGAAGGTCTCTACAGGGAAAGAGTGAGTTGCAGGTCTGTAATCTCACCACTGACATGTTCAACGCTTGCACGGAAATGCTGTCAACACTGGCAAGAATTGCCAAACTTGTTTGGAGGGATGCCCACATCTTTCTAGCCACACTTTTATATCGTCTCTCTCGTCCCCAGCATTTCAGGCTCACACACATACAGGATGACTCCAGGAACTAGAACAGGATACGAATGAAAAAGTGATGGACAGGAATCGAATGGCGGCTGACTTCATGTAGGAAGACAGGGACATTTAAGCCTCCTGTCTACCCGTTTCAGCCAGACAGAGGCAGACTCCTGAAAACCCACCACCCTCTGGGTCCTCACCCTGAGGGGCTCTCTGGTCCCTGGCAACATGGTGTGGGTTTGGGCTGGGCGCAGGGGTTGGCTGGATGACTCTTGGTTGGATGCAACATTCAGGCTCATGTCAAACAGCTGACAGTTGTGTGGGCTTCAATGTCGGCAGGTCCAGAAGAGCCTGGACAGTCACACCCACCTTCACCAGTCCACGCTCTTCTAGTATGTGGTGGGGCAGACAGAGCTTGTCCTGTTTCAACAGAAAGATTTCCTTAGTTAGTCACAGTGAAATAAAAGACAGCTATGCTTTGATAGGCTGGCAGGATTTCTCCTGTCTATTACTTGAGGGGTTGGCTCGCGTCACTCACATTAGAAAGGAAAACAAATAACTGCTCACTCAGTTTTATTGGAGAGAAGTTAAGCATGAAGCTCATCTTGTTTTTATGTGTGAAGTTTAGAGGTATTAGATTTGATTACAGACGCTATATTTAATTATCATCATCAAGATCAATATTACAAGATCATCAAGATTCCTGAACCATGTTAAGTTGTCTTTGAAACATTATACTTAATATGAGAAATGACTCTTCAGAAATTTGGAACTTCAAAGATCTTTCGTTGAATTGGGTGCACAAATTTGTATTTATTTTGGATTTTCTTTAATCCACACAGGGTCAAAATTATTGATGAGTGTATGTAAATGTCTGACCACAACTGTATATGATGGCCCACGATGTACCTGGAAAAAAGGAAAAGTGTGTAATAAAATAGACCCTTAAACAGGGTTAGGGTTAAAATACTGCAATATTTTATCCTGCAAATTCATATTATTCAGATTAAGTTGTGTCACTCAGAAATCCAGGGTACTTTCATTCTCTGAAACCTGCAACATTGTAAAATTTGATATAAATGTCCTCAAATGTCAAAAAAGACACTGATTAATATCAAGATCTCTTCATTTTTTTAAATTTTCTTAGCTATTGGTTAAATAAAGGTGCATACCATACTGCTGAGTGTGCATGACCTAACTTGCCAAAATCAGTTAGTACTTGTAATTTCTGGGGCTCTGTTGATATTACGAAAAAAAAAAAAAAAATCATAAGAATGCAAATAAAACTGTGATACCGTAACTTGTTGTGCATGATTGAAAATATCAAACCAACATTTACCTGTGGAACGCCAAGCTTCTTGCAGGCATCCAAAAAGTTCTCCACATTCCTACGGCATTTCGCCATGCTAAGCTTTGGCTGGAAGAGCCAGAGCACAAATAATGTGAGTAATTAAAAGCAGACTAAATGAACAGAGACTATGAAGCTGCAAGCTCATGAAGATGGTTGATGAGCACTTGTAATAGTTAGAAATCTGTAAGAAACATCTTTTCTGTCACAAAATGGTGTCATTCCGAAATACATCAGTCTAGGGCTTTCTATGATTACAAATAAAATGTCCTCCTTTTAATCGACTTACCACTGCAGGAGAGGGTACGTGGATGCTGGCAACAGACCGAGGACAAATGTGATTGGCTAAATGGCAAAGAACAACCCCATCCATCAGAGCAGCTCCAACATCATCTGGGAGCAACACCTTCAGTCTGGACTCAATGTTCTGGAAACACATTGATAATGACCACAAGGCATTAATATCCTCCAACAGCAACGACGAGATTATTTATTTATTTGTATTATTCACAGTGAGTTATGACTCCGAAAGTAACACTGAGATTCTGTGTTCGTAAGAGTATCAGTGAGCACAAAGGAAAGTGGCTACTTAGGCAGAAGGTTCATGTAGTTGTGAGAAGCAGCTGAGCTGAGATGATCCAGGCCTTCATCGTTCTGTGTAATCGTATTTGGACCTGGTTACAAAGCTGCCACTACTTTATACAGTGACAGAAGCTGTTTTTGTGACTGTATAAACTGTAGCTGACAATAATACTGTGTATCATTGACTCCCTTCTGGTATTTACAACCTGGTGACTGGAGATATCATCAACCTCAGCTCACATGCATTATTATTATTTTAAGCGCCACTAAAAAAGATCCAATGCAGTGCTTCTAAAAAAAAAGTGTAATATTTTTACAGATAGAAATGTTTGTTTCGTGTTGTTTATTTATTTATTTTTTGGCCTTTTTGCGTTTATTTCACTACGTAACTGGCAGAGAGGGAGAGGGGAATGGCCTGCAGCATACAGAGTCACTGTGATTCCATGGCTCGTGCTAAACCCCTCCACCACCAGTGCTCCAAGAAATATTCATTTATAGTCAGCCTAAACATTAACAATAGTTCAGGTATTGTGGTGCCTTTTTGGTAATTTTTTACACGAGCTTTATAAATTTTAACACACAGCACATTTCTAACAGATCTACTCAATGATTCATATTTGACAGTTGGTGTACTGCATCTAAGCTGCGACCAGGTGGGATACAAAACTTTGGTTGTGTTCTACAGGGTGCATGTGCAGCTTTACGTGGGAAGATGGCAAACACTGTCTCTGTTTAAATATGGTCACCTTGGCCTTTTCTCTCTGCCCTCATTGTCCTTGTTAGTGACCTTTGACCCCATTTAGTGCTGTGACCACAGACTGGATATAAAAGTAGGCATCTTATGACCATCAGGATGAATGAACTGGCAAAAACAAGCCAGTTTTTAATTAATTCTTCTCTACTCTCCCCAGTGAGCTTAAGGTCTATACTCTGTCTGTTCAGTCTCCTAAATATTTTTTTTAATGTTGTTTTCATTTGGAGGAAAAAAATGTATTATCCAGAGTATGTCTTAGGGCGTGGTAACTGTTTAGTTAACAGAGCATGGAGCAGTTCAGTCCCAGCCCTCACATGTCTTCGGCTCCGCCATGTTCACAAAATATGGTTTCTTTGAGTTCCACTAGAAGTCAAAGTGATTCCATTAGTGTTAAATGCATACATGTGTTGTAGAAGCATTGTATGATTCATAATAAGCACTGCATGAATGTGGCTTTGATTGCAAAGAGCTTTGATTGGTCCATAAGATTATAAAGGTGCTATCTAGAAGCAATTTAATTTCTCCCCAGTCACTACAATGATTTTCTCCACATTCAAAGTTCATTCACAGTAACTATGGAAACATCAAGCCACAATTTCTAAGGCCAAGACGTTGTTTTTTTGTTTGGTTGGTTTTTTTTCTGTTAAGGCTATGTCCTCTGTCTTGTTCTGAGATTGGAGAGCATTCTTGGTGCACACCAGGCATTTCTTTTGATGCTGTTGCTTATTCTGAACATTGGAAAATCCTTCACCTATGCTTCTGATATCCATTATCTGTCTTTTCTCCCTTTGTAAACCACTGTGAGAAGACTGTTTCATAAAGTCCCTTGGCTCTATCACAGCATTTGAACCTGTTAAATTGTAAAACCATTTGAGTTAATCTGTCATTGATTTAAAGAAATCTTATCAATTTATTTAAAGAGACCCAACAGATCCCCCGATGAGCAAGCACTTGGCAACAGTGGCGGGAAAAACTTCCTTTAAGAGGCAGAAACCTCGAGCAGAACCAGGCTCAGGGGGGGGCGGCCATCTGCCTCGACCGGTTGGGTTGAGAGTGGGGGAGAGAGAGAGAGTGAGACAGGCATTGGCGGGGTGGGGAGGGGGGGGTTGGGGGGTGTAGGCAGGAACATGTTGCTGCATGAAGTTCATGGAGTTGAGCTGTAATACAGAATTCATGCTATATGGGACCAGCAGGTGTTGCAGGAACATGGGATGGAGATGAGTCACCACCTGCAGGATGAGGACAGGGAGAGAGAGGAGAGGAACTGGGAGAGACAGAGACTTTGGCAGAACATGGTTAGTAAATGCAGTATAAATGCTTAGAACTTGGTGAAACTGTGTTTTTTTTAAGAAGGATGGTTCTTATCAACGCATGCAAGGGGGGAGGAAAGGAGAGCGAGGGAAAGGGGGAGAGAGGGTGACAGGGAGAGACAGGGAGAGACAGAGACAGAGAGAGAGAGAGAGAGAGAGAGAGAGAAGCTCAGTCCTTCCCCCAGCAGCCTAGGCCTATAGCAGCATACCTAAAGAGTAGAGGACTTTAACTTTTTAACTATAAGCTCTGTCATACAGAAAAGTTTTAAGCCTGGTCTTGAAAATTGCTAAAGAGTCCGCCCCCCGGACCGATACTGGGAGTTGGTTCCATAGAAGAGGAGCCTGATAACTGAACGATCTGTCTCCAGATTTACTCTTGGAGAGTAAACCTCCGTCTAGAGAGCGGAGTGGCCTACTAGGAGAGTAAGGGACTATGAGCTCTCTGAGATATGATGGAGCTTGACCATTAAGAGCGTATACGTTAAAAGAAGGATTTTGAATTCTACTCTATATTTTACTGGCAGCCAATGAAGAGCAGCTAAAACAGGAGCGATATGATCTCTTTTCCTAGTTCCTGTTAATATTCATGCAGCAGTATTCTGAATTAACTGAAGGCCTTTTAGAGATTTGTTTGGACATCCAGATAGTAATGAGTTACAGTAGTCCAGCCTAGAAGTTACAAATGCATGGACTAGTTTTTCTGCATCATCCTGAGAGAGGATGTTTCTGATTTTCCTAATGTTTCTCAGGTGGAAGAAAGCTGCCCGACTAACTTATTTTATGTGAGGGACAAAGGACATGTCCTGGTCAAAAATTACTCCAAGGTTTCTTACAGTGGAGCTGGAGGCCAAAGTAATGCCGTCCAAACTGATGAGATGATTAGATAGTATTTTTCTGAGGTGCTTAGGGCCGAGTACAATAACTTCAGTTTTGTCAGAGTTGAGAAGTAAAAAATTTCCAGTCATCCAGACTTTTATGTCTTCAAGACATGCCTGCAGTCTGACTATCTGAGTGACTTCATTTGGCTTCATTGATAGGTACAGCTGGGTATCGTCTGCGTAGCAGTGGAAGTTGATGCTGTGTTTCCTGATAATGTTGCCTAGAGGAAGCAGATAAAGCGTAAAGAGGATTGGTCCAAGTACTGAACCCTGCGGGACTCCATGACTGACTACAGTACATGAGGAGGAGCTGTTGTTAACATGAACAAACTGATGTCTATCTGATAAGTAGGATTTGAACCACCTTAGTGCAGTTCCTTTAATTCCAATTTCATGTTCCAGTCTCTGTAGTAAAATATTATGATCTATGGTGTCGAATGCAGCACTAAGATCTAGAAGGAGAAGTATGGAGGCTGATCCATTGTCTGAGGCCATTAGAATGTCATTGGAGACTTTAACCAGCGCTGTTTCTGTGCTATGATGGGCTCTAAATCCTGACTGAAACTCTTCAAACAAACTGTTCCCATCCAGATGCTTGTGTAGTTGTTTTACTACGGCTTTCTCAATGATTTTAGAAATAAATGGAAGGTTTGATATAGGTCTATAGTTTGCCAAAGCATCTGGATCAAGATTAGGCTTTTTAAGCTGGGGTTTGATGACCGCAGTCTTAAGTGCCTGAGGTACATAACCCAGAAATAAAGTCAGATTAACCAAATGTAGATTGAACGGCTCAATTACATAAAAGATCTCTTTAAAGAGGCTAGTTGGTACTGGGTCTAATAGACAGGTTGACGGTCTGGATGATGAAACTATAGAAGCTAGCTCTGAGAGATTCAGAGGTGAGAATGATTCCAGATGTAAAAGAGGCGTCGCAGCTGATTCAGCAGTTGCCGTATTCAGTAGGGGATTTTTATCTAACGTAGGCAAGAGCTGATAAATTCTTTCTCTGATCATGAGAATTTTATCTGCAAAAAAGTTAATAAAATCATCACTGCTTAGAGCTAAGGGGATCACTGGAGCTACAATTTGATGATAAGTAATGACAGACTGCAGCTGCCATAGCATTTATTTTTATACACAGTTGAATTTGTCTTCCTTCAAGACAGCATTGGACCTGTTTGAATCTTCTGTTCTACATGATTTTTTTTTTTTTTTTTCTTTTCAAACATTTGACTTATAGCCAAGGGCGGTGTTTAACAAGCAGTAAGGGGTTTGAGTCTCATGTAATCAAAGCCCTTTGTTTTCCTTCAGGCATTACCTCAGTGTGCCACCCGCATGGCAAGTCTGGGAATGCTTTCTACACCTGCACAATAAAAGGAAAATTGCTAAACTGCTTTGTTTCACAATTAACATTTATTAGGCATTTATGGTTCCTGCTATTCTCGACTATCATCCTAACTAACTACCCAGTCACCGTCAAATTGACACCAGTTATTGCGAGGGGTGGCTGGTGGGGAGCTGGGGCTTCATCCACGAGCCAAACATCCAAGGCACTTCTTTTTCTGGTTGGCTTTTGTTCAGGCGCTGTGCCTTCAAAACCCCATGTGAATGCACTGCCCATGCTAATAAAAGCATTTTTTTCTATTTAGAACTTTTCAGTCAGCCTTGTGGATTGTTTCAACTGGTGGTATTCATAAAACGATGATGGTTAAAAATGCAGTTTATCATTCAGCAGTAATGTTTGTCTAGTTAAACCTAAAAATAGACATCATTTTGAACATCAATGGAATGGAGGTGACATTATCCCCCTTCATAGGATCACTGGACAGTGCTCTGTTTGATACCTCTGAGAGCATCCAGCATGTGATATACTTCCCTCTTGTGGTGGCAGGAGTCTCTGGGGCTGAACGTATAGAGATGGAAGCAGAAAAGCTAAAAGTATGGCTGTAGCAGTACAGATTATAGGTTGGTCGTCAGTAAATAATAAAGAGGGAGGACTTCTGTAGCACCTTTCTAGTCTCAAACTGCTGGCTTTTAACATGAGGACCAAAGGAGCTGGGGGTCAAACCTTTTGATTAGTGGAGACCCCATAGTCACAGCCACAGCCACAACCCTAACCCTTAAAACTCCTCAAGACTGAAGTCTAGCGCCTTAGCCTCCCAGCTCTAAACTGTAAGCCAAAGGGATGGCGTATTTATGATGTGTGGTATGTTCGCTTATTTTCTTTCCTGACTATTATTATTTTGTTGTTTTTTAAATTTGTATGCTCACGCACCTTAAGGAATGCAATGAACAACCATTACATTACATTAAACCATTATGGTATAGTTAAAATTCCCATTATAAGGCCCCTTTTTTCAAATTCAGGTTGCAAGATGGATCTTTACAGCATCGTAAACACCGTCAGTAATAAATAAAATGAAATGCAATTCAGTGTTTTCGGGAAAGAGGCAGTGGATGGTCTCAACACCATCAAGAAATAACTATAGGAGGGAAAATACACTTTTTATGTCTCACACATAGACTTTGACCAACGTTCATCACAGAGCTTAAAGTCACTCAGTGATGCAAAAACTTTGAGCTTGCTTTGCCCCGGACTGAGAATGCTCTCTAAGAGCAGAAATGTAATACTGTATCCAAAAAGAACACAATTTTAATGCGAGAGGAGGCTCAGTCATAATTCCAAGAAAATCTGGACATTTTTATTTCATGGAAAAACGAATTTGTCATGTCTGGGGAAAATCTTTTTGTTTGTTAGATAGCAGAGTAATTTTTTTGAACAGTTAAAAATCAAATGCCTGTAAGTCTCTGAAGAGAACTTTTCAATGCCGATTTGTGCCTGCACACATTGGAGGGACTTTCGGCAGCTTTCTTTAATTTCAGAGCCAATAGGCATGCTTGAATTATTTGTATTTTCATTCAAATACTTTCACCATCTTTATGCAATTTGCTGATAGGTGGCTACTGGAAAAAAGGTTAGCTGCAGGAATGTGGCCATGGGACCCAGCAGTCAAACTGAACTTTAAGTATAATTTGTTGCACTGCACAGGCCTAATAAAAAGAGGCAGATCAGTCATTAGATATTGGAGTAATGGGACCTTACTTGGAACCACATGAGTTATGACACTTGGGTAAATTGGGAACAGTCCCTCAGGAAACATGTGGTCCTGCGACAGTTGATTTAGATTTCCTCTGAGGTATAAATACAATAGCAGGATCTCACAGGGTTTGGTATTTTCATGACTCAGTGCTTTCTGAGAAATGTAAAGTACAAACAAGCTGTGTGGCTTCTGACCTGCCGTAAAAGTCCTATCTGTTCCATTTCCTCTCTCAAGTGCTCCATCTTCCTCCTCATCGTGAAACTTGGGTCAGTTGAGCTGTACTCCTGACGGTTTCCTCTGGTGAAGGCTGAAATCATTGATAAAAAGAAAGATATTTCCACCTGTAAAATCAAACAAATAAGATGTGGCAAAAGACCAAAGCCCTGTCCCCAGGAGATGTTATCTCTGTTTTCAAGAAGGATGTGATGTTGATAGGAAAACCTTCCCTCATTGCACTGGAGGAACTGTGATTGCATCCTTACCTGTGAAATAACGTCAGGATATCACACATTATTGCGAAAGGACAGAAGATATCTTTATCTTTGTTTCAATTTTGTTTTTGCTGAAAAATTGCTTTGCTGGAACAACTACTACTCACAACTGCAACATTATTTTTACTTTTTTTTTTTTTTTTTTAGCTTCCCACCAGTAAATCAAAACCCAGCCCCAGACATTACGAGTAAATATGAATAAAACTATTTTATTTATTCATCTTCAACCGCTTATCCCTTTCCAGGTCGCAGGAGGTGCTGGGGCCAATCCCAGCTCACATTGGGTGAGGGCGGGGTACACCCCGGACAGGTCACCAGCAGAAGCCAAACAGAAGTCATCATTTGCAGCAAAGTCTGTCTCTTTTATGGCTGAATAGCATGAGTGAGTGCATTTCCCACAATCCCTAATGGGATGTTTCCTATCCACATTTCTCATAGTATATTTGTACATGAACGTATTCACAACTTGTGTATTGTTTAGTGTTGTAAATCAAATCAGATTTATTTATATAGCGCCAAATCATAACAAAGGTACATCAGCACACTTTACCTATAGAGCAGGTATAGACCAATTGTTCAACTGTAGTTAATAAAGGCGTGCAGCTTGCAATAGTTTGGGCTCAGGAAATATTTATTTTAAAGCTATATAAATTATAAGCAACTGCCTAGTATTCAGAAAAATAAAATAAAATAAAATAATGGATGCACACAAAGGAAGAAGCAAAGAAGATAGCAAAGCAGTATCAGGTAGTTTCCTTCATTTCTAATGTTGATGAGAAATGACAGCTCACAGGAGCAACTGAGGTCAAGTTAAAGTCCAGAAGACAGAAAAACTTTCTGAAAGCACTGCTCGTTGGATTGTAAGAAATAAAATGAAAACTCCTTTCAGGAAGATTTAGGTGTGGTAGTGCACTGTTTTACTGTGCAGTGGCACAAAACACTTAATCAAAATCTATCATAATCTATCATAACTTGAAAGGTGCAAACTGAAGCTTTTGCCATGTTACAAGAGATTTCAAAGGAGCATTATGCAACACAGCCCAATAATTCTGAAGAATTAGAAAACTTTGCAAGGATGAATGGGGGAATAGTTGGCTGCAGAAATTGTTTACCAACCATGACACTTGCCAAAAGGTATATTAATAAATCCTGCCCTTGTCAAAAATAAAAATCTTGCCAGTAATAGCTCTAAGAAATGTGACAGCTTTTCATTCATGCCCTTCAGTGTTCACCTGTTCATTTTATTAATTTCAGCATAGATGGCCAAACATTTTCATGCCACTATACTGCTCTTGTTCAGCCTTGTCCATAACAGTTTACACTGAACTAAAACAGATCAGCAGTTCTTCAGAAGCCCTCCCCACTTCCAGAGAAAGGCTGCTGGAGTGCTGCCGAAAAAAACTTTTTTTTAGCACTCAGAAGAAAACTATTCACTTGATAAATACAAGCCCTGGGCAGAAAGAGGCAGTTTCTTTTTCGTTGGACCAAGCTAAGGATGGCAAATTTACATTTATTAACTCCCCCTGCTTTGATGCAAAAACCGAAATGATTACATATAGTATGTCAAATCTTTAGGCCTTACATTGTTATGCATTTCCAGCATACACTAATATGACACAACAGTTATTAATACAGTTACATGGTGGGAACGTAAACAATAGCAGTCAAACAATGAGCAATTGTGTATTACCTGATCTTGGTTTTAGCCCAAACACTGTCAGAGTGGTGCTGAAGTCGGTGCCGCCTAAGCCTACCTGGAAAGTGAAATCAGAATTGGTCATTGCAAATTCACTGAGTGATAATAGATGGTTTGAGTCACTAAAACAGTTGGATTTTTGTCTCACACTGACCTCACAGTCATCATTTCCACTGGAGTTTTTTCGAGCACTTTGACACTTGTACTGTGTGGAGAGGAAAACTTTTTTTGACAATGTGCATTTACAAGTGTGCGTGAGATGGGTGTGTTAAGAACAACCATTTTTCATCATGTCATGTTAAATGAAAGCATTTTTTCCAAGTTATCCTGCAGTATCAGTATACATTACACACATTCCCCCATTTTTTTTCAAACCATAGATGGTATCTAGCAATGTGGATTTTCATGGCTTTGAGATATCTGCCTTGAAACCTGATAAACTTAAAGCCACAATTATTGCTAGTTTGTACAGCATGTGCACAGCTATACCTTCAGATAATCTTTTCTCAGATATTTGTTCCTCCTGCGGTCTTCATTCTGATTAAGGACCGGTGGGACTTCGGGCCATTTTAGCTCTGAATCTGACGGATCCGTCTTCAGACTACCATCAAAGGAGCTGGAAGAAGAAGGCTGTAAAAGCAGACAGTTAAAACTGAAATTATTCCCAAGAGAGAAACTATCCAGTGAGAAATAGGAGACATATAGAGAGTGTACCTGTCCACTTAGCACTGACGCTCCGCTACTTCCTTCATCCAGAGAAGCACTAGAATAAAGACAGAGAAAATGAAGTTGTTTGTTTTTTTTGATCTAAGGAGAATTTACTATTCAAGTTGAAAAAATGGCCAACTCGTGACCAAAGGACGCTTAATAAAACAAATAATCCGTTTTAATGTATTCAGGAGCTTCATTTATTGCAGAGTAAATAGAAAAAGCTTAAATAAAATCAATATGTGCTGTGACTGTGGACTGTTCTCTTATTAAAGTTCCATTTGTAGCGCTCTCCAGTCCATCTGCAAACAGCATGCCTGATTTAAAATCTAAGAAAATATTTTTCTTTAAATGTTGCTCATGAGCCAAGAGTTGTTTTTTTTTCTCTACACCCCAGTTCCTGTGTTTACACGCACAGGTGAGTCACTTTGTTTCCATATTAGTGGACGTTTTTTTGACTACAGCTCTTCTGCAGAAATTCCCTTATTTTAATTCAGCCTTTATAAAAGGATGGCGTGTGCAAAATCTACTCCTTGTAAATCAGTCATTGATGCTAATAATTCACAGGTGTGGTGAATAAAAACATAACAGGTAATGTACACCGCCATGACAGATTTCCACAGACCACAAATTACACTCACAGACTTGATGATATGTTCAAGTTCAAGGCATCACCAAACGATGACTACTGTGAATAGTTGCTTGAACTCATCTGTGAAGATGTCTGAGAGACGTCTAATGACAGCGGTGGACTGCATGTCTGCTGAGCTTATGGCAGTATGCAGACTGGATGGTATGTGACCTTTGGCCATAATCTAGTCGGTGTGACAGACACGGGGGTTTCTTTGGCACTGGTAATGATGGTGATGGCATGAGGGGGCCAAAGTTTGCTATGGGAGGGTGTTGAAGATGACGAGCAGGACACGTGTTAGATGGTCTGCACTCTCTCAACAGTTGATAGACTGCTGAACTTGGCTGACTCTGACTATGTCTGAGGTCATTAACCTTTCCCGATTCTTTGTGAGTCTATGGAAGAGCCTTGAAAGCACGCGTTGTGCACTAGATGGAGAATGACTGTCCCACACATTAAACTATGCTCATTATTTCCATAGTTTAAGATTTTAAATGAAACCTCACATTTTTAGACTGACTCACCCTGTATTACTAAGAATACACAGCATTCCTTGTTTCAGTAAATGAATATTGCTTCTGCATGTGTATAATGTTGTGGGTGATTAGCAATATTTGTTGTTTTCCTTAACAGCATCTCTATGGAATATTTCACTATTTGCAAAAGTTTTTGGGCCTGCTACGCAGATAATAAGCATGAAAGACAAAATGTTTCTGCAAAGTGTCTTCGCAATTTGCATAAAATTCCAGATGCCTTTTTTTTGTTTGTTTGTTTTATTCATCTTTCAAAACACGAGAAATTGCTGATGTTCTGTTTTAATAATACTTCAAATGTAGTAATGTGTTAGAATACAAGTCGAAAAGAATTCCTTTGTCATTATCGGAAATCTTCAAGGGAAATAGTCAGTGTTGTTTGATGGCAACAGTGATATGGGCGGTAACAATTTAATCCACAACAAACAATTTCCAACAAATGCTGTCACTGCTGGGCAAGAAGCATTCCTAAAGACACAACGCAGACTAATCTGCACACAACTTTTCTGCACTCATTTTGTTGTTTTAGTAGGTTTACATATATTCGATGTCCTATATTTACATTCTCCATTCCAATCATGTCCACCACAATGTATCACACATTTTTAATGTTATGAAACTAATTCTACAAATCAAATGACCTTATTAGGATTGGGACAACAGAATGAATTATAATACATTTTATTTGCAACGATTTAAAAAACTATAACTTACTATACACAGTTGACTATAAAACTAGGATCCAATGTAGCCAAAAAGCTTAAGCCTCTGACTATCTTTTTTCATGCACTGTTTTTGAATGTAAATATGTTCCTAACGTGCTACAGAAAGCTGTGAGTCATTGAAGACGTACCTTCGAGCAGTCTGAGGTGGGGCCCTTGGTTTGCTGCTGGAGCTTCCAGAGTGGCTTAGGAACCTACAGACAGAACAATTGAGTTACAATGCTGGATGAAGAGCATTGAAAACTACAATAACTTGCAAAATATTTTTCACTCAAAATTTACAAGGCTGAATTATGAACAGTTTACATTTCATCTGGAAAAAGAGCAACTAGGCTGAGTGAAATACAAGTTGAGCAACAAAAGGGAAATAATGAGCACAATGGGTAGAATTGTTTCTGAGTTAGACGTCACATGTCTGTTGTATGCATAATTTTCTGGAACAATGGGGGCATTTCTTAAGATGAAAGCACAATATGTTGCAATTCTAAAAACATTTCAGGGTGCTGTGATCTTCTCAAAGAGCGCAACAGAAGAATGTTTTTAACAGCATTAACTTTGACCTGCTCTTGTTAAGGTAGATAAAGAAACAGCAGAGCCTGGTTGTGACAGTAGATTTGCCCAGTGGTTGTATCGCCAGTGTGACGTACAAATTGTCGCCCCCTCTACCTGTGTGCCCGGCCAGTAACTCTCCGTCGGTGTATAAGACTCTCTGCTCTGCAAATTAAGGACCGTCGTCTAGAAGCCACACATCAAATGTGCACCAGCCGAGTTGAGGCAGAAAGCATGATCAGGACAGGCAGGACAGGAATGGAAAGGGAGAAAGGGAAGTAAAGCTCATGAGACTTCATTAATATTTGAATGGGAAATTTGCTGAACGAGGGAAATGTGGAAATTCATCTATCTAGATAATGAGAAAACGGAGAGCGAATCCAACCAAAACAGGAATAAATCTTTTCACAGTTTCACAGTCATTGACCATCAGAGCCAAAGCAAATAAAGATCAGATTCTAAGAAACTATGTCCCCTGTGTGCTGTTACTCTGGGAACCAGAAGCCAGACAAATGTTGTTGAGGACCGAGAGTAAAGGATAAGGATGAGTGAGGGGAAAGTATTAGAAGAAACATAGATTTAAGAAAATGAAGACCTAAGTGAGGAGTATTTCTAAGCAAGTATTGGATGCAGAGGTGAGAGTAACCACACACCGATTCTGCTGCTCCTGCTGCAAAAGCTGAACGGCAATCTTCCTCAAATCCAGCACTTCCTTCAGCTCGTCATCCTCTTCCTCCACTAGCTGCTCTTTGTCAGAGCTGCATTCAGTTCAAAGTTGAAGTCAGTGCCATCAGAGACAGTACAAAGAATAATGAGTGTAATTATTCAGCTAGCTGCAAACATTGTATTAGCTGAAGTCTAATACAGCAGCATATCTGTCTTCAGGATGAGGAATGCTGTGAATACTTGCTCAGCTGGCTGCTTTCACTGCTGGTGAAGCCTCTGTAATCACTAGCTAGTATAATGCAGAGTGATCAGTCATTATGGACATTATTTCTGCATTACTAATGGCCAATTTGAACAGAAACCTTTATTTGTGTATTTGAAATTATGGCCCTATGCAGCATCTACACTCACCGGCCACTTTACTAGGTACACCTGTCCAACTGCTCGTTAACACTTAATTTCTAATCAGCCAATCACATGGCGGCAACTCAGTGCATTTAGGCATGTAGACATGGTCAAGACAATCTCCTGCAGTTCAAACCGAGCATCAGTATGGGGAAGAAAGGTGATTTGAGTGACTTTGAACGTGGCATGGTTGTTGGTGCCAGAAGGGCTGGTCTGAGTATTTCAGAAACTGCTGATCTACTGGGATTTTCACGCACAACCATCTCTAGGGTTTACAGAGAATGGTCCGAAAAAGAAAAAATATCCAGTGAGCGGTAGTTCTGTGGGCGGAAATGCCTTGTTGATGCCAGAGGTCAGAGGAGAATGGCCAGACTGGTTCGAGCTGATAGAAAGGCAACAGTGACTCAAATAACCACCCGTTACAACCAAGGTAGGCAGAAGAGCATCTCTGAACGCACAGTACTTTGAACTTTGAGGCAGATGGGCTACAGCAGCAGAAGACCACACCGGGTGCCACTCCTTTCAGCTAAGAACAGGAAACTGAGGCTACAATTTGCACAAGCTCATCGAAATTGGACAATAGAAGATTGGAAAAACGTTGCCTGGTCTGATGAGTCTCGATTTCTGCTGCGACATTCGGATGGTAGGGTCAGAATTTGGTGTCAACAACATGAAAGCATGGATCCATCCTGCCTTTTATCAACGGTTCAGGCTGGTGGTGGTGGTGTAATGGTGTGGGGAATATTTTCTTGGCACTCTTTGGGCCCCTTGGTACCAATTGAGCATTGTTGCAACGCCACAGCCTACCTGAGTATTGTTGCTGACCATGTCCATCCCTTTATGACCACAATGTACCCAACTTCTGATGGCTACTTTCAGCAGGATAATGTGCCATGTCATAAAGCTGGAATCATCTCAGACTGGTTTCTTGAACATGACAATGAGTTCACTGTACTCAAATGGCCTCCACAGTCACCAGATCTCAATCCAATAGAACATCTTTGGGATGTGGTGGAACGGGAGATTCGCATCATGGATGTGCAGCCGACAAATCTGCGGCAACTGTGTGATGCCATCATGTCAATATGGACCAAACTCTCTGAGGAATGCTTCCAGCACCTTGTTGAATCTATGCCACGAAAAATTGAGGCAGTTCTGAAGGCAAAAGGGGGTCCAACCCGTTACTAGCATGGTGTACCTAATAAAGTGGCCGGTGAGTGTATGTGCATATTTGGGCCATTACTATTCTTGAAGCCTGGTGACTAGTTAGAATCTGTGACTAGAGAACTTCTGACTAATGTTTTTGCTAATCTTTGGTAGAGATATTGGAAAAAGCACATGATGATTCAATCTAACATGACTAATTTGTTTGAGTGATTTGCTGATTCATAAACTCACCCTGACTCCTCTTTCCAGCTCTCTTTTTCTTTGCTTTGGTGAGACATGTTAAGAACTTTTTCAAGTTCCTGAAACACAAACACAGAAAGATCAATGCACATCTTTTGTTTTATTAGTTTCTCATGCTTGTTGGTCATCATGCTTTTACCAAATGATGGATAATTATATAGTTTGCGTATGTGTACGCCTGTGTGGACATGTAGATTGCAGATATATAGATCCATACCTTTATACAAGACACATGACTATTTTGCTGCCCATCACACTCTGAAAGAGCAGGATCCTCATCGGGGTTGGGCTCTATAAAGTCATAGAGATCCTGATCTGATAGAGGGAGGAAGCATCCGCGTTGATCACTTAAACTGTTTCATTTTAGGCACTTCATTCAACAACCCCGTGTCTCTGTTATTGCTTTCAAAGGGAATGTGTGATACTTATTTTCGGTAACCTTTGCAAGAGTCCATTTTGGAGAGGAGTGACAGTGCATCAGCACGGGCTGTCTCTGAAACCTGAGAGTGCAGGCTGACGGTGTCATCGTCTGAAGGCTGCAGGAGAGTAAAATGAGGATCTGCACTTGACTGAAATATTTGCTCATGGTCAACATTTAACAGTGAACCCATGCATATGGATGATCGTGCATAATAAGAGAATCATAAATGCTCTTTATGACCCCCTCTGAGTTTTGTAATAAACAAGTTAAAACTAATACTGGCTGCAATTTAACAATGCTAAATACTGAATCAGAAAAGCGTACTTGACAATGGGTATCTTGAACTATTACATTCTGGTAAGTCATCATGTATTGGCTATGCCATCTGTGTTGATGCTGAGTGTCTCAATGCTGACCTCTGTTGTAGACAGCCTCTTGTCACCATTGTCACTACCAATTCCAGAGTCAGGCCCGTGGTTCTTACTGGGATAAAAATCTTCCATGCTGGAAATATGCAAAATGAACAGCTTGTTAGCATTTATGTTTATCAAAATGAATGTGATTAAAAGGAAAGAAGAGGAGACTTTAAGATGCCTTAGGCTTTGTGTCATTTGGGAGACTCTCTATGTCAGTACCTGTCTGTAAGAGGCTGTGGGAGGCAGCGTTTGCCAAGGGAGGGAAGGTCCAGGGTGTCTGGCTTCTTGTCCATCCTACATGCCTGGATGTTCAGGTACTTGAATATGTGCACTTTGCCTTTGAGACAAATCTGAAACATAAAAATGTTCACAGGGTTAGAGTTGTTTAATGTTCATGTTGATTCATCCACTAGATGGTGCAATTGTACTAGGTTCATTATAATGGGAAGGAAACGTCAACTTAACCATTCAACCAGAAACATGAAACCCAGAAAACCTCTTTGTGCTGCCTGTTTCACGCCACAAGCATAATTAGTGTATCACAATAATGTGATATTGAAAGACGCAACTTTGAATGAATGAATGAATCAATCAATCAATGTACCTGTGCGGGTGGGGACTGCATAGGATTGTTGTCCAGGATGATGTGCTGCAGCTGCCTGAGTTTCCTGTAGGCTGGAGGAATCTCTGTGATCTTATTGCAGGAGAAGTCAAGTCGGATGAGAGGCAGGTCAGCCAGCTCTGCAAGAGCAGAAAAGAGAAGATGTTTCTAAAGAGCTTTCGGTGAATGAAACACACTGCTCAAAACACAATGGCCGATGTAGTCATTCCGATCTAATCAATCTACTGCAGCAAAGACTGTGGCATTTCAACTAGACCCTCCCATGTAGGGTAGAGTCATGTTGCATTTAAAATGTAACACCAAAGTGAAATTTTAGTTCCTGTTTTTCTTATTTCTAAAGCTTTGCCGATTTAAAGTGATGCCTATTCTCTTAAATCATCTCTAGAGAACTATGTTAGTGACAGACTGACCCTCAGGCAACATGTGAAGACAATTCTTCCTGATGTTGAGTTCTCGTAAGGCATGAAGCCTCCCAACCTGAGCTGGCATCACTTGGATTTCATTACAGCTCACATCCTGTAGGGGGGTGTCAAAGTGTAGGAAATGGAATTGCTTTAGCTGTGCAAAACAGAGAAGTCCATACACAGTGATGCATGCACACTGCTCACCAATTCCATCAGCTCTTTGGCCTTGCCTATCTCTTCAGGGATGGACACAAGCTTGTTGTTGCTCACCAGCAGAACTTTGAGGGGGAGGTTGAACAGGTATTTTGGCAAAACTGAAAGGAGATTTCGACTGTAGAGAAAGACAAAACATTGACCGAATTTTAAAACCAAGTAAGAGACATAGAACAGTTAGTATCTAATGACTTGGAATAGAGTTTGAGCAAAAGCGGAAATGCCTCTCTTCCATGAAAGCCTTCTTACCCTGATATTGTAATTAAAGGGGAACTAAACTCCCCCTGAAATATAAAGCTGAGCACAGATAAACATTAAATACAAAAGTAAATTGTTAGCAGTGTCTCACCTGATGTCAAGATAAGTCAACATCTGCAGGTTGATGATAGCTTCTGGAATGCACTTGATGCAGTTGTGGTAGAGATTGAGGGATTCAAGGGGGGCGAATAGACACACTTCTGGGGGGATTTCTGTGAGACGATTTTTGGATAAATCTGCAAAGAAGCGGATGGGAACACAAATTCAGGACACAACATTGTTGCAACACCTGTGCCAGTTGTGATTCCTTGGGGCACGAGGCCATAAGCTTGAAAGTCTGATCGATACATTTCCTTACATAATCTTATCTGATGTCAGGTTCTAGTTAGAGTCTTATCCTGTCTTGTCAGTTCCTGTTTTATTTTTCTAGGTTTTATTTTGCGTCTTACTTCTGTCTTCCTGTCAAGTTCCCCGCTGTAATGTGTTTTACCTGTATCTACTTTTCCCGTTCCTTGTGTGTACTAAACCCAAGCCTATACCAGATCATCTTGTCCCTTGTGTCAGCATACCACAACTCATTTATATGAGTTTCTGGCGTATTACCTGATTCTGCCTGTAGCCGAGCCATTCCATACCTCTGCCTGATTTTTGAAATCTTGCCTGATTTTGACCTCCTTTTCAGATTGTGACTAAGTGCTAACCTCGTGTCACTCTGCAGTTTGTGTCTGTGGTTCTTGGCGCTCATGGCAGATAGTGTTTTCATCAAACACTGGTCTAAGATTACAAATGAGTCTTGAGCTATTAAGTTTGAAGTGCCACTGGCAGGGCAATCTCAGTATTTCCAAGATGAATCTCTCTGGGAGTGAGATTGCACATTAATGGCTGTAGATTTATATAGGAGGGTTGAGAGCATCAGGACTCAAGTTACATTTTCTATTTTTATTGTTTGTTATTTTGTGCAGCAGGTTTAATCTACAAATGGTTCTTAATTTGATCTATCTGTCTAAATCTGGACAAAGGTAAGTTATCTTATTTGCAAGCCTATTGTGAAAATATTGAAGCCATGCTAATGAACGGTGCTCTCTGCTAAATGCTAGTAGGGCTATAATCACTAAGTACAGGTGAGCCTGACAGCCATGTTGTTAGTCATAACATAACATTGACTGCAAAACCACAGAGACAATTGTTCAGACATTTCACTCTAAACAATCAGTGGACAAAAAAAAGAAGAGAGAATCACTAAAATCAGCCTGTGTAATCCTCTAGCCGCTATGAAAATTTGTGGTAAATAAATATTTGTAATCCTTCCTGTCGATATTTCAGTCTGTGTCTGTTGTATTTTTTTACTGTTCATAAAAAATATATATTGATGGAGATTATTTACTTGTGATGAAAGCCTGACAATAACTAATTTGGGGTGAGTGTGAGTCTCTGTAAAGATCATTGTTGGTTTTATTTTTATATATATCCTAGTAGTTACTGTTTGCTGCAAAATCCCAACCCAGCTTTCACTCTACAACGTGTATGTATGAATGTAATTCCTGTTCTACCCAATGAACATGAGCAATCTGCATCTTCCTCTTATAAAATATTTAGATCCTGTTTCTCCTGCTCACGAACAAATATAGTCTAGCAGATACTGATGGTGAAGCTCAGGACTAAGTGACATCAAGCCAGTGAAATTTAATATCTGGACATGTGAGCATGGTGAAAAGAGATAAATCTCATCATGTGTTCAAAATTGACAGAGTTTATCCTCTCGACTCATGAACACACATGGCAAATCATTTTCATCAAACAACTAATGTTCATTCTGGAGGTCTGAATGCTCTGCATGCCCTCATGAATGCGAGTTAAGGCACCGTATACAGTACATAAGGTTGTTGAACCGCAGCCAGAGACATTTCTGCACACTATCCCTCTCTCTATGTCTGCTATCAGACACAAGCTGACACACATTTCATCAGGGAACATGAGGAAACATGGGGACAAGAGAAGACCGACTGAATTCACCCTCAGCACTTTCAGGCATATTGCTTCAGCAGTTGTTAATTCGTACGTGGGTGTGTGTGTTCAGTGCTGTCTCCGGAATTATCTGTGGGTGACATGGTAATTACAGACCTATATGTGAGGGGTTGCACAGCTACAGATAAACACAAAGGCCTTTCTGTTACTCTGCCACACACCAGCTGGAGTGCTACATCCATACTGCTGGAAAAGAGCACACTATCACAACCTCCCTCCCCTTAATGCATGCAATTACATATAGCAACCACCCTTTATGAAAAAAAGACAATACTGTATAAAAGCTGTACTGAGTGCAAGCAGGACATTTCAGTCCACTGTCTGCGGATTAGCAGCATAAAGAATGTTAAAATGTCAAATCTGTATTTTCTTCAAATAAGATTTTAACATATTAATGCAGGCCACAAATGTCATTTGGAGGGCAAAACATTGCCTGTTTATTTAAATAGACAGTCATTTTTGTCAAGCTTTAAATGACCTAGCAATAGATCTGAAAGAGCTCGCTCTGTGGCTGTAGTCTGAGCGCAGACAGCAGCCTGTAAGCAGAAGTGAGAAGAGACACGAGACAGTCAGCAGCAAAGAGGAAAATGAGTTGAAAGGTCAAGGGAGATAGAAATGAGCACAAGGGGGAAGACCAAAGCTGAGGTCACAGCGCGCACTTGTTTTCCATTAACAGTAAATTCTGCCTCTCCCCGAGGCACGGGGCTTGATGCTGTTACCCAGCTGCATGAATGGCCCCATCACCATCCCTCCCTCCAGCCGCAACTGGGGTCTCTCCTGCGTCAGCGGGCTCATAAGGAGTCGATTGAAGCTGGGATGGCGGAGGGAGCCTGTCCACCTCCTCCAGTGTCCCTCCTCCAACCCAGGCTGCGCACCATCTGCGGCCCACAGTGGCTCCTCCATCCTCCTGCTGGTTGAACTAGAGCTCCCGCAGGACAAGGCCAGACAGGCAGACGAGCTCGACGCCGAGGCTCCACTTTGCTGCACTGGATCAGCAATCTATTCATTTTGTTTGATAAGTGCAGATGATGTCTGCCTATGTCTTCCTATGACACAGCAAACTCTGTAGTAATGCATGGCCTGCAGAGAGCTGGAGCAGACTGCTCGCTCTCTGCCTCTCTGTGAGTTTCCACAGGATGATTAGCAACAAGAAATAGTTCTGATCACCCTGCTAACAGCTTCATTCAACACATCAAAAATATCTGTTTACAAGACATCACTGGCAAAAACTGCACCAAAATACTTCAGTCCCTAAGCTGGAGAAACATTGCCATGTAGTTACAGGGTTCAGTTTAATGAGGAGAAAGATGTGCCAGAACAAAAACTAATGATTAATTAGGGTTAGTGGCACTGCACCCCGCGGCAGATGATGCCACAGTTTCTGGATGGCTGCTTTTGGGTGTGGTCTGTGGGCTCTGCTGGGTGCTCAGAGCAGGCTAGCACCTATTGTGGGAATTGAAGCGTTTGAGGGACTCTCAGCAAGGTGTTCCTACTATCAAGTCTGCCCCTGGAGAAACCCTAATAGGATTCCTCATCAGGTTTTGAGGAGTCAGGACAGGACGATATTCCCAATAGTCTTTAAATCAAACAATAGCTGCCTGGAAGGAATGAGATCATACCATGTTCGGCATATTGAAGGAAGAAGCCTTGATTATGATACTATCAACTCCCTGCAAAGTCACATGTGGGAGACGCCCCTGCTGCCTATGCTTTCAAATAAGGCAATCACAAAATGAACCCAACCACCATTATATGACTGCTTCACTTTGTCCTATTTAAGCACAAGATAGAAAGGCAAACTCCTTGTTTTTAACATTATATTCCGGTCTTAGTTTGTCATGTCATCCAGGTCCCTTGTTTTCCCGTCCGGCTCATGAACACCACAGATCTCTAACCTGAGACCATGCACATTTCTTTCTCTTTTCTTAGGAAGCAAAACTTAGAGGGTAAATCACTGTATATGTGTGTAGATGAATTGAGTGAAGTCTTTATTAACCCCCAAGGGGCAACTTGAGTAACTGTAGATATCGGCACTTAAAAGTGAACACAGAATCAAAACAATAACGTATATATGCGATTGAACTCTATTGGAGATAAGGCATTGTGTGTAGGTATGCTTTTGTATATGTGTTGTCTTAGCATGCAGCAGCACATTTGGGAGCAGCCTCACCAGGAATGGGATTCTTTTTAGACTGCACATATAGCTGTGATCAGTCAAACACCATGAAGCGAAAAACTGTGGCGTAAGGGGGCTAAATCAATCATCTTCTCTTCTTCTCAGACTAACTGTGGTTGAGCCAAGTATGAGCAGCTCTGTGCAGCGTTGTGGTTTTAACTGTTGAACCTCTTGATTGTTTTTTAAATGAGTCAGCCTACAATGCACTTGCACTTAGGAAGTAACGCTCATAGTATTCAGACTGGTTGATGGTTAAATCTCCGAGTGCTAACTTGGTACTTGTGTCCTTCTGGAGTTTGTCCTTCACAAGCTGCCTTGAAGAAACACACTTCAGAAGAATGCGCCAACAAAAAAGTATTTGTTTAGTGTGAGATTCACTGTGTGCCTCTCTCACACACACACACACACACACACACTCATAAAAAGTGCCATATTGATTTATCCACCTGTTTCAACCAGCTCTGGACACAACATGATGGCAGTTTGGAAATGATCCACAGCTTCTAATTTGTTCTTGGCCGGCAAATCACGAACAAGCACCCTCCGTTAGTGAGAAAATCACACTTTTTTATCTCTCCTTTGACCTCACGTTCTTTTCCATTAACAAATATTTGGCAGCGAAATGTTGCACCAGACCCTTCATTGACAACAACATCAAGAGCAAGAGGGTGAAAGATTTGTAGCGTGATGATAGATTCTCTGGTAGTCTGGAAAAATAAATTAAAACTGCAATCTTAAGCACAAATCATATTCTTGAGGGTTGCTGTTGAAAAAAATCATTATGTCCTCTGCAAACTGAGCAAAGTTGTGGGTTTAAAAATCTGTTTGTTTAGCCTATCTCAGACAGACTGTATGCAAATGCATAAACCTCCTGATGCCTCCATATTGTTGTAAGAGGAATGTACATATGTAAACACGCTGCATGGGACTGCAGTGGAAGCACATTATGATATGTTGTGTGTGTGTTTGTGTGTGTGTGTTCCTTTGGGAAAAGGGTAATGGCTGGCAGGGGCATGCTGGGATATGAACCTGAACATTAACCCAGGCTGATGCACTGCTCCTCAGCACCTCTCCAAGGTCAGAGCAGCGGCCCCAAGTTCCAAGCTTTCCCATGGGAAAACAAACTGACTGGAGACAAACTGCAAGCAGCCCACAGTAAACAGACAACCTGGTGTGAACTGGCCTCTCTCTTCCTCACATCCCTGCTGACTGCTGCTTTCATTAGTCAGATGGGAACAACCTACTTAAAACACGTTCCGTGTGTAAATGAAAATACCACGATGCTATTTCCCATATGAACAGTTCCCACCCAACCCCCCCCCCCCCCCCCCCCCCCCCACCCAATACTGTATCAGGAGATAAAATGCACAAGACACAAACAACCGAAAACAGTTTAAAGGGAATCGGTCATTTCTACTTTCACATCAACCTTCAACTAGGGCAGCAGAAAAGTAAACCTGTTACCAGATGCCCCTATGTGAACAAGCCTGAAGGCAATGTAGCCAAAACAAAAAGGTTCCTGGTGTTCACAGTCATAACCCTGATGTCTTTTCAAATTTTACAACCAAAAAATGAAAAGTGCAAGAGGTACTGACAAACTCACAGGCACACAAATGTGTGTTTGGCATGATAAAGGTCTGATGCAGCAGCGATACAAGGATCTTAAACACTTTGCATTAAGAGAATCTGGAAACTCAGCACTTTCCAACGACATATCATTAGTAGAGGCTGTGTGAAGATTGAGTTCAGCACAGACAAACACTATAAAATATATGAACCCATGAGATGCGCAGACTGGGACCAGCCAGCATACAAAATGACTGCTGCTGTTTAATGTCTGAGGAGAGCCGACACTTGTAGACTAACCTCAGTTTTCTCCCTCAAATACCAAACAGAGACAGTGAAATCAGAGATGGGTTTATTTTCCAGAGTAGGTATTAAATATGAATGAGCCTGTCTTTTATTCTGTTTGAAAAGCTTTGGATGTGATCGACCCGGTAATGACACAGAAATGTAAAGGCTGCTTGTAGAATTGTAAGGTTGTTTCTTTTCACAGCACAGATTGTATGTGATGTGTAGATGTCGCTGTGTTGTGTTGATCTCTCTTTGCACATTTGAAAGTGAGACTTTGCATTGGCACGCCTTTTCTCCAAGGCATTGAAATGAAGAAGTGGGAAAAAAAAAGTTAAACGACTGCAGCATTCACAGAGATTGGATTAGTCTCACTCGAACTAAGAGAACAAAGACGGGACGTAAATGTAGGCTCTCGTAGATCTCTGTCACTGTTATATTACATGCAGTTATTTAAAAATCCTGTGTGCTTTGATTTTGACAGATTTGAACACTGATCATGTTTTTGGCAGATAAGCTGATCTGAATGTTGGTACAGCGTACCATCGCTGTCCATAAACAGTACGTATCGGCCTTCTGTTGTATCTGTGCTCCCCTCATGACAGGCAGTCTGCACATTATACGTAAGGCTTCATCTCCACAGGTTAATAGGTTTTTCACAAACAAATTAAAATCCTGTGGTTCTTGTCTGGGTTGGGATCCATCACATGCAATGAGTAGAAGCCACTATCTTTGCATTACAGGACCACTGACACTGAAAAGCAACATTGGGCATTCAGAATGACGGTGACGAGAAATCTGTTAACTATCAGCAGCCGAGCTTATTATAATCTACATAATATGATCTGCTACAAATGTTATAACTTCAATTTGATTCCATGTAGAAATCATAAAACTGGTTTAGATGAAGGGTTGGATTCTCTCTGGTTTGTATGGGTGTGAAGATGTACCAAAACCTTAGAGCAGAAAATTCATATCCCCTGTGGTGATGGTTCTCAAACAAACCAGGGGCTTGCCAGAGTAACACCATATGGTATGTGGGCTCAGAGGAGGAGGAGACTATCACTGACAGTACCATCATCTCACAGTCCACGATAATTGCATAGAAGGTCCCCATGATGATGAATAAAAATTAGATTTTACGAATATTTGCTCTAATTACCTACAGGATAAAGAGATGCATGTCTGCACAACATGTCCTCCTACGTTGGGTTCCCTGCAGCAAAAGAGCATCAGCAGAATGCTCCATTTTGGGGTCTTTCTTTTGTAAAAGTTTAGAGCAGCCCTTTTTTACACAATGATGTTTAATACCCTGATAACACAGCTATTAGGAAAAAAAATACTGGCCACCTGACTGACTTGGCCATCTGAAGGATATTAAAGAATATTAAAATAAAAAATTCTCCAAATCATCTCCTGCAGAAAGGCATCAAAATGCACGCCCCAAGATCAGATAAATAGCCACGAGCCAACACATGAAGCCAAAAGCAGAGCAGCGTCTTGCTCCTCTCTGGCAGATTCCCGGTTATAAAGCCACATGCATGCAGCCAGGCAGGGGGTGAGGCTGCAAGTAGTCGGCTAAAGCACCTTTTGTCTGGCTGAGCCGAAAATTGCAGAAAGCATGCTCGTCTATCACATGCGCCCTACAAATGATATATTCAGGGAGCCAGGAATTCACACCTCAGCCTGCGGGTTCATTCATATTCTGCTCCTGCTGTCCGGTGCCACAGCAGCCGCAGCTCGGTGTGCAAAGCACTGCACAGCGCCTGACTTGGGTGCGCCTGCCGTCTCATTCATGTGTCTCAGGGGGGGCTGAAAAGCTGAGAGCTTTTGCCGTCGACCAAAACAACCACAAGGCAGACACCACCGAGCCGCCGGGTGGAGGGGAATTACAGCCGGGATGTGGCTGATGTGTGCATTTTTACAGCAGCCCGAACAGCGGTCGGAAGCTATGTTTAGATGTTGTCACCTACACAAAGTGCGCCCCTTTCCATAGAAATCACACTGAAACCAGCTCACAATGCGGCCGCGTTGCGTTCACTGACGCGCAAATCCAGGAGCGCATTACTGAATGAAGCGCACCGGGGCACCGACGGACTCTCTCGTAGTCTCGTGGTCTGCGCGTACGCGGCCGGACGCCCACCCACCTGCTTGTGTTGTATCGGTCAGATCGTAGCTCATCCCCGGGTACTCCCTCAGCTTCCTGCCGCTCAGGTTCAGGATCCCCGAGCACACGGCATCGTCCAGAGCCCGGTCCAGGCTGCGGGCCGTGTGGTGCTGCTGCTGGTGCTGCTGAAACTGGCTGACGCCGGGGCTCCAGTGAGGTCCGCTGGAGTAGTGATGGCTTTGTAGAGCCGTGACAGCTCCCACACCTCCCTGACTAGACGCCATTTTCGTAAAAAAGAAATTACTCCTACAATAATAACAGCGCACAGCGGCAGTTCCTCCGCCCATGCGCAGACAAGGTACATTCCCGGGACGGACGCTAGGGGATGGGCTTCTGAGGTGGAGGGGCTGCTGCTGCCGCCGCCAATGGTGATGATGGTGGTGATGGTGGTGATGATGGTGAGCAGGGCTAGGTGGCCATTTTAGGCTTTTATCCTTCTTCCACCTGCTGTAACTAACATCTCACCAGAGGCCCCAGTGCAGCACACAGGGGAAAGAGGCCCCATGCAATATGATTTTCATAGTTTAGCTCCAAATGCCAGGCGGCGAGTGGGAGGTTCCCGACAAACTAGGGTGAATCAGTGCGATGAAAGCCAATATCAGATAGAGTGCCACTGTCCTGTGGTGTCATGTGCTTCTAAATGTGCATCAAATATTCCATATGACCATTATAAACAGAACAGCACATTTAGAAAAGGTAATGCCAAGCCAAATACTAACCCCTACATGGTCTGTGGCGATATCTCCTACAGCAGCTTTATTGAAAGCACAATATCAGTATACATATTGGGGTGCTCCATCACACTGGAGGGGCACTAAAGTGGCTCAATGCCCTTTAGGCCACCTCAACAGTCTCACTGGCCCTCTGGTCACTCAGTTTTGATCTCCGGTTGGCCAAAATACACTCAAGTACTGTTGGCGCAAATGCACCTGAGTCATTCTAGTCAGTCAAGTGCCATTATGGCCGACCCCCAAGCTCCCTGAGTGGCTCTCAGATCACCCTGATTGCCCAGAAGGTATGGTCAGTTCATTCATACCTGGCTTTGGCTGTGGCAATTTTATTCTGGCAATAACAGTCAAGGTAATTTCCCTCAATTTAAATAACTGAAAGTGCACTGTCTTCTCTGAGCACAAACAAACCTGTTCCAAAATTTATATGGAGTTTTACAGTTGTTAGGAGCAAAATTAATCCTGACAATTTTATTATTATTATTATCATCATCATTATTATGAGTAGTAGGTGGTAGTAGATGTAGCAGCAGCAGTAGTGAAATTAGTAACGTCTGCTTAAGTGACATTTCACCAATGCAGGTCTTATTTAGTGAACCTGTGTTCATTATATGAATAGTCCACGATAGTAATTAATCGAAAACGTGTATGTTAATAATAATATAACAACAATGAGTACTTTTAAAAGGATATCCGTTTAGTTTATTTGCATTCAAATTGATATTCCTACCAAAATGACGAACGGTGTGAATAATCTCAAGGGTTTGATCCCTCAAGAGTTTCTGTGCAGTGAAAGTCACGTCTGCTATTGAGAACCAGAACAAAACAAAAAGAGGCGCATGTGTCGAAAACTACAGCACGCACGGGAAAGTGGGATTTGTGCTTCATGAATATGCATGAGGTCTGGACAGGCTCGTTTATCACCGGCCTCAGCAGCCAAGCAGCCGTCCTCCCCGCACGGCTGCAGTCGGATGTCACGCCTCTTTAGCATGTTGTGATAGAGATCCATTGTCGTCGTAGCCCAAAATATGGTGCAGCAGTAGCATGACACACGCCGTGAGAGTCGGCTTAGGCTGAGGTATGGAGCGGAGTGCATGCATCGTGCTCTGATCATTTGTTGTTTGGTCTTTTGGGCGCTTTGCCGCGTTTACAGGATCCCATCAGACCGCCGTGTTAGCTAGCCGACCTCTGGATCCGCTTGGATGGCTCACGGAGTTAGCAGAGATGCTACCGACCGAGACAGAGACAGATGTTGGTGTCCGGGTCTGCTCTTCCGATTGTCATGGTAGATGGAAAAATGACAGACGGAGTCAGAAGTGCTTATTAAAGGCCGACGCTAGCTGCCCTTCTCACCGAGGCGGCTATAGCTAAGCTAATGATTAATGTTAGCTAACGTTAGCAAAGTGAGAGGATGGCTGGAGTTCAGTCAGGCCCTTTAAACAGCCTGAGTCCTGAAGGACCAAAGCTGAACCCACAGCTGTGTGTTTGTGTCGATTAGCATCTTCTTCAAGTAACCACATTGTGTGTTTGGAGTTACTTGGCTTTTGCCAGCCTGGTAGTTGTTCAAATGCCAGGTTTCCATGAATGTGGGTCATCACAAACACTTCATCCACCATCTGACCCCGAGGTGGTGTAAAAGCGACGACCGAAAAGTGTCGGTCCTGATCTGGTCCCCAGAGGAGCAGCCAGGCGTCCGATCACCGTGGAAGTGATGCAGTCTGTACACACAGCAACATGAGGGATGTGAGAGCTGAGTCAGTGATCCATGTCATTCAACACGCTTTACATACTGACTTTCCACTATTGGGCTCAGGAAAGTGGCCTGGGCTGAGTCTTACAAATGAGAGGATTGAGATTGTTTAGACACAGTGAGGTCTGGAGATCTGTATGACACTGCCACCGTTTTTGAAATTTTAAACTAATTACTAAATTACCCCCCCCCCCCCTCTCTTTTTATGTTCTATATTTCTTTATTTTGCAGTTTGAGCATGGCAGATAGAAAGGGAAAACCTGTTACTCCTATCAAAACACTCACAAAGAAAGAACAAGAAGAGCTCAAGAAAAAGGTAAGGAGATTGTATAATATTACATGTATTATTTATTGCCCTTAATTTATAAAAATTTATTTTGGGTTTTTATTATACTGGGATGCATGTTTTCATGAAATAAATGCATATGAGCAATCTGTAATCTTTGAATTGTGTATTTGATGAACAGTGAACTATGAAACACATATTGCATGAAATGTATGTTTGTGTGTGGATGCCTAGGAGGAGGAAAAGGCAGCAGAGGTTTTTGAAGAGTTCTTGGCGTCATTTGAGACCAGTGAGAAAAGTGGAGTGAAAACGTTTGTTCGTGGTGGCATCGTGAATGCAACTAAAGGTCAGCAGCTAGAATTTCATGACTTTCAGTCTTGTCATTATGAAAAGAAACAACTACTTCATAGTTCTGTTCCTCTCTCTGGACAAAACATCAATTGCGGGTTGTCTGTTCCTAAAATGAAATAAAAGAGAACTGAAAGCGAACTGAAATTGCTACTACCAAGGTGACTCAACAGTGAAACAGGGGACCATATATATTTGTCAGTGCCTGTATTTTTAGTATGCGTACTAAATTTCATCCACTAACAATAACTGTTCTTGTTCTTACAGATATGATTCGCCTTTTCCTAAATTACAGTTGGTACGCCTGGTGAATTGTGTTGGTGTCATTGCTCATTTATCTGTTCTCTTTGCAGAGGAGGAAGCAGCAGAGGTCAAGAAAAGTAAGGTGTATCGACCTGCAACAAAGTTTTTGCCTGTGTCCCAAAATGTTTTACCAGCATCATCTGCTGACAGCAAAAAGTCTGTAAGTAAAGTTTATGGAATGGCATAATTATTAGTATTGGTATTAATGCAAATGTAATATTCATAGTAATCTTTAAATGTTGTTTATCATCTCTCACTTTGGCCAGTTCAGCTGTACAAATCCATCTGTTCTAATAATGGCCACTGTGACTGTCTGTTTGATTAACAGTTATTTAAAAGAAAAGCAGAAGAAAAGAAGAAGAGCAATCTTGAATTGTTCAAGGAAGAACTTAAGCTGTAAGTGTTTTTGAATATCTTCCTGATGCCATGTTTCAATTAAAACAGCTGATGTCTTCTTAGTTTACGTAAGCCACTTTTTTTATATGCATGGAAATATTCAGAATACAAGAAGAGCGTGAAGAAAGATATAAAAGGAAGAAAAATGAATCTGGAGGAGGATATGGAGAAATGGATATACCATTATCAGGGCGATCAAGTAAGAGTCCAAGTTCAATGATGTTTAATTAGTTCAAAATGTCATTTATATTAAAATCATGCGAAGCACGATCCATATTTTCCCCCCAAACAGCATTATATGATGACCTAACAGTGCCAACGACCACTAACCTCTACATCAGCTGCATCAGCCCAAAGGTAAAGGAGCACGCTGTCGTCGGTTGGCTCTGGGTGATAGTGAAGAACATGTGTCACTGCTCACTTTTATCCTTTTTTAGATGAACGAGGAGATGCTCTGCAAAGAGTTTGGTAAGTATGGTCCTCTGGCCAGTGTGAAGATAATGTGGCCCCGTACTGACGAAGAACGCTGCAGGACTTCCAACAGAGCCTTTGTGGCTTTCATGACACGGAAAGATGCAGAGAGAGCATTGGCTGCACTCGATGGTATCGTTTACTCTTATAAATTAGCTCTATCTGATAACCCGCCCCAGTTTGGCTTTTATTGGAAGGTTATGCTGCAGACTGATAGGGGGATTATGTATTTTTCTTGTAGGTAAAGTGATTATGGGTTTTGAAATGAAGCTGGGATGGGGAAAACCAGCTCGCATTCCACCCCAGCCTCTCTACACACCGGTTGGTGTTAGGGCCACTCCGCCACCTCCGTCTGGCCTGCCTTTTAATGCTCAGCCAAGGGGTCGCTTCCGCAATGACTTCACCAAGCCACTGGGCATGTCCAAGGGGGAACTGGACAAGGTAAACTTGATCTGTGATCTCTGGGGTGTCTGCATGACCATTTTTATTCCTCCTTTGCCACTATGGGCCTTTATATTTTCATGTAAAGTAAGCTTAAATCGAAAGTGATGGAAGGATGAGCCTTGAAGATTTGTCATTTGGCCTTTACGTTTGACTGAAATACAGTCAGTTCAAACTCCAGTGGGTTCTCTGACTGATTTGGACTAAAGCCACAGGGAAGAACCAAAACTAATCGATTATGTTAAGCTTATGTTGCATGTTTATTCATTAATTAAATTAATAACCCAGTTGATGTGGTGCCATATAACAGTAAGCAGTGTTATGGTCATGTGCAAATTCAGTTAAAATTTGACTGTGTATTCCAAATGTTAAATTAGGTTTCTTAGATGGTTGAAGGATTTTATAAATAATTTACTGGAGTAATAAGGCTCACCCCCCCCTCCCCTTCACTAACTATGGATGCTATCATCGTTTTCTATGCTGTATGTATCCTGCAGTGTTTCATCTGTACAAGTACTCACTTTTTAATATTTTCACTATTTCACTATATATTTTCACAAACAGACTCTGTCCGAAGCCGTAGTCAAAGTGGTTATCCCAACCGAAAGGTACACACACTCTTCTTGCTACGACTTACCAGCTGTTAGTAACACAAGTGTTATAGGACAGAGGCTTTGATGCAATGTTCTTATATCCATACAGATTCTGTCATACAGGAAGGCCAAGTCCTAAGAGTTGTTATTGTATTTTACATATAGGACATGGTATCCACGTATGCACTTCAAACTATTTGCAGTGTTGCAATATTGTTAATGGACATTTTGCAGCTGGGGGTTGCAACTCACAGTTAATTTAGATGTATATGGTCCTTGTGGCCCCAGAGTTACAATGAATGGATGTAAATATTTTCATGTTTGTATTTTACCTTTCTGTTTGCTCAAATACAAAAAACATAGATATATATATTTGCGACATAATATTTAGGCAGTGTTATTGTGAAAAGTAAATAGTAATAGATTTTTTAATGACTGTAGGAACCTTTGATTTACACCAACATTCATGAGCCCTGGGTTTGGCGTGGGCTGGCTGAGACACTGCAGACCGATACAGCTAGAAGGCAGATAGATGTAACATTAACCAAGTCAGATTATGCCAGGGGTAGTTGGATGCTGGTGCCCCACAACAAACCAGGTGATGATTAAAGTTAGACTGGTGACTCATAGGAATGTGAAATTGCAGGGGATTATCAGACTCGTAAGCTGCAACACTGCACAAACATGCTGTACACCAGTTAATGCTTTTCAGATTTTAAGTCCATATTAACTATACAGTAGACAGAAGCCGCTTGCTGAGATGTTGTCAGTCTGATGCTGATTTATGTGTTCATTTTCAAAAGAATTTTGCAGTTTCTTTGAAAGTGAGAATTTTTAGGCCATCACATTTAATGACAATCATAAATTTGTTGCCATATAACTGAAATACAGCTGAAATTCATTTCAAAGTTGAGCTAAACCTTGTTAAGGCCAATGAAAGCCTAGCAGAGTTAGAAAAGTGTAGCATAGCCACAATAGTTGAATTGAGGTAAAATGGCTGCACATAAATGATTTGTTTGAGGCTTTGAGCCCACAGTAAGTCAGTGTTGATGAATGGACACTGTGACTGAGTGATTGTTTTTACACCTTTCATTGGCACAGTGATGCAGGAATAATAAAATTTGTTCAGGTCAGTTGCATTCAGTTTGCCAGTCATGCAGGAGTTTGCATGGACCAGTAATCAAATGTAAAAAGGCATTAGAGGCCTCATGCCGTAACTGACAGACAGAAAGACAAGCCTGCATGGGTTTGGACACAAAGCCTGGTTTGACACTGCCCTCTCTCCACAGGAATCTGTTATTCCTTATTCACAGGATGATAGAGTTTGTGGTGCGTGAAGGTCCTGTATTTGAAGCCATAATTATGAACAAGGAGAAAAACAATCCCGACTACAGGTAAACATTGCTGTACCCGGTTGTGTTGTTGTTGTGACTTTATAAAGCACATAAATAATTGTCTCAATCTTTGTTTCCTAAGGTTTCTTTTTGACAACAAAAGCCAAGATCACGTTTACTATCGCTGGAAACTCTTCTCAATTCTCCAGGTTTGTCTTTGGAGCAAAACGTTTATTTATGAAGAGGTGCAACCTTCAGTAAATTATCTGAAAGAACTAAAATGTTTTCCAAATTAATCATTTCTTTGTTAATCAAATTTTTGCAAATTCGGGAATATCCATTGAAATAATGATATCAAGACTCAAAATTCCTTCCCCTTAGACATTCTTAAGTTATTGAAAACAAACTATTGTGCATCTGTCTAATAATCCACAGGGAGAGTCACCAGCAGAGTGGAGAACCACAGACTTCCGCATGTTTCGTGGAGGCTCCTTATGGAGACCACCTGTCATAAACAACTACTTGGAAAAAGGTGAAGAGGGGGCTGAAGTGGAGGAGGATGCTTCCCCTGAGGAAGAGTTGAAGAAAGGGCAGCTCAGAAATGAGTATGTGTGTCTAGCAGGCATCGCAACATAAGCGTTTGTAAAAACTTGGGAGTTGCCAAATATGAACCTGTGATTTTTCTGTACACAACGTTCAGGCACAGACAGAGACTGGAGACATTGCTTAAAGAGCTCACACCAAGCAGAGACGATATTGCCAATGCCATGCTGTTCTGTCTTGAGCGAGCAGATGCTGCAGAGGAAGTAGTGGGACACATCACTGAATCTTTTTCTTTGCTTCAGACACCTCTTCAGAAGAAGGTAAGTGGCGTCTTTTCAGTTGTTAATACAAGCAAACACAGACTGCATTTTTTGAAGTATGGAATACTTCACTCACATTGTATCCTTTTTTTTTTTTTTCTCTCTCTCTCTCTCGCCTTTACTCTCACAGATTGCCAGACTGTATCTCGTGTCAGACATCTTGCACAACTCATGTGCCAAAGTAGTTGGTGCATCATATTATCGAAAATAGTAAGAGACCTTCCTACAACTAAGCCTGGCACAGCATGTCTATTGTTTTTTGTTCCATCCTTATCTGAGAGTCTAAAAGTGTTTCTGTCTCTGTGTCAGCTTTGAAGCAAAGCTAACACAGATATTTGGAGACCTAAATGCAGCACATAAAAACATTCAAGCGAGGCTGCAGGCTGAACAGTTTAAGGTAATCTTATTTTTCGTTCACATCAGACAAGGACATTTTACGAAAAAACAAGATCATCAAACGAAAGACTTTTTTTCTTTTCTTTTCTATTTCCATAGCAAAAGGTCACGAGTTGCTTTAGAGCATGGGAGGACTGGGCAATCTATCCTGAGCCTTATCTAATCCATCTTCAAAACATATTTCTGGGCTTCACCAAAGCAGGGGAAGAGCTGAGAGAGACAAAAGAGGTGAGCTAAATATTTAGAAATCATCACCTTTTTTTTTTTTTTTTTTTAAACAATACACACAGCCATAATGATGTGCATTTGTCTGTCTCCTTGTAGAAGGCAGCATCAGATCTGGATGGTGCCCCGATGGACAACACACCTATTGATGGGTTACCTTTGGATCGAGCTCCTGCCGATGACCTTGACGGCTGTCCCATGGGTTGGGATCCTCTGGATGGAGTCCCTGTTGATGATATAGACGGTGTTCCATTAGCAGTTGCCATTGATGACATTGATGGAATGCCCTGTGAGTTCACCATAGATCACAGGTCCATCTTTGAACCACTGTTCACCGTCTCCTGTTCCTGCTGTCAGCTGTGAAAATACAGAATTTCCATACAAGGGTTATTTTAATAAGAAAAAGGTTTACATCATGTATTTGAAAATATAACCAACCTGTCTTTGTCTTGATAGAGCGGTCTCTTTTTACTTTCCTCCTTAGTGGATGACAGCAATGTTCCTCTCTCCAGAGTGCCTTTGTCAAAGTGGGAGACAACTAACCCTGGAACATTTTCTCAAGGTAAATGGGGTCAAGATGCAGCGTGTATCATATCCATCTGCTTCTTGTTCTCCTGCTCATCTTTCCCCTTTTGCTCTCAGCCAAGGCTGAGTCAAAGTGGGACACAGTGGAAGCGCAAGATAGTGAAGATGAGGTAAATGTAAGGTAAGGCCTGCATGGTTGCTTTCACTTTGCCATCTGTGAAAATTATTCAGTGTACACAAACAGGAATTGTTTGGTTTTCCTCTCCCTCATGGTGACAGTGTCAACTCCCAGGATGGAGATGAGGATTTAGAGTGTGACAGCAGTGATGACTCCTGCAGTTCATCAAAATATGACAGTGCAGACTTCCAGAGCTCCTTGAGAAGTTTTCAAATGTCTGAGAGCAAAAGGAAGAGGCTGAGAGAGCTGGAGGTAAGTAGCTGCCTTGATCAATCTTTAACACAGTTAGAGTCGCTGAAACTCTGATTATTTTGACCTGTGATGCAGGTCAAAGTTATGAAGATCCAAGATGAGCTGGAATCTGGCAAGAGGCAGAGAAAATCTGGACTGACCATACAACAGCAAGTGGAGCACTACAGAAACAAGCTGCTACAGAAGGTGGGCTACTGGAGAGCTTCTTTTAGAACTGCTCTGAATTCGTGTTGCATTTATTTTGAGCCTTTACATGAATAGAAAGCTTCCTGTATTACCACTACAATCAGCCACAGTTATTTACACTCACTATTCTTTGGTGGGAGGCCTCTGAAGAAAACTATCACTGTGTAATTGAAATATTTCTTTAATCATGAAGGAAATGGCGAAAATTGTACAAAAGTGCTAATTAGTTCTGTAGATGAAACACAACAAACAGTGTTACAGAGACACTCAAAAGCCGATTCAGTCCCATGTGCAACGTCTACTGGGACATGGAGTGGTGCTATCTTTTTTCCTCCCAACTGTTCATGTCTTGTGATGGTATATTACAAGTTAACTGTGCCAATTACACATATTGTTTGCTGGAGTACAGTACTAAAGAGTTTATAATGCTTTGGGAGTGATGTGTTCTTTCCTCGTGGTCAGTTTTGGAGAACTTTGTCCAAAGAAAAAGAGGAATTAATACATGTGTCCACAGAGTGAACTGAATGGTGGATTTCTGTGAAAGAAAGACACCACCATCTTTAAAATAAAATAAACAAGCATGGTTTCCCCACCTGTAGGGAAATCATTGCTATTATGTATAGATCTGCAGGTTTGAAATCTTACTTTCCGTTACTGTAGGTGAACTGGTCTGACATAGGTTAAACAGCCCCCTCTGGTGGATTATCTGCATGCTTTTAAGCGCAAACTAGGGTTGGTGTTTTACAAGCAGGTGTTTGCACCATGACGGGAACAGAAGCATAAATGTGACCACACTGGGATGTCTTACATTGTGTACTACAGGAGTTTGAAAAAGATGAAGAAAAGAATGAAAAATCAACATCAAAGTCCAAAGACAAGTCAAAGGAGAACAAAAGGGACAAAGGAAGGAGCAAAAGAAGTGAAGATCCAGACAAAAAACAAGGAAGGAGTAGAGATTCTGATGAGCAGACTCAAAAATCAAAGAGCATCTCTCCCTTGAGGCAAGTGCCATTAGATGATTTCATCTAATGACAAAGTTGTTCACGCTTGGTCGTTGCTGTTCCTTATGTGTAGTGTCTTTTCACAGGACAAGGTCTCCTAAGTGGTCAAAACGTTCCCGATCACCATCTCCAGACCGGAAGGCGAGGAAGTCCCGGTCAAAGTCACCACACCGCTCCCACAAAAAGACAAAGAAGAGCAAACATTGACTGTAAACTCTGGACCTTGTCATCGATTAGCTTGCTGGTGCCGGGGGGTTGCACAACGAACCCCTGCAGTGCTCTTTAAAAGGATTGACATCTGCTCTCTTGGTCCCAAGTTTCACTAGCCATGCAAGAATCAGCACTCTTTTGTATGATGAAGTTTGAACACTGTAACTAATTAAATATATTTTTGTTTTAATGTTTGTTTTTCAGATTGTAACCAGAAATGTTGCTGCAAAGTTCTGACACTAAATAAATCCCTCTTGGTGATGAATGTGTGTGGATGACATGACTGATAGGGCCAGGTATCAAAACATGCTCATTGTTTTTTCTATTGAACTGGTGATTTTAGGGGGAAAAAAAAAGGTTTTCAACAAACTTTTTTGTGGATTTTTATTGAAGAAATTAATAGTCTCATTTGGTTCTTATTATAAAAGCAGTAAGTATGCAATGTTACACAGTAAATTTACAATACTATATAATGAAATGTGCTTTCATTAATCAAAGAAATGTATCAAAAGTACTTAGGAACCAGTACTGTTTCTGAAAATTGCAAGATACCCAGCCCTACTCATTAGTAACCATACAGATTTCCTGTACCCCATAGGTGCTGTCATCTGCTGAAATGTCTGCAGTATCTTAGAGGAAAGCTTGAAAGGCTCAATTTAGAAAAGCGATCTAGATTTTATAGGCACAAATACTTTGTAAATGACATTTAAAACCATTTTGCTTTCAAGACTACACAAGACATTTGAAGGTTGTGACTGACATTAGGACAGCATCTTACACTTAGGAGTTGATGTAATTTATCTGAAATGTGGGAGCACTGTTACAACTACAACAGCCTTCTGGCTTTACTCAGTCTTGAGCTTCAGCTGCGAGTTTATTCATACAGTACACATCTGAGTAGATGTAGTTTCTGCTAAAACCACACACACTTGGCATTTTTGGGATATTTTTTTCATGATGACAAACCATTCACAGTTGCTTGGTATTAAAAAGTATTGTGATAAGGAATCACACCATGTTCTGCTTTGTAAAGTCCATTACCTCCACCCATTCACTCATCTATTTTAAGGTCCCTGTTATGCTGAAAAAGCTATAGACAGCTCTTTGTCTCAGAGCAATAACCATTAGGTAGTTAGGTGACAGTGGATGACTCCTGAAGGGCTGTCCCGCGTCCTCAGGACCAATGTCCAACTAACAGGTCTGAACATGAAGAGCTGACAACCCCTGACCAGCTCAGTACTTTTTTACATTAATGAAAACCTTGATAGCTCCAGTGAAGTCAGCAGAGAGAAGAACTTCTGTGTGATCTGTCTTAAGGGCACCTGCGAAGGACAGTATAATTTGATGGCAGTGTCACAACTTGGTTTCATTAAATCTTTATGGGAGTCAATTCAAGCATATTTACCTGAGGGGATTGTTTCTGAGTCTGTGGAGTCCAGGCTCTTGCACTCTGCTTCGGGTTTCTCTGCCCCAGTTTCTTGTGGAACAATAAGACCAGGATGGGGAGCAAAAATTGCTGAGGTGACCACTGCGTTGTGTGCTGCAACATAAGCAAAGTGTTAGTGACAGTTCAATCAGAGACAGTACGCTAACTATGACAGATTCTTGCAGTAAAATGCTGTTTGTTGTTCAACATACAGCAGTTACCTTTAATCCCTTCCCAGAAGTCATTTCGATCTCGACGTACAGATGTGAACTTGCTTAGGTCGTGGTAAGTGCTCCAGATGTAGACATATTTATCCTCTGAGCCACTGACTATGAAGGAGTAGTCGTGGCTGCAAGAAGATCATAATAGACCAGTTTTTACATTAAAGATTTTAATGCAACCTGAAAACTGTTACTGTAATAGATATTACCAATGTCTGGTCATGATGTTTAAGCCAAAACTACATTACAGGAACCTTCCTCACCTGAAGCTTGCTTTAATCTGGCTGCTGCTGTTGACATAACCCTTGTATTTCATAGACAGCGACAAGTCCCTCAGATCATAAAGGCGAATGCGGGAATCGTTTGAGGTCACTAAAATCTGTCAAGGGGAGACAGAGAATTTGTTATTTAATAAATCTGGGACAAACTTCTATAAGGATAGATCAATTAAGCATACCGTAAATGCATTTGTAGTGTAAATCAGATACCTTATTCTCTCCAGGTAGAGGTTCAATGCCAGTGATTTTCCGACCAACTTTGTTCCTGCCTCTGGTGGACCTCACATGAATTTGGGTGTGGTATTTCAGACGCTACATCATGTACAGGCAGAGAAGTACGCACAACACAAAAATCTGTCATCACCAAGGCTGATGATAAGAACATCTGGGAGCAATCTAAACTATTTGCACAAAAAAGGTAGCTGGTTGGTTACCTCTGTGTCATAGAAGATGCATCGGCCATCATAAGTGCCAATGACGGCATACTTCCCATTTTGGCAGAAGTTGGCAGCAGTGATGAGACGTGTTTGTCCATCCACCTCATTCCACAGCGCAACCTTTTTGTCTGGAATGTTCCAGAGCCGTAGCTTTCCATCTAGAGAGCCACTTAAAAAGTATCTGTCATCCTGGGAAATGAGAAATTAGTGTTACTATAAATACTGTGAGAGTCAGAGTGAATAATCGTCTGATTTGCGCTGAGACAAGTAATGAAAGGTGATTCAGCTTACTCTGGGATGAAAAGCTATGGCTGTAACAAAATCAATGTGCTGAAAGCAGCAGAGACACTCTCTCCTGGATATGTGCCACAATCTGACTGTTTTATCCATGGAAGAGGAGAGCAGGAAGAAGTTCTAGATTAAGACAAAAATAGAAAAAGTTTAAAACTGTCCTACAAACTTCTAAAATATGTGAGGGTTGGGGACAGAAGTACATAGAGCACAAAGTCACCTTAGACCAAGATAAGTCCAAAAGATCAGCTGTGTGACCCTTGTACTTGCAGAAGGGGACTTGACGGAAAGGAGCATTCCTATCCTCCATGTCTGGGTCTTCTGGAGCACAACTTGCCTAGGATAAGAGCACCATCATTTGCAAAATATTAAGCTTCAAGAGGATAGAATATACATCACTGAAATACCTGTCCCAATAAACCTTAAAATGTCATAATATTTTCAGCAATAACCAGCCAACTCAAAGATCAAACAAGGCATTTTCACTCACCCCAGGATCAGTGTCGGATTTAGAGGAGCATAAACTTTCCTGAGATGGAGAAGGTGAAACTCGACCTGAATTGAAAGAAGCCATATTATAATAATGTTCTCTGCAGAAAACGCTTCTAGGAGTCTAAACTGAAATAACCAGTCATTATACAACTCCAAATTTTATAGATAAGAATACCTTCAGTGTTGTACTTTAATCTCATATTATTGAAGTAGTCAAAGGCAGTCTTTAAGACCCAGATGCGGACAACGTTATCTTGGCCCGCAGTAGCCAGCAGCCTCCCACAGTGAGAGAACTTCATTGTCCAAACTGCCCCCTAAGTACAAGATAAAGATGATGTAATCAGCATTCATTCGTGCTCTTATCTTGTTAACAAAAAATATAATAAAATAAAATAAATAAATTACCATGTGCTCTCCACTGAGGTCCTGCACAACCTTAATCTGATCGAAGTCGAAGGGACCTTTGAAACTGTGTGCGGCCTTGAACTTGGCAGGCCTGGTGTAGGGCATGCCCTCATCATCACTGGATGATGGATCATCCTGATCTGTGTGGAACACTGAGTACACCCAAAATAAAAAGCACAACTGAGATTATCAAAACCTTCCCGGCAGAAAGAGAATCCCTATTTCCTTAGCATGTGCTGGCATTGTAGCAGCTCAGAGTCCCAAAAAAAAAAAAAAAAATGCATGCACACCAGTTTCATAATTCTCAAGCTTGTTCCAGATCTAATAGCCGTACTTTCAACAGTTAAACATTAGTTGGATTCCTAAGAGAACAGAAACATTTGAATGTACACATAGTTAGCACATAGATCCACAGATGCAGACAAATGCAAAAAAAAAAAAAATCACAGGGCAAAGGAAATGAAATATTCTGCATTATTAAATATATTTGTTTGCCTTGCCTTGTTTTGATGATTTAATAATGTAATAAAATGCTGCCCTTAAAGGTCAGTGGTAAATTTATATTAACCTGTAAAATCCCCAGTATCCAAGGACAAATGGAAATGTGAACTAGATCTGTTCTTTCCCTTGCACGTGCGTGGGCTCTTGTGCAAATATAGAATGTTAGAAAGCAGTATTTTTAACATTTTTACACTTTTTTTCCACTCAAAAAAAAAAAAAAACAAAAAAAAAACAGAATGGCATGCAGCTTAATAGTCCTCTATCAGATAAAAGTGACAGAAGCTAAAGATTCACTAACCAAAGATAATACGAATATGATAAAAGGGCAAGTAGATAATTGGAATTTAGACTGCGTAAACAGCAATCATCTAATACAGCACAGAGAAATAAAAAAAAAAAAAAAATCACAAGGTGCCTACATTACAAAACTGGATAAAATAGCTGAATCCTTTGCAGTTTTACAAATTCTTATATAAAAATACATACACATGCTGAGATGATCAAAATCACAGAGTTCCTAAACCACATAAAACTGTCAATAGCTAAGGAATTAGATGAGCCTATAGAGGAATTGGAGATTAAACATCTCATCCTGACACTCAAAAATAACATAAAACCTGGACCATGGATCTGTTAATGAATTTTATTAGCCCTTTAATGATCTGCCTTCTCTCCAGTTGTTAAAAGCATTTTATCATGCAGTAGAATCTAAAACTACAGCACCATCTTGGATGGAGGCAACTATTGTTGTAATACATAAAGGAGTTAAAGGCCACACTGAATGCCAGTCCCACAGACCAAAATATCATTATTGAATGCAAATCAGCAATTCTAGCCGGACAAGTTTGGCTTTGGCTTCCAGCTCCACTGCAAGAAACCTTGGAGTAACTTTTGACCAGGACATGTCCCTTGGCCCTCACATAAAACAAGTCAGTAGGGCAGCTTTCTGTCAGCATCCTGTCTCAAAAGGATGCAGAAAAACTTGTCCATGCATTTGTTACTTCTAGGCTGGACTACTGTAACTCATTGCTATCTGGATGTCCAAACAAATCCCTGAAAGGCCTTCAGTTGATTCAGAATACTGCTGCATGAATATTAACAGGAACTAGGAAAAGAGATCACATCTCTCCTGTTTTAGCTGCTCTTCATTGCCTGCCAGTAAAATTCTGAATAGAATTTAAAATCCTTCTTTTAACATGTAAAGCTCTTAATGGCCAAGCTCCATCATATCTCAGAGAGCTCATAGTTTCTTACTGTCTTAGTAGGCCACTCCGCTCTCTAGATGGAAGTTTATTTGTGGCTCCTAGAGTCTCCAAGAGAAAATCAGAAGGCAGATCTTTAATTTATCAGGCTACTTCAGCAATTTTCAAGACCAGGCTTAAAACTTTTTTATATGACAGCACTTATGGTTAAAAAGTTCATTTACTCGTTAGCTAAGCTGCTATAGGCTTAGACTGCTGGGGTTTAGAACTGAGCATATCTATCTATCTACCTATCTATCTCTCTCTATCCTAAAGTGCCTTGATCTAACTTTGTTAGAGTATATAAATAAGTCAGATTTGATTCGATTTGACAAGTTAATCAGATAACCATCCAAATTATTTATCCTGATCAGGCTGGATGTATTACTGGAAGATGCAGAGATAATTACAGCATCTATTAAGCATAATATCTTAACAAAAAAAAAACAAAAAAAAAAACTACTGTGTCCTATTACCTTCATCACGCACGCTTTTTACTTTGTTGACTGCCTTCTCTCCATATTCCTCAGCAAGATGCTTGGCTTTCTTCACAGACTTGCCCAGGAATTTTTTCAGCTGGGTTCTAGGTAGAAATTAACAAAATAAGGGAGACAGTTCTATTACATAGTTGTGGAAGGAGGTGTGGGGTCAATTTCCACTGAAAGCCTACAAGTCATTCTTCCTTACGTTTTCTGTTTCAGTTTTCCTCCGTCTGTGTCTGTCAGTGGTGCCTGAGGCTTGTCATCATCGTCCGACTGTGCTGCATCATTCCTGGGGTGAAAATTTTTTTCAATCAACTTCCCCTAAAGATCATTTGTGTATGCATGAGTCTTAAAAACCTTTGTACATTGGGAAAATGTTTTATTTATGTGTGAATCCAAATGAAGAACATTGCCAGAATGCGTTTTCCTGGAAGTTGTTTGCATCTATTCTCTTCCTCCTCCTGTTCTCTCTCTCCTTTTGCCCCTATACACCCCATGCCAACCCCGGCCTTCTCTCTGTCCCTCTCACATTCTCTCTCACCCTCTGTAACTCCAACTCTCACTCTCTCAACCCAACCAGTCAAGGCAGATGGCTACCCTCCCTTAGTCTGGTTCTACCTCTTAAATTCAAATTTTTCCTTGCCACTATCTCCAAGTGCGTGCCCATGGAGGGATTTGTTAGGTCTCTTTAATAAATCTATAAAGAATTTGGTCTAGACCTGCTCTATGTAAGGTGCTGTCTTGTAACTCTGTAATGATTTGGTGCTACGTAAATAAAATAAATGTGAAAGTCGAACTAAAATTGATCACTTGCCTGGATCACTGTGTTGTATCGTAATAAAAATCACATCTTATTTTTGAATTCGAAGTGTAAATTCTTTACTGTTTCTCCCGAAGACCACAGTTGGTGAATTCAACTTTGCTACCTTATGACCTTTTTTTTTTTAAATGTATTGCTTTCATTTTGCGAACCAGAATTGAGGTTACATGTTTACAATTAACGTTTGAAATTGTGGTTGGTTTCTAACTCATTACTTAAAGTGTAAATATAAAAGCTCCCTGTACCAATCACATTTAATAACTCTGCATGACACTTAGATTCTCTACTTACGCAATGTACTCCTTGGTCCTCCTCATGATGTGCAGTGTGAGAGGGTTAATTCCAGCAGGAAGTTTCTCTTCTGCCTGGATTAGAGGGATCTCCTCCCCAGTGTCCAAATTCTTGATCATCACACTAGCCAGGATTTCCTATTTTAAAGAGTGCAAATTTCATTTAAAGGCATGTACTAGAGGTTATATTATTGGCTGACTGAATAAGGCAATTAAAAGAAACTCTTACTTCATCTGTCAGCTCTCTACCAGAATTGGAACGAGGACGCTGAGGGCCTGGAGTTTGTCCTCCACTCTGAGTTAAAGTCTGTTCATCCTCATTTTCCTAAAGAAACAAACCAAGTAATGGTGCAACAGTACAAGATATGAGCAATGGCTACACATGTAGTTTTCAGTAAAAAGAGATCAATCTCACTCACCTGTGCTGTCACCACCTTTTCCCCACTGGTGGCACTTGCCAAATCCAAGGAATGCTGCAGCTCTTTGGTTAAACTCCTCACTGTACTGCCAGGAGACACAAGGCCGGAGGGCTCCAGAGCAACACCACTGACTGCATTAACTGCAGACACTGAATAATGATACAACAGCACAGAACAATTGATCAGAAATACCAGTATTCCATTTTGTCCGCTTTACTTTCATGTCCAGGTGTTGGTAATTTCAGCTGATATAGCATAATAATACAAAACATTTTGCCTAGATGCTTGTCCTGTCATAAGTAGGCCTGTCACAATTATTACATAATCACCTGTTTGCAGTTCATTTCAGCTGACCTCGATCATTCTACATAATTGCTAAAATCATTTCCACTCATCTATATAAAGACAGCTGGATAAAGCTAACAGAAATGTCATATTTTCATTCATTCATTCAGATTTATCTTATAAATATGGCATAAAACCTTTAGAAAAAGAAAAAGACAATTAAAATGTGAATTATCCTTAATCTGTATTTTTCACAATTATTTTTATAGCAATTAAAATTTCTTGATGGTGACAGCCTTATGCATAAGTAAAACCTTCACTACCTATACATAAATAGAAATATTTGTGTATATTTCCTTTTCAATATACTAGTTCACAGCAACAAAAATAACATAATGAAGGTTGTTTATAGCAAAGGATTTGAGATGACAGCATAAGCCTAAAACACTTTACTTTCTAAAGTGATATTAATGTGAACAGTAGTCGTTGGATATGTGAAATCTTTTGAAGTCATACTTTTAGCTTCTTTCTGTCCACCACTGTTTTTCTGTGACTGAAGCCATTGATCATGACTCATCAAACATCATTAAATATAGTCACACTGGGCGGTCCCAAGCTTGTCATTCATTCTCTTATGCTTTGTAAATCCCAGTACAATTGAGTCTAGAGAAGAAAGTCCAATCTTATGCTGACATAACTAGGACAGGCAGAAGGCAATCGCTCTAAAAGCTGTATTTTACAGCAGTCATACATGTCAACACGTATTTATCCAATGAATTCAACATTCCAAAATACATTATGAGTCAAAATGTACCTTCCAGTCCACTTGGCCTCGGACTTTCCTGAGACTTTTTGGAAGGCAGAATCTGCCAAGACGGAGGAGGTGGTCTTGGTGGAGGACCACCACTAGGAGGGGGTGGACGTGAGGGAGGAGGCTTCTTGGTGCTGGCTACAATGTCTGGCTCCACTGTAAATTGACGTGGGGGTTTTGTAGGCCCAGAAGAGTCCAGGTCAGCTGGTCTGTCAGTTAATGGGACCTGATCTAAGATATCTGCAGGCCTCTCTCCCTGCTCTCCCTCTGCTGCCACCATGACCACATATGGCTGACTCCGACCTATGGTGCTGGTGATGTCTGGGGGCTGAACTTGTTCTTGTGGCCCAGTTGATGGGCCTGGGAGATCTGTGGGGTCAGGGACCGGTGCAGAGCATGTTCCATTTGTTGCTGCATTTTCCTGTTGTTCCTCTTGCCTCTGAACAAGCTGAGGTTCAATATCTGGTACAGCTGCCTCTACAGGGACTTCCTGAGCGTGAACCTCTTCCTTTAGCTCTGGCTCTTCTCCTACATTGACATGTAGCTCATCTAGAAGCTGAGCCACTTCGCCATCATCTTCACCGCTTCCCTTTTGACTCTCCTCAATGATACTATCAATGATCTGCACATAAGAGAAAATTTTGACTCATATATATACTTTTTTTTTTTGGGTGGGTGGGGGTCTTACATGTACTGCAGAACATGCAATTTCTATAATGTGTTACTGTGTCACTTTCAACTTTGACAGTTATGAACTGAGCAGGGAGTTATGTTTGTTTTCTTTTCATACAAAATAAAATACACTAATAGGATTTACTCCAAAATATAAATGATGCATGATCTTGTCAGCTATCTCCTGTGTAATAGCGTACAACAATAGAGAAAATCTTTACTTGTAGGGAATCATCCTGATGAGTCTCAGATGTGGCTGCCCTGCAGCTTACTTCTTGTGCAGGGTTAACAGATCTATGTAAAAGCTGATCAACAAAACAAAAGAAAGAACATATTAACCTACAACACATCCAGAAAAAGTGCCCTTGATTTATAGATAGCTCGTGAAGCACATCCAATCTAGGTGAATCCTATTCATAGAGCTGCAATAAAATATTTCAGAAATACAAAATAATGAGCACATTTCCTCTTATATCTCCATAGTTTTCTCACCCAGATAACTTTTTGATCCGCTTTCCTTTTATTAGAAGCAGTTGATTTGCCATGAGAGGAGCTACTAAGATTTACTCTCAAGTCTGTTCCAAGATCTTTACACCAATTTCATTAATGTATTAAATAATCTTCCATCATTCAATTTCAAATTGCTTCCAAGTCAATGTTTCCAAGGTACTTTTAGATGCAAGGCTAATGCTGGTCTGTGAGCAATAATCATTCCTGGGGCAGTTCCACTATCGGTTAAAAACTGTCTTGATTGTTTTTGGAATCTCTCATGAGCAAATGCAATTTAAATTTCAGTTTTAACTGTCTGCAGGGGGAGGTAGGCCCGGCAAAAAGACCAGATGACAAAAGACTTATTTCCATTTAATTTACATTCCCCAGCTGTCAAAAGTGCCACACAAGCTGACTAAAGGAGGAGGCAGACATCATGGCAGTAGGCTTAATATTTGCAATCAATAACTCATTACTGAACAGGTTCGTTAATGTTTTCATCCAAGGCACCATTATCTTGAGTTGTAGTCACTCATGACAGGTGTAGCTTCTTTCTGTGAACAATGCAGTCTCCTCTAAATAGTCCATCCTTCACCTTTATTGTGTTAGCAGGATTTAATTCCATTCATCATTTGTACCTTAATCTGGAAAACTACCATGATTACTTAAGGTCCAAGTTTAACAAACTTTTACTTTGTAATAAGCAAAGTACTAAAAACAAATGGCATTAAAAACAACAACACACAACTATTTAAATCTATGTGACAAGAACTACTGGATTAGACTCTGAATGAAATCCCACCCCTTGTCTAAGATATCTCTACTGGATTTGCAGCCTTTAGCAACTCTCAAACTAGCACTGCCCAAGTCTTTCTGACAGAAACACAGCACAACAGATACTGCCTTGTTTCAACAGTGCCTGGGTTTAGACGAACATACCTTCGGCGAAGGAATGACAAACTTTGCAGGTGACCTAAAAACACAAGGGGATGAAGTTTAAAAATGTGACAACAGTCAACATTTAAATAAACACCACCCAAAACAAATTTAAAAATCAAATTTCTATATGAAAATCTAGACATTTTATCATTTTAAGCCCTAACCATTTATAAATCATGTGAATGTTTGTATTCTGAAAGAATGATTCCGTTTTCTGAGCAATTCATGTTTAATACCTGATGCCTGTCCGATTGCATTATATTTACAAGAGGACCTCTATCTCTCATATTTACTTTGAGAGATCTTTCAGCAGCAGCCGCACCCACAGAGCAGCAGGCTCATATTTTACTTACAATCAACAAATCACTTTTTAATCACAATTTCACAAACATTACATGGGAGAACTGAACAGGCGGCTCATGCAAGCTGATGTAAACACCAGCCAAACCTCAATATTCCACCATTTTTTTTGTTTTCTGTGTTCACTTATTTTGAGTCGCACTGCACTCAGAACTGTTGATATCTATATCTTGGTTTAGTCTTTCACATGAACCCGTTCCTAACAAACCAGATCACAGTCCCGAGATCTCAGGAGTAACAGCATGTGACTTGTATGGTGGGACAGTCTCTGCACTTTCAAACAGCTGGCGCACACTCTTCCTGTGTGACACTGCACAACACATTGAATTTGCTTTAAAACTGAGCAGACATTAGTTGAACCACGGTCCTGTTTCAGGAAGCAGAGTAATCGCTGTCGAGACGGATAAGCATTTCAGCAAATTTAACATTCACCAGCTAGCTGCCAATGCTATGTTTGCAAGGTGGTTTGCAGTGTGTTACGTGAGATAAAGCAAATTTAGGCCGCTGTAATCACACAAAGAGTTATAGAAACGTGTTTCCTTACACTTTAGGAGATGGACTAAAGTTGACGTCCTCTGCAGCATCATAGAATTCCTCGGTGTCACTTGTATCTGACGCCATGCTAACGTGAATTTAGCTCGCTAGCTAGTTTTAGTTAGTCGCCAGGCAGCTGCCTAAAAGCCTAACCTGCGGATGGCGTAGGTGTTGCACACATGTGTCTGTTTCTCAATATACTACCTCCCCAATGCTGATGTTATAATTTTAAATGTTTGGCCCAGGTGTCCTCAAGCGACCAACGTCACGCCATAACGTCAACGTATGCTAGCCAGTTGCTAGGCTAACAGATGTAATCTGGTCGTCCGAGTGACCAAAACCTGCCGCTGACTAGATTTGAGTCCTGTGTCAAATATGTCTTATTCGCGGCAGACTGTGTCTCATGGAAGGAGACACCAAAAGCGCGTCTTTTTTCTAACAGCTCACACTTGATCAGCTGTCAAGCTACCGGAGCCTGTGGACCGCGTCATAAACAAATCAGCAACATAAAAAATCCATTTGATCGAGGTTGAGTCAAAGGGCGGGGCTCGGTCTGCTCTTCTTCTGCTGCTCCGGTGAGCAGCCCGGGGAGGATCTGTCCTCCACACCGCCCGCTACTGATAATCACCGGGGCTGGGCTGCCATGTGCCACGGGATGACGGGCATCATCTTCAAAGACCACAGCAGCTACAATATGTTTCAAAGGTTAGACAGACATGATCCACGGATGAGAAGCTCATGACCGAATTTACAGTTTCTGGATCTTTGCAGCAGTCAGACAGGAGTACAGATTTTTAAGATAGACGCAACATTAAACATATCCTGTCAGAAGGATTGCATCAGTTTACCCTTAAACACATTTGTGTATCTGACATCTGCATTGTTTCTCCTTACTTGTAGGCCTACATGTGTACTAGGAAACTGGCTAATAATAACAGAAAGCTTCTAATGCAAAATCTCCAGTTTTGGCCAAATTACTGGCATCCCTGTATTTCATGGGCAGAATATATCTTCACAAAATGTCTGAGGCTATTTGCACATTGGTGAATCAACACAAACACCAAATGTATCCTGCACAAAATTAGGCCTACTGACAGCAAGGCATAGATTATGTAAGAAAGGCACGTGTAAAGCACCAATCTACTGTTTACAAAAACTTTCATGAACCGTATTTCCATTACATATCAGCACTAAATAAAAGTGATATTTCTTCAAAAAAAAAAAAAAAAACAAACAACAACAAAACAAACAAAGCATTATTTTGAGTGAAATTGTTTCCATTTAGGAATAAACTTTCAAAGTTTATATGGGTAATGGAAATGCACCTATAGAAAGATAAGCCACGTGGTTTCTGGTATAATTTGCTATTGGTAAACTAAGCCAAAGTAGAGGTATTTGAAAATCCAGTACACCAGTTTGTTGACAGTGAATGAAGGAAAAGAGTAAATACGGTAAAACATTGTTGGTGTGCTATTATGTCATAGGAATATGGTGCTAGAGGGATTGACTAGAAAAAGCAATTAAGATTGCCAAGGCTTTTTCGACTGACGTACCCAGTGTCAAACCTAGGTTTGAGGTAAAGTTCTACATTCCTTCAGCAGGACAGTGACCTAAAGCTCAGATGCAGAAGCTCCAATAAATGGTTGAAAAGGAAAGGATGGACTGGTTTAAAATTTGTTGTGTACATTGTTTTTTTTTTTTTTTTTTTGCTTGTTTGAGTTGCCTTAAACATTTCTGTATGAAACTATTCTGTCAATAATTTCTGTGGAACTCTTTCTCCCTCTCTGTCTGTCTATCTATCTATCATGCCTTTGTTAGTCCACTTTACCCTGTAATCAGAGTCCTTCTGAATGACTCTTAGGTCTTAAACTGTGTCAAAGTTTATTTCACAGTTCAAAGACTCCTTTCCTGCCAAGTGCCAAATCTTGATGTTACATTAAAGCTTCTCATATTTTCTGCATTAATTTTGTCATATAAGCTGTCTACCTATGTAACCTATTGGCCTTTCAGTTAGAATTTCAACAATTCAAAAGCTGATAATTATACAGAAGGAGCTGAACTTTGACAATATGTGTGAAACTTTGATTACATCAGGTGCTTTTGTTTTTCACCCACTTTGTAGGGTTTCTGTCAGTGGGATCATGCAAAAGATACAGAACTGATTTGCACCAAACTTGGTGGAAGAATTGCGCATGGACCAAAGAACAACCCTGATGTAAATTGTTTTGTAAATTCTTTGGCACCGAATTTAATGAAGATCTGCGCCCCCTGAGCAACCCTCTATTTCTAAACATTAGGCGACTATGTATTGACATAGTCGCCTAAATGTTATCAGTTGGATGAGTCTTTAACTGGAACTCCACGACTTTGGAAAGCACTCTAAATTATCATTACTGGTAATGATACGAGTAAGAGTATGGGGAGAGTTGTTAAGTCACTTTCATTGTCACAATTTATATTAGCAGCTGTAAAAAATAAATTAACAAATAAAAGCACAATAATTTCCCCCGTTCACCCTAATGTCCTGTTGAAAACAGGATCTCATACTATTTTGAAAAGCTATCAGTCACAAAGCACGAGTGGTTATTTTAATTTGCCTTTACAATGCGTGTCCTTGCTCCAGTCAGTCTTAAAATAATTGATGTTCCGTGTCCGTACACATCCATCAGAAGAACTCAATGGATGTTCTGGAATCGCAATTAACATAAAAACAAATGCAGGCATTGCTTTTATGCTTTAAAAATTTTTAAAGAAAAGGGTATCTTCGTTAGAACCACTTTGTTTAGTAACGGAAGTTTTAAGCCAATGAGAAAAGACTGCCATACTCTTCGTCCAATCGGAAGTTTGGATACTCTTGCTCTCCCAGTAAACTGCGGCCGTATTGGATTAAAAAAGGAAGGAGGCTCCGGGGGGTCTAAGTGGATTTGAGGGCTTGGAAGGGAAACAAGGGCGCCTGTTAACGTTGTGTCGGCGTTGAAGGTACGGAATCTGTTTTGTTTTAACTTCACAGTCTATTTCAGACGCATACGGGGATTGAAATGCCATATAAGCCGCACCGAGTTCAACAAACAGCAGGTTGACTGCTGGTTACAGCCGTGTGTAGGTGGTGGCAAACCAACCAGCCAACCAGACTAACTAATAACTAACCCAACTCACACAGCGTAGGACTCCGGCCGTGTCTGCCGCCGCTAGCTGAGATAACACAGCTAGTCGATGACGGTCGACTGTGAACAACTTGACAGAGATAAAGTCTGCTGTCCGCATCCAACGCTATGTCGAGCTAGCCAATGTTAACGTTAAGGGTTAGCTTAGCCAGTTAGCTTTAGCCCGTCTACTCTGGAGATGTAACGACAGTATTGAGGCACTATAGCCAGAAAATAGGCAAAGCTTCGGTGTGACAGGGTTGCCTCTTGCTTTCATTATAGTTGTCTAGCCTGGCTATTAAGGGCCAAGGTTTTAAATAGTGTTAGCCTCACGTCTACGCTAGCAGGACAGCTACCGCACCCTGGAGTTGTTTTCTCCCCTCATGTCACACTTACCTTTAAAAGGACGAAGCTCTCCGACTGACTGTGTGAGAGCAGCAGCACTTCACAAAGGTGAACTGTCAAATCCATCAGTGGCGTGTCATGATGAATGTGTTACGACGTTGGACCAGGCAGCAAGTTCTGACTCAACTTTACTGGATCTAAATCAACATTTATACTTGTTAACTTTATTTTTACATGATAAACGTGATTTAGCTGGACGTTGTGTAAATAGCGATGGCTAAATATCCGCATACGTGAAAGATTATTCTATCCACCAACACACACGACAGATATTTTTAGCTCCCATTAGCCTAGTTCTGTGTAAAGCAACAAGTTACTTTAGTATGATGCAACTGTCACATTTCAGAAGGGGATGAGGGGTCAAGAAACGTCCTTCTTACTTTCAACTGTAGGACAATACGCATCTAGAATCAGCATGAAGGGATTTAATAACATTACTCAAATACCATGTTGCACAGCCATGGACTGTAAATGTCCTCAATAGGACTTTTCATTGAAAGCAATTAAAGTAATGAAATATTGATGCCATTAAGCAATAAAGTAGTAACAAATGAGTAGTACTAACACTAATTGCAGTAACTCTTATTTGCAAATGCTGAAAAACAACTAGGTCTGCATTTAACAACCTCATCTCTCTCTCTCTCTCTCTCTCTCTCTTTTATTTTTTTTTTTTTGTTCTTGTCTGAGATGTAATCTTTTTTTTTTTTTTAAGGATATGCTTAATACAAATATTAAAAGTACCTTGTTTCTGTGTTTTTTTTTGAGGTGGTTTTGGTGAGGGTATGGAGCACCCTGTACAAAGAGGGGAGACGATGCCCAGCGGACTGCATGACAGGTAAATGCAAAATGTCCCATTGCATTATTTTGTTTTCCAATGTAAATTTGTGCATTTATACACCGCAACGTTGTATTTTATAACACACAACCCTTGCTGAATTCAGGAGCCGATAATAGACAACATTAACTATCATAGAGTACAGTAAGTTATTTTTCTTAGTTTTTATTAATAATCAAATGTTTTTTTACAGTTAGCATTCTTGAACCACATATATTCAGTAAGTAGCAGCCCTCTGTCAGTTCTGTTTAGGAAACAGCTCCCACTCAAAGTCAGAAGAGTTAATCGGGTAATCTCTAATTAGACTAGAAAGAAAAGCAGAAGGGCTGTGGTGCTCAGGGACCAGGAGACAGAGCCATTTCCACACTGTCCACCAGTCTTATCTTGTAATTTGAAAGATATTATATGTTATAAACTTATTGAAAATGACTGAAATATTGTCTCATTTTCAGTATATGTCTTCAGATTTTACTTTTTTTTTTTTTTTGTTTGCTATCAAAATGAAAATATTACCATACATGCATTTTTCATTCAGAGTCATGTGAGACGTGCATTCTCAGCTGTCATTCATGACGCTGCTGTCAGCTAATTAAAGCTAGATGTAATGAGTTTAGATAAAAGATCAAATTGCATATGCTTACTTTCACAGATTTTTGGCTACCCTAAAATCTAGATAAGCGTGTTACAATTTTGTGAGAACAGTTGTTTAGTTCACTGAGTAACGCACAGCCTACAGGCTTTGACAGAGAAGATTAAAGGACTGCAGTTGTGTAGCTGAGGCCTTTCTTCCACTTGCTGTATAAGCACTTAAGGTTTGATTGTGTCGATAGAAGAAAAGCAACAGGTCATGAACAGGATGTAAAACGATCTTATCTTGCCTTTAAACCAGCTTTATGATTTCATATAATATCAATAACCTGCTAAGGTTGTCATGCTCAGTCTGCATCTGTAGCTTTTGACTCATGCTGGATTTTGTCACAAATGAGTGAAAGGAGTATTTTCTTTGACTTGACTTAAGATTTTTAACTGAAACATATTAATTTTAAATAAATGCAGGACAGAAACCACTAGAGAGAGACTTGAATGTACCACTTGTGCAAGAAACATCTTCTGCATGTGGTTCACATGTCAGACATAAAATAACTTTTCAAGAATAGCCTTAATCTTCAAGAAGTTATTTGTAAAGTTGACCATTATTACATAGCCAATATTGGCATTCCATTGCTATTTATGTCGGTGAAACATTGAACTTCTGAGCTTTACAACAAAACTTTATAGCTGTATCATCAATAGCTGTGTTGTGTGGTAAGAAGTGAACCTCTTGTTTTGCTTTTCTTTCACTTTTTTTCTAATGAATTTGCTATGCTAGTCTTGACTTGGTACTTTCTGATATCAGCTCACTCTGATGTCCAGACTGTCCTGAAGAAGTAGTGCTAGTCAGAATTTAGAATACAAGAGTGTACTTGTATTGTAAACACTGAGATGGGTGGGTCATTTGGCAGGTTTAGTCGGCATTTGTAATAGCAAAACTTAGAAATGACTCCTTTTTACTTGAGACCCACTGGATGCTTGGTGTGTGTATTAATGCTGCTTTTGCAGAAGAAACAGGCTGCATGTTTAGTGCATTGCTGCTGTTGCCAGTTCCTTTTCTCTACATAGAGTTTGGTGACCCTATATATTCCATTTCACTTTATTTCAACGAATTTCTGATTTATTTTGGAAATAACATGGCTTTCAAAGGCTACATCTCTATGTGTAGCTGCTTAATACCTTAGGACTTAATATTTTATACCTACTTAACACTTAGTAGTTATTAATGGGCTGATTCCACCCAATTAATATTTAAGAGGTAATTTCCATGTATCCTACTATCTGTGTTGTTTGGCCAAAAATCTAAATAGATCTTTCTCAATAAATTATATGGATAAAGAATATATGTAAAGTAGAGGAAATTTGTAAGGTTTTCATAGTTATCAGATAATTCAGTGTCATGGCTGTAGGGTTAACTTGCTTTGGTGACATCTAAAAAAGGTAATGTGAATTAAAAATACATTCCACCATAAAATAATCTATTTTTGAATTCCTGTTGTTTTTTTGAAATATAAATCTAGTGACCATAAGTCAGTGCATAAAGAATAATACTAATAAGGATATTCCTAAAGGATATGCAGTTTTATTTGGTAGAATGTATTTTAGCACAGACTTAAACTCCAGAGGACAGTAAATGTTTTTGCTCCAAACCAGTCAAGCTGTAAATATCGCAAAGTAGTTTTTCTCCTCTCACGTGTCCCATCTCTCCTCCTCTCTCTTCACTTGTTTTCATAGCAGGAGCTGTAATCACAACTCCTTTAACAAGGTGGCACTGTTGCTTAGCTACTGGGCTATTCGCAGACACTGAAAGGCTGATGGGAAGGCAGGGCTTTTTCCCCCTCCTACCACGAGACAACCGCGAATGCAGCAGGGCAAGTAGTCGTGGTGGATGCAATCTATTGGTTTCTCAGTGCTGCCGCTAAAGTCACAACCCTGACTGTAGCCTGCACTGCCTATACCAGTGTTTTTCTATAGCTGCTGCTGTTGCTGCTCTCCCTCCCCCTTAAATGGTGTGGGCAGAGTGGGATGGAAGACTGCATTGGAAACCTTTTCATGGAAATGGTCTTTGCTGTTGGTACTGCTCTAGCACCATTCTGGTGACAACAACATGCCGTTGAAATGGAAAAGCGGTTCTCCTGTCAGCTGGAAATTCCCAGTACCAGTTCTTAAGACATCTAGGTCCTCACCCCTTTCGCCTGCATACATGTGAGTAAGAGACATAATTGTGTATGCATTATACAATTGTGGCAGTGTGTATGTGTAATGTGTATCTATATGGAAATTATTTGCCTTTTATCTGTGAGTGATTTTATTTATTTTTTTATTTTATTTAATTTTTTGGTGTGTGTGGGGGATTTATTGTAACAGTGTTTTCTGTTGCAGCCTTAATTAGGCAGAATGCGATTGAGCCTTGTAGTGTGTCAAGACATATGCCTTGTCCAGCGTTTATTTTATGTTTCGCCGGCAAACTGCTTTTCTCTTGGACCAAAGGACTAATTATGCTGCTAGTCTGGACATGGCAAACACCACATCCCTGACTCTTGCCCTCTCCCCGTGGCTATGTTTATTTGGGAGCAGGGACTCAGCAGCTTGGGAGGAGCCTGCCTTTGTCAGGATGTCTGGCGTGCCCTGATTTAGAAGCTATTGTCATCTGCCACTGTTCAGGAGGGGAGTGAGGGGGGGTAAAATGGAAGTGCTTCATGCAGCCTCTCTCCATCCTCTCTTCATCCCTTTTTCTGAGCTCTGCTGAAAAGGGCAAGTGTCTTGTTTGACTTTTGATAACCAACATGGTTTGGGCTAAATGGAGTGAGGACCACAATGACAAACAAAAAACAAAACTGTTTTCGTGCTAAGCTAGCTGATAGCCTAAAGGTAATTTCATGAGCTAATAGGGCTTACTTGGATGGATTTTTACAAAATTGGATTTATGCAGTCTACAGTTATGCTGCCATACTTATGAGCTTAAGAGCTTAATTTTGCTAGTTTTACAGAAATGTTTATTGAACTACAACACAGCAAGAGAAATGTGTGCTATAACCTCTCACTTCTCCTTCAGTGTGCTTGGTGACATCTGCAACTTGTCTTATTGTAAATGTATGAAGATGGTATGTCTTTACATTTATATCGCCCCATGTTCAGGTCCTGAAACCTTAAGAATCCCAACTGAATTATATCCCACAGTTTGCTCTCTACAGAATGACAGAATGCGTCTTTGACACAATCTACAATATCAACTGTGCAATTACAGAATTAATCATATATGGTATTGTGGCAGGTTGTTTAATTGTGGCATCCTGTTTCACATATTATTTAAAGCCACACATGGAAGCAGCTCACTTTAAGCACAATTTTAGGAGTTGACCTGTGAGCAGTACAACTGGGTCAGCTGAGGTGTAAAGGCACCTCAATAGTTAAAGAATTGAGGTGAAATCGCATCCTTCCTTCCTGATAATTTGCGGACAAAACTGGTGACCTCCAAATTGTTTTATTGTTTTATTGGCATGTAAGTTATTGATGTATGTTATCCAAAATATTTGCCATATTAGATAATGAACTGTGTTAAGCATATGTTGCATACTGTGTATACCAACAAGCAACATAGATTAACACAGAATTGTGACTACAGATACCAATAATATATTGTTTTTAGAATTGTATTGTTTATTCAGCAAAGTGTTTAGTGTTTAAACTACCATGTGACTTTCAATCTCTATATATTTAGTCACATAATAGCCTTTAACAGCTTCAGTAAGCTTTGTGTGGCTTACTCACATCATAGTGTATTTAATCATATTTTTTTATTTGTGTATTTTTTGCCAGGTGGCAGTTGTTTTAACTTACTGAACACAAGTTGGCAAGTGAAGGATATTCAAGTCTTGAGGCTCCACCTTACTCTGCCCACTGTTGCTCAGCCCCACCAGACCACCTTCTATTTTGAAGCATGTATATTGTAAGCTGTGTTTTTAGGCAGGCTGATATTGGGCCCCCAATTATAGGTTACTCTGTGGTCACGGAGGAGTCACTCTTTATAGGCCCTTTGCATGATGCCCCTGTCTGTTTGGCTTCAGAGACATTTTTAGCTTGGTGTGATGGTAGGGTAATCTTTGTATCCATAACTAAAACAGTGAAATTATCGAAGATGCAGTAGAGTCTATGGAATATTTGATGTACATAATGTGTAACAAATTAGGAGCTGTTTGCACAATGTGCTTGGCTGTTTTGAAACCACCCTAATCTATATATAGACTGGTGAACTGCCTGTGGTGCAGATTTCATGCTAGCAAGGAATGGTAAAGGTTCCCTGCCAGTGTGACCCATGGAATAATCTTCAGCTCAGTAAGAAGTCATTGGGTTTATCTTTCATTCTACAAGAAGTCCTTGAAATAAATGTCATTCCCTACCTTACAGTGATTCAGGTCTAAGCACTTAATGTGTGTGACTGCTGTCTTTAGTAATCACCTCTTGGAGACATCCTGTTGAGCCAGCAGCCTTAACTGCGGCAATGCCTGTTCAATTGAAGTAAGCATGTCACTCCCATTTTTTTCACACCCCTTGTTCCCTGCCACTCTTTGTCATCAGTGTAATAGAGGGAAAGTGCAGGAAAAACAATCTTTCAAGAATATAAAATAGAAATTCCATCTCGTATATTTTGACTTTCTTATTTCGCTTTAGCATATTAAAGTCTTATATGCCGCTGTCCCATTGGTACTGACTTCTTATTTAATGTTCAAGTTAATGCCAGTGTGATGAAAATAAAATCCATATAAATATAAGTGTTGTAGGTAAAAATGAGAGTTTTAGAACAGAGCTTAGAAAATTTGGCTGCTTTACATGTCTCACGTGGCTGTCAAATCCTACTGCTGCTGCTGAGTCCTCTGTGAGGCTGCCATGAGACGGTTTTAACAGTCTCTGAGGTAAATGGAAAATTAATTTACATATTATCTTTAAAACCCACTTCATTACCAATCTACATTAATTTGTTTGTTTAATAACAATTCTAAATAAGCAGAACGAAATATGATTTGACAAGTGATAAAACTGAATAAGAGCTGGGTTTGCACTGCAGGATTTCCATTTACTCTGACTTTGGGTATCAACTTCCAATGACAAAAAAAAAAATAAATTTTTCATTGTTAAAATTTCATAAAACAGTGGAATTATACTCAGTGCTCTCACTTGTTATATCACAGCATGATTTATGTGTTAATTGGACTCATGGATGATATGCCAGTTGAGATGTAATGAACAGAAATGCTGCTTTTAGCCAGTATACTATATGATTTTAATGGAAGCCTAAATGGAAGTGCTAAATCAGCCCACTAAGAAATGAAGACAATAAAGAAAAGTGTATGACTTATATCCTCTATAAATGCATGGGTAGATAGTCAGGTATCACATTAATTCACATTAAGTTGTTTAGTTTCTTCAATTGTTTGCTTGAAAACATAAGCAAAATATTGACTGCCTCCTTCCTGAAAGCAACAATGTTTTTCAATTAGGCCATATTGTGGTGTAATTTTGATATTCATGTGTCCAACCTTGTGTGAAAATGAAGTCATTCTGAACTTTCAAGTTTTATGATGTAGCTTTTAATTTAACTTGCCCTTTGGAATGGATATCAAATTCTTGCAGACTTGTGGCCATGTTGTATAAAATGCAGTAGTCACCCAGGGATCATTCATTTTCACTGAAAGCCATAGGGGAGGCACAGCCAGTCTGGCTGGCAAATCATCAAGTGAGCTCAGTCAGGTGAAACAGTCATGTCTTTGCTCGTGCCCAAACAGGCACACTTATTTCCCTGCTCAAAGCTGAAATGTAATGACCTTTGGGCAGGTTTCACCTCACAGTTGACCAGTTAGACATATCATTATATCTGAAAAAGAATAAATCTTAAAATCCTGATGCATCCTGGAACTCCTTAACTGGGTAGATCAGATCCACTATGTTCCTACACAACATCGAATAGGGGATAAAATTGAAGAAATGTCCCTCAAATAAAAATATGACTTGGAAGATTTAATAATAGTATAGTTATGAATCCTTATACATTCAGCAGTTATGTCAGTGTTATTTAACTCTTTCCACGTCAATCTTTTTATACTTGGCTGTTTTGTCTCTTACCAAGAATGTAAGGTTTTTCAAACTTGTTCTAACTGAAGTTCCTTCCTGTGCTTACATTGCTGCACATTTAGAGGTTATAATTATTTCTATGTAAAGGTAAAGCGCAACATGACAATCATGGGAAATGAAAATTTCAACGTTGCTGACTTAAAGAGAGGCTTCCTAATACCTCTTTCCTCGACGCATCCCATTTGCTTCTCTTTAGACTCTGAAATCAGTCCTTGGGTACATGAATCCTGCCACGTCTACATATGTGGAACAGTTCCACTGAAAGAAGAGACTATTCTATAATTATCTCTTAAAAAAACAACAACAAACAGTAAAATGGTATATTCTTGCTGCCTGTGTCCCCCATAGATTACACATACTCAGCCTGATCATGTTACATCATCCTGCAGGTTAATTCAGCCTTTGCTTCATGTGGACAGATTGCTCCACCCACATATAAACATGCTCTGAAGCTCATTTTTCTTAACCACTTGTGATGCAGGTTGACACTCAGGTTTTGAGACATAATTTTGGGCACTCATAAATTCCCCAGTCCTTTCTCATATGAAAGCCTTGACCTTAAAGTGCTCTTTTATTATAAGGTTTAATTACAGACTCATTATAGCATGAAGACAACTCCGATTAAGAAATGATTGGAGCAATTATCTGGAGATCGCGGCCAGTCTGTTCTGAACAGAGTTAGTCACAAATGCGTAACACAATACTGGAAATATTAATGCACCAAAAGCTCAATAGACTAGTTATACAGAATTGTTTGTCAAAAGATACAACAAACTTGAGCAACTTGATCACAGAAATGTGATGCAAATTACACATCTGTCATGCTATATATTGTGACTGAAACTGTTTTCTTTTCAGCAACGGACTTTTGTTGCACTTTGAAGTTCATGAAGTTAAGATTTCCTCTCCAACACTAAGGCAATTTTTTTTTTTTTTTTTGCAGCCATAGTACCTATTTAAACTTTATTTACATCTTCTGATTGTCCAGTGAAATTCTACAATTTTAGGCTAGTGTGTTTTGACGTTCAGCCATAGAGTATTCATTCAGGAAGTACATCGGAATGGGCAGAGCAAACAACATTTGTCAGACATATGGGAAACAGATGCTTGAAATAGTCAGAACTGACTAGATTACAGCTCATTTTTATTAAAATGGTGCTTGAGTTTAAAAATGTCTGCCTTCATTATAATGAACACCTTCACATTTTCACACTGCAGTCTAGCGACCAGACAAATTGCCACATTTTAGACACACCAAAATATGTTTGATGGAATGAAGGCTGTATGCAAGGGGAATTTAAAGACTGTACAACTACCTCCTTTTCACTGCTGTGTCGTTTCTCGCTGTGTCAACAAAAGTCAAACAAGAGCTGCATCCAATTTTTATGAAATGCTGACAGAAGTTTCTCAGTCATATTGCCAGTCTCATGCTAGGTTGGTATTTGCTTGAAGTGTTGAGCATGCTAATAAGTAAGCATTTTTAAATGGCATCCAGGATATTATAGCATCAGTTTGAAATTGGGACTACAGTTCAATAATGCTGCTGACACAGAGATTGTAGACTTGATCTAAAACGTAGAGACTTCTATTTCTTTTATTTATTTATTTTTTCTTAAAAAAAAAACAAACTACTTGGGTTTGACTGCATTATAAGTTGGTGATGGTTTTTATTTTAATTTTTTTTCCTCAGGAGAAGAAGTTGTTGGCACTAAATTGCATTGCTGTGTTTTTGATTGAGCTGATTCTTCAGTGTAGGTGTCTATCATTGCTCTGCTTGTGAGAACAAATGAAGATTTCCCTCCTGTTACCTCTCATATCACTTTAGACTTTTACAGGGAGTTGCCCTTGTAAAATTTTCTTGTGCCTTATCACCTTCAGTGACTTTTCTATTTTATGTGTATGTCGCTTCAGAGCACCAGCCAGGAGTCATGAAATGTTTTTGTTCGTGCTGTGGATTTTTGTGTGTGTGTGTGTGTATGTATACTTCTGCCTCTGAGGCTCTTCCTGCTTTCCTGTTAAAGCAGTGTCACATTAGTCCACTGTAACCATGAGCAAGTAGGAAATGTAATTAAACTTTTAAATGTGTGTGTAAAGCAGTTTGTACAAAATATAGTTCAAGAAAAATGGGCTGCAATCAATTTTATATTAGCACTACACACATTTTATGTGGGATGCCGATTTTTTTTTTTTACTGATGGTGCTTCCTGTGTCCTGTGAGTAAAAGTTGTCAAGTAGGGTCTGGAACTGACTCCATAAAGAATTTGTTTGATACAGACTCAATCATCCGGTGCACCATCATCAAAATGCGAGCTGACCATATCTTTAAGTCTATCTTAAGTGAGTAGAACTATTCTCTAGTAAATTCCTCCATACAATTTCTCAGTTCCGAATCCATGGCATAGCTCTTTCAGATGTTCAGAACCTGAAATAGACGGGCTTAATGAAGTTTCCATCAATGTATGGCTAAACATGACAAGACAGCAAAGCTATACCCATTAATCTTTTAAGACCCTTCTACTGTCATCCCTAGGAAAGTTGAATTTGAATTTAACTTCCTGAACTGTCTCTGGTGGAAGGATAATTTTTAAGCTTTCCACTGACATGAAGGGACTGGGTAGACTGTTCTCCTTGTTACATCATTATTTCTTTTTCAATCCTCTAACTTCCATCCCTGTTTCTTAATTTCGCCTTTGGCCTCTTTTTTTTCTCCTAGCTCCATTCAAAACTTAAAATAATGGAAATGTAGGTGTTGGTGGCATTAAAATTAGGGATCTAAGCTATTACCAAATAAAACGTACACATATAAGCAAGAGAGCATAAGCTAGTATTAGTCTTCTTATTAAACCAAAAGATAAAAGGGTTTTACCTTTTGTTCTTTAAATGATCTTTTTGGCTTGAGGTCAGTGTTTTTTAACAGGAAAAGGAGGAAATTGGATTTTTATTTTTTAGGCTCATTTTAATTAAGGAGGAGGATCTCCAGGTACCACACAATTCAATTAGATGATTATAATTTTTTTTTTTTTTTTAGAGGGTGGGGTGGGGGGTTTGGTGCAGTGGGCCTTCTCCACTTTCAGGGTACATTAACACAGAATTGCAATGTGTGTCAAGCACTTCAAACCCCTAGCACAGTTCAGGACAGATCGCCATTAACGTGCCTGAACAGATCATCTTTGCTGCATTGTCATGACGACAGTCACTCCTGGAATATCATGCATCCATGACTTTGCTCAGTCTTTGAGCAATGTTGTTGTTGAAATGGTATACCTGTACATTTTAGGAAGCTTCTATTTGTTTTATCTTGTTATAGAAATGCACACTGACTGCTAAACTTGAAGAATCTCAGTCAACTGATTGGTGTCAGACAGATGGTTTGACTCATCCCTAATTTCAATACTTAATTTATTTTTTCTGACAGCGTAAATGTTTGCTACTCATAAAACATAGTATACATTTGTAATGATCAATAATTAAGAACAAATTAATTAATTCTGTTATCTTTTATTGATAACAAAACATGAAAGAGTTTATCAACTGGAAGCTTATATTTGCTTGAATACTTACATGCATACCGATTTTGCCAAGCACCAAAAAGAAGCTCTTTTCCAGCTCAATATTCCCTTCAACGTAATGGAAGCTAAAGTTCTTCCAAAAGCTAGCTTTTACATTCATCTCAGTCACTCACGTTTGGCCCTGAGGCTCGACACACGTTTTACATCCGTGACATTTCACCATCCAATGGGTACAGCTGTAACGCCCATCTTTCAAAGTTGTTACAGGCGGAAATGGAGTTATGAATTGCTGATGACTGATTTTTATTTTATGTATTTATTTATTTATTTATTTTACATACAGTTTGGACTCAGGGAGATAAATTTTCTAACATGTGAACAATGTACAGGAATATACTGTGTATCAAATTAAACTCTTAAGCCATATTTACCAATGCATCAAACTGTTCATTTTCATTTGATGTTAATTTGATTAATGAAAAAAAAAAAAAAAAAAAGGTTCTCACGAAACTCTCCAAAATATTTCTTTGATAAACTGAAAATTGGCACCAGTAACAGGCCTTTGCCAGAGTTTGTGAATTCTTCTTTGATGTTTCATTAAAAACTGTCACTGGTCAGTGCGAGGCTGGTCTACATCTTTATTTAGGATCATCATCAAACTCTCTGGTCATGGGTAGAGTTAGAGATACAGTCTCTGGTGTGTTTGGGAAAGACAGAACTTTTATGTGGAATGCTGTAGCCGTTGTCTTCTTTGTTTTGTTCCGGCAGCCACCAACACTCCTTTGTGGTTTGGACAACCCACTCTCTCCTCGCTGCCTGTCCAACTTACCACCTGATGGGGTAAATGTACCAGTACATTGCCTGTGCTGTGTGTCAGTGTGATTGTGACTGTGCCAGTTTCTCAGCGTTTAGTGGTTGTGGTGTTTACAAATTCCTACTAGAGGCCATCCATGATCATACTCTTGTAAAATGTACCCTATTAGAGAGCCCATCCACCCGTTGTCTATCCAAAAATTGTTTAATATCCAAGTAATATTCATGAAGGTATGTAATAGACCTTCAGCATGTGTCAGGTAGAACATATATTCATCCTTACCTTTTTGTTGTCTTCATGTTTTTTTGCTTGTTGCCTTTTCGTTAATGCGTCCTCATTGATCCTTTTACTTGTTTCCCAGTTCTTGTATGTCATGTGAAAGGAATCAGTATTCTATTCAACCTGACCCTTTCATAATGTTTATCTATCATGTGCGCAAATGTCTTTTGTCCAATCATCATGGATAAAAAAAAAAAAATAACAACACTGCAGTTGTCTGTTAGCCAATGAAGTCGTCTTGGTGTGTTCAAGTGCAAAGGTGTGAGGGGATCTAAAGTGACACAAAATGTTTGATCAGTTAGCCTTTGTTGGATCTAAGATGGGCCAGTATAACTGCCATAAGTGAAATTTCTGTGAGAAGAGAAAGTTTCATTTCATAGTTCCTAAGACGAGTGGCCATTAGCTGTCTTCTTTCAGGAAGATTAGCATGTCAAATTGAATGAATTTTTTTTTTTTTTTACACTTACTTTTCTCTCTGTGTCTTAATCCCAATGACAACCTGATTATGCAGCCAAAGTAGTGCTGACAGGTTTGCAGTGTGGGAGTGAACTGACTTTTCTCACCTCCAGGTGACTTTGGATAATTGTGATTCACAACTTTGCAAATATATTACACATTTCCAGTGTGATCTATTTCTGAGAAATATGTTTATAACTACTACATAGCATAGAACAACCCTCACCATTTGCATGCAGTCCGTTTTGTTTTAATAGTTACTTTTTACTAGCACATCCATTTCATATTTATGTGTGCATTGTGAACATCACAGGACCAGTCCCTTCTCTATTTAATAAACAGAGTAGCCTTAGAGCATAAAATTAATATGCCAATTAACACTATTCTTAACCAGGGTTTTGTATTAGACATAGTATTAGATTCGTTTTTGAAGCTACCAGTTTGTGTATCTTTTCAAGGTTGTTTCAATGTATGTTCAATAGAAATAATATAAGAGCTTTGACTCATTAAGATGTCAGTGATGCAACTTTATTATGAGCCAAATTTCTGTTCAGCTGTATCCTTGTGTAATGACACTAATGTTACTTATCACTGTTGTTTAGTTTTCATTGTTTTTGACGAAATGGGGAAGCAAAATTTGCTAAATTTGGGTTATCTGAATGATCTGATTAATAAATCCCAGAGTTACTTTGAACGATGTGTCATGGTGTACTACTTGTTTGAAAAACATGCATATACATCTGTCACTTTGGGAAAAAAATGTACTTTGAACTTTTTCACTCAGAATAGACCTGATGTAGTTTATCATTACACAACTGACTTTTTTTTGTTTGTTTATTTGTTTCTTTGTTGTTGTTGTTTTCATTTGTTTTGTTTTGTTTTGTTTTGGGTTTTTTTTTTTTTTTTTGTTTTTTTTTTTGGGGGGGGGGGGGGGTTTGTTTGTTTGTTTGTTTTTTTTAAATGTATGGCTTTTATGGTTGTCTGACAAACATTTTAATTGCATCCAAATACTATGTTTTATGATAAATAGTTGCATAATCTCCTTTTTAAAAAGAACAAATGGGATATACTTACAAATTTTGAAATGACTTTGCTAACCAGAAAAAATCAAAATGACCTGGAATTGCTTCATTATATAAATAGCTCACCCAAAAACCATTAGTCTTTTACATCTGACAAGCGGTGCCTGCTCATGGGGCTGTTTGAAGACACAAATCTACTGCCATGCTGAGCCAGACATTTTTGTAAAGGAACATTTTATCAAAACCAGGCCAATCTTCATCTGAAAATGAATGCCTTTTAAGGCATCACATCCATCGACTATTGTCATTTCTACATACTGCATGAAGAATAGTTGTAATATCTGGAGCTCAGTTTTCATTCAATGGGTCTTTTTATTGTAGTTCATGGTACGTCTTAGCCTGTGCAAGTTGAGGCCTATTTTTATATGCAAACTGTCCATTACTGTATAATCAGTCAGAAATCATTCTTCTTGCTGTTGCATCTGCTTCATCACCTTGCTTAAAGCTTTTTGTATGTCACTTATAAAACAGGTGCTTTTCTCATAGTCTTTTTTGAAATTATTCTGTTAGAACCAAGGACAGCTGATTTTCTTCTTAAAGAGGCAGAAGTCTCACCCCTAAAAGTACAAAGGACATCAATCAAAGAAGAGATCTCATCCACATGGGTGTTTTTGACAGAACTTTTGCAGACAGTTATGCTGTCTACTAGCAGATGAAAAATGCTTGGCTGGTTTTACTGATCATCAGACTGTTTATAATTAGTTTTTTCCCAAATGAGCTTCATACCCTAATGGAAGTTTTGTTTTCACAAAATGTGTTCACATCCCTGGAGTATTCCCCCTTTGGCTTTTTAGTCACACTTGGCATCTACATCGTTGCATCACAGACTGAAGTCATAGTCAAAGCTTGTAGATTTTTATACTTTAAATTTTTGCACTTTAACACTTTTTTGATTACACTATCCTAGAGCACCAGGAATATCAAAGGAGATGCATGAATACAGACTGAGAGACACAAAAATTCATGTGCCAATAGAACAGGTTGCTTTTGTTTTTCCAAGAAAGACTCCGAATATATATTTGTAGTGCTTAATCTCATTCACTACTCATTCACTCACTACCAGTGTAGCAATGTGCTCCCACTGAAAACAAAGCAAAGACTGTGAATATATTGTTTCATCTTGTAGACACTGTTTTCCTAAAAAATAATAATCTATTCAGAGCTGCCAATATCAGCTAATATCTCTCACTCACATTGATGGGAGCAGGAGGCAAACTGCCATGGAAGATATTGGCTATACTATAAGGAGAAATGTGTGATTCAGTGTCTTTAAGGACATGTAGACAGACGCTATTGACATTACTCCCCAACCCCCACTGCCACAAACACTATGGAAATCCAGCAAATGGTTTTTGACCTGACACTGACACCAGATAAAAGGTCAGGGAGTTACAAATATCATCTTCAGAGGACCATCAATGCTCATACCATATTTGACACTCTTGCGAGTTGTTGTTGGGCAGACTGTCTAACCAAGTCACATTGCCATTCCTTCAGCACAAGTGTTTGACTTGCAGCTTGTCCATCTGTGACATTAAACGAGCCAGTAAAGTCACATTGATAACAAATAAAATGTTAATGTGGAAGTTTAACAGCTTCACAGTAGAGCAAATAAATTAACTTTTTGTGTTTAACAGTTTATTTTGTTGAAATGCTCATGGATATTTGTCAACATAATGTCTAATAGAAAGTAGTTGCTGTAGTTTCATTGGCCATGGCTATTTTGGATTTTGCCACCCCGGCATTTGTCACTTGTCACATTCATCACTATTGCTTTGAAGGTAAATGTGTTGCAGCTAATGTTTCTCTTACTTTCTCTGTTTCCCAGCTGTTATATCTTATACATGTAGCTATTTCGCTGAATATCTGAAAACATATGAGCAATGTGTATTCCATTTTTTTTCCCCCTCAAATCTAGGAAAATGCAGTTTTCAAAGAAGATAGAGATTTTCAGTGACACACACAATCAAATATAAAAACAGCTAATTATATTTTATGCCACTGAGAGGGTGAGTTTATTTATGCAAGGGCACTTTTTGAATGTTAGACCATGCTTGGTGACTTTCCCTACATTATTTTCCCAACTGGCTGAGGCTTACAGACGTGCAGCTTTTAGGTGACAATTCGTCTAACAATTGGGCTATCACTCAATGCGTCCTCTAAGTTGTGTCACTTTGAAAACTTGTCTCTGTCCTACTTTCTATCAGCTAAAATTAGATGGAAACTTGTTTTTGGCTACCCTTTTCAAGTAAAAACGTCTTTCCTTTTTCCTAATAGATCCCTTGTGGAGGACGACGACGCTCACATGAAAGTTGCTCTGGGCTATGGTGATATGGGCATCTCTGCTCACCTTCAGGCATCAAAGACTGGAAATACTCGGTTTTTCACAAGCAACACACACAGCTCAGTTGTTCTGCAGGTGAGAGTTCAGACAAACAGTTACAATGTCTTCGGAAGAATTGGAATATTGTTGTCATGCAATAATTATGGTTGTTTTTTTTTTTATATATATATATATATATATATATATATATATATATATATATATATATATAAATTCTTCTAGAGTTCATAGAATTAATATAAGCTACATAGTAGTTCCATTTTATAGCATTATTTTAGATGAGATAAAGCACTAACCAAGGGCTACAAAATGAGGAAAATATCAAAAATTAATTAATGATGTAGCTCTGATTTTGTAGAAATACAAACATCCATCAAAGAGCCCACAGCAAAAATTACTGGGTACAATTTAGTAGCTTTTGATAATGTTGCAGTAAATGACCAGAAGCATTTGGGTTTCTGTCTAATTTGATTGAATAAGGACAACATGAATATTTTCATGTATTCCTTCTCAAGAATGTAGCAGAAAAGCTTTAACGGAATGAAGAAAATTTTTGAATTTGGAGCGCTCACTTATTTAAGTACATGGCATCATATTGAAGAACATTAACTATGTAGTTGCTGCCACAGCCTTTTAACACAAAGTTTTGTGGAGAATGATTTGTTTTTGGCATCAGAGCACACTAAATGTTGAAGACCATCGTGTCTGGTAGTTTGATCAGTGAGTGCATTTGAAAGAAACCCAGCTAAAAATCCCCATTAATTCTTTTAAGAGTTTCGGCTGGTGTAGTTTGTTACATGTGCTATACATTTAGTGGCTGGCTCAACATTAGCACTACCTGCCATATCCATTATTTATTTATTTTTATTTTATTATTATTAATTTTTTTTTCCATTAGATGTGGTTGTCAGTGAAATTGAGCGTGTGAATAAGTGAGTGGATGTGTGAAGAATGTGGTGTGAGGGTGACAAGAAAAGCTAAATGTGTTGCCTAAAGTGCACAGCAGCCAACTCATTATACAAAGAAAAAATTTGCACGATGTGACTCTACAAAGACTTTCAACAGTTGACAACATCATGTAAATCAACAGTTTGGCCAGATCGGGATTATTTGTTTTTCATATCAACCGCAGGATATAGCCAAAGTTTGATATACTGGAGCTAATATCTCCATGCAATGCAACTATGTGCCTCTCCCTACAAGGTTACAGGGATTGGCATTCCTTATGGAGCCCCCTTGTCATACCAGCTCAGTTTTCTGTGTAGACAGAAAGTAGTAAGGTCCATCATTTAACAGCTGTTTGTGTGCCATTTATCTAATTCTAACATTTCCCATATGTAACAAATTTGCTCAAACACAGCATGGCATGCATGCATGACATCCTGAAATTTAAATTGAATATGAGCATATTATTTGTGTTTTGACTCCTAATTGTGGTCATCTTTCTTTATGAAATAAAGCCACGCCTTGAATCATTCATACATCTCCACCGTGACACTGCCTTCCTGCAAGCTTTTAGCAACAAAAAATGTATGACTTGGATGGTATTTCCTTACAAGTGCAACTGTCAGAAAAGCGTGCCAGCATCAATAAACGGAATTGACAAACTCTTAGTTGTATTAATCCTATGGGTTAGGCACTGTTAAATCTCTGCGGTCCAATTCCAGCAATTTTACAGTATAGTTCTAATTATAAACATTAAACTCTAAGGAAATCAATAATCCGAACAGGCCACAGCTCAAGTAGACTAAAGGACCTTAAATACTGTGAGCTTGCATATGACTGGGCGTGGCTAAACTGTGTTTTGGTGGAAAATACCATTTTGTATCAAGCTCAAGAATTGTGGCCAACACTCTATGTTTCAGGTTCTCTTTACAATGCCCTGTGACACTTGTCTCTCTCTTTCCTCTCCTTCATTTAGGGATTTGACCAACTGAGGATAGAGGGTTTGCTATGTGATGTCACGCTGGTGGCCGGGGATGGTGATGAAGCTTTCCCTGTACATCGTGCCATGATGGCCGCCTCCTCAGATTATTTCAAAGCCATGTTCACAGGTGGGTCTGCAAAGCTTCACCCAACCAAAACAACCAAAAATTCTAATGTTTGATCTTAATTGATTTGTTCTATCCTACAACATATAGTCCTCAAGCTCTCAAAAAAAAAAACAAAAGGTGTGACTGCTAACAAATCTATCAGGGAAATAAGATTATGCATGAGTTTTACCTTGTGTAAAAGCTTACTTGTATTTATCACCTACTTTTGCTTGATGCAGGTGGAATGAAAGAGCAGGATTTAATGTGTATCAAGCTTCATGGAGTTAACCGAATAGGCCTGAAGAAGATCATTGACTTTATCTACACAGCCAAGTTGTCGCTCAATATGGAAAACCTACAAGACACACTGGAGGCAGCCAGTTTCTTACAAATCCTTCCTGTGCTGGACTTCTGCAAGGTCTTTCTTATATCTGGGGTAAGTAAGCAGGTATGCAAGGCACAGCTCTATGTTGCTGTACAGAACATTGTGTAACTGGAGAAGATAAAATAATGGGCAGCAGGAGTTCAAAAATAAATCACTGTTTAATATCAATCATTATCGTCAAACTATGTTGAATTTAAGTTTGGTGTGCTATGCATACGATGAAATATCATATGTTAGAGCATCTTTAATAATTCTCAAATAAAACTCAAATAAACTCAACTAAAATTGCAGCAGAGGATGTTGAAATATTTAATTTTTGTATTGAAAAAGCAGATGAAATAGACAGAACTACCCAATTTCCATGTTTATGGACTTTGACATTTCCACAAGGTATGTGCTTGTTTTGACAGAGATGCTGTTGAAAATGTAATGAAATGTGCCAGTTTTTCTTGAGTACACTGCTAAAATTTTTCTGACTTTCTTTGTTGATTTCTTTTTTTTTTTTTTTTTTTAAGAGCAATTCCTGGAGTGATAGTGACAAGTCATAATGTTTCTCTATACTAGTTGCAGCTTTCCAACCTTTTGCTTTCTTCTTTCTTGCAGGTTTCTCTTGACAACTGCGTAGAGGTGGGCCGCATTGCCAATGCGTATAACCTCACCGAGGTGGACAAGTATGTCAACAACTTCATCCTGAAAAACTTCCCATCACTGCTGGGCACGGGAGAGTTTGTTAAGCTGCCATTTGAACGGCTGGCTTTTGTACTGTCCAGTAACAGCTTGAAACACTGCACTGAATTGGACCTGTTCAAGGCTGCGTGCCGCTGGCTACGTTACGAAGATGGCCGCATGGACTATGCCTCAAAGCTCATGAAGAATATCCGTTTTCCACTCATGAACCCACAGGAGCTCATCAATCACGTGCAGACAGTAGACTTTATGCGCACAGACAACACCTGTGTCAACCTTCTCCTGGAAGCTAGCAACTACCAAATGATGCCCTACATGCAGCCAGTTATGCAGTCAGAACGGACAGCCATCCGCTCGGATAGTGCCCACCTGGTCACTTTGGGTGGTGTCCTGCGCCAGCAGCTAGTTGTGAGTAAAGAGCTGCGTCTGTTTGATGAGAAGGCTCATGAGTGGAAAGCGCTGGCTCCCATGGACGCACCACGCTACCAACACGGCATTGCAGTCATTGGCAACTTTCTCTATGTAGTGGGTGGCCAAAGCAATTATGACACCAAAGGCAAGACGGCAGTGGACACCGTGTTCCGGTACGATCCTCGCTACAACAAGTGGATCCAGGTGGCGTGCCTTAATGAGAAACGTACTTTCTTCCACCTTAGTGCACTTAAAGGACACCTCTATGCTGTTGGTGGAAGGAATGCTGCTGGGGAGCTTGGTGAGTTAATTCTTATATTTGTTTGTTTTTTCTATCTTTTTATGCAACAACACAAACCTTATTATTTTTTTCTAACCTTATTTTATGGCATTATACAGTTAAATATCAATGAGCAATAAGGGAAATGAATGTGCACTTCAATAAGGCTGACACGGTGACGCTGATGACCAAGCGTTGTGCCTGAACCTGACTTGCTGTTTCAACATGTTTGTACATAATATGAGATGCACATCATGAACATCATTTACAGTCACATATGATCCTATTAAGGAGCATTTCAACATGTGCAGGATCTTGTGTAATAACAAGTGCTCAAAATTGAGGGATTGTTACTTTTCATTCTGCTGTTTTCTTTTACAATACTGTCCAGTACAGTAATACTACAGCCTAGCTGTATTTTTATTTTTATTTTTTTTCCTTGTTTCCTTTTTATACAGTCTAAACAAATATTTAAAATTTTAGCAAATCATCTTGGGTGATCTCATCCTTTCCATTGATAAAACATTCACAACTCATCTTTCTACAAGAAATGGCTCAATGATTTGTGATATTTACAAATGTCTGCTGTTGTTTGGCCTTGCTGATGGTGAGTAACTAATCTGGAATCTCCGCATTTGTAACAGTGGAGCACAGAGAGGTGCCACCCAATACTTAAATTCAGCCATATGACTGCAGTGGACAGAGCGAGGCCACAGTGTGTGCAGTCTTCTCTTCTGGGTTATAATTAGACCAGAGAGCACAGCCCCACTTCACTATGCGACTGCCTTTTCTGCTTTACACTGATCTTTCACTGCATCTCGTGTATCCTTGATTATTCTGTATGTGCCCAGAACCTGTGTAATATTTGTTTCTTAGGTCCAGTCATAGCGGTGTGGATTTTTCACATCAACATGCCCATATTGTACATAAAAAAGGAAAATAAATTTGAAAATAACTTCTTTCCTGACTAAAACATATATTGCTACATCAAGATGAATATTCACAGGAGGAAGTTTTGTGCCAGGTTCTATATTTCACACTGACAAAAACATAAGAATCTTGTTTTTAAGGGGTTATCCATCAATATTCTCCACCAAATTGGACAAATAAATTGCATTACTTTTAACACAGGTTTGTCAGACATTATCTTATAACTATCTTATATTTTACCCAATTAATGAGACTTAGTAGAGGCATAATAATGGCATTGTGTACCTCAGACACTGAAATGAGAAAAATAGTCTTTGATAATTCAACATACTTATTTTGTAAATGATGTTCTTGCTCAATATCAGCGTATTTATTGATGTAAAAGTCTTTTAGGCCTTAATGGACTCTTTTGATGACCCGCTTTGCTGAAGCAAAATGTTCAGATCAGCAGAGATCACTAGGTCAGTGCTTTTGGCTTTCTGCCCAACCAAACAAAGCAATAACTAAAGCTAAAATGAAAGTCTGAAAAGCAGAGCAGGATTTTGTGTCACACAATGTTTTGCATCTCTCATGTCTTCTGCTTTTGTCTCCTAACATCATCTGAGGTTACTGGGACTGATCAGACTCCACAGATCATTTACAGTATCAATTGATCCTATTATGGAGTCCTAAATTCAATGTTGAAAGTGCATAGCTACCTTAGAGAGTAATGGTGCATGATGCTAGATATCACCAACTCCCAGCTAAATCCGTGGAGTGTTCTTTCATTTTTGGTGAACAGCCTGTGGAAAGAGCCTGTGGAAAGAGAAATTCATGCTAATTAGAAATTGTGACCTTTTTCATTTTATCATAGGAAATCTGATTAATTCTTGGACTGGGTAAAAACTGTGTTGAATTTGAATTAATGTAGCTGTAAATTAAATAAGTTTCCATTCTATTTTATAGGTAAATAATTTAGTTAATTTGTCAAGCTATCATTTATTTACGAAGGATTTAAATAATGATTAATTCCTGTTTCAGCCCTGTCCGGCTCCACCTTTGTCCTATTTAACTACTGTGTTTTAGATCTGCTCAGTACAGTATAGCTATTATATTCTAATATGTCTGTATTACTTCTACTGAGTGACAGCAAGGCTTTGTGTACCACTCGAGCTGACTCTGATGATAGTAGATAGTTACTAGACCTCAGTGTTTGCTCATCTTCCCCACTGAGATCTCCCCAGTTTACCCAGAGATGACTCACACTCCTATGTGATCCTAAGCACACCGCTGTATTTTGGCACCAATATGAATCATTTTATTCTTCAGTGCCAGAAACAGCAAAGATCTCAGGAATTATGTTTTCAAGTTTTCTGTTGCTGGATTTCCTGTGTAGGTGATATCTATGTTTTCAGGGAATTTAATTTTAATATTTGATACAAACATTTGTACAAGATTTTGGTGGTCAAATGTCAAAATCATTGTGACTTCAGTATCAGTTCACTTTATTTTCTTGCTATAACAGATTTCTAAAAGAATAAAATGTCTAACTTTTATTATTGATTCTGGTTGCATCTCCAGCCTCCTGCTGCTTGTGTTTACTCTTTGAGCAACAAGATAAAGATTGTTTCACACTCAGGTTGACATAACTCAGTTGGTTGTTCAAATTACCTTTCGCCCGATCAACACCTGTTTCCAAAGAGACACTGAGTTCACAAGTTGATTGACCATGGCAGCTTGTGAAGTTTTCACTCAAACACCTGCTGCTTGCCACAAGCATCTCTCATGAATTTCAGTGTCCTTGTATACTGAAACCTTCTTCAGGGATGTTGAGATAAAGGCTTGTACAAACCCCCCTATTTTCTGTGCAGTCAGTGCATTTACTACTGGTCGTGTTGTGGTAATGTGTGTTCTGTATTTAAATCTGTGTTTTAGCTCCCACACAGAGACCCTCCAAGGCCTGGTTTGCTGCTGTTTGTCCTCCTTAGTTGTATCTTGACCTACTTTCTTCTAATACGTAGTTTGTTTTTTCCTCTTCATCCTTTTCTTCAAGCTACTGTTGAGTGCTACAACCCAAGGACAAATGAATGGACATATGTTGCCAAAATGAATGAGCCACATTACGGCCACGCTGGGACGGTGTATGGTGGTTATATGTATATTTCAGGTAAGTGACTCCAGGGAACTTTTTCAGTCTTTCAGTCAAAATTGGAATTAATTTCTGTTCACTGTAATTTCAATTAGACGGTAACATTAATGAGGTCTAGATTCTTGATCAGAAAACATCCATAAAACACATTATGGGGAAAAATTTTTAGTTAAAAATTTGAGGATTAACATTTAGCAGATTCAACATTTAAATGTGGTCAAAATAAAAATAAAAAAAAAAACACGACCTGTATAAACTACAGGTGTACTGTGTATATTTTATGTACTCAAAAGGAATCTCATAATCATCAGCAATCGAATTATAACTGCCCAAACCTGTTCTCCAGACAGTTGACCTGATCCATCTAAGCACTAAGAGCAGAGAGCGGGCACTGGGGTTGGGCCTTTTGGCAGTCAGTACTTGCTCTTTGGGGGTCACCTCAGTGCTTGTTCACTTCATAGGATTGAAAACAAATCCTGCATTATGGAGATGAGCCCTAGTTTCTCAGTGTGACTAATCCAGAGCGATGCTACAAAGGAGGGGGGTGGGGGGTGGAAGGGAAATTGGGAAAGATGGAGCAACGAAGAGGACTGAAGCCTGTGTAGGAGGTGTAACACAAGAGCAAGTGTTAATCTCTCCTGGCTATGGGTACTGTCATATGTCTACAACACAAACATGAAAAATATCACAAAAAGCTTTCCAGAATTGTAGATGTATTTTCCATATGTGTATATTTAACCATGAAAGAGGTTTTAAAAAAGGAAACATGGAATTACAGGGATGTTTATCTCAATGTATAGGTTCTTCAATATCGCCAAAAGGATGCACCATTTATACTGTTTTATACCAATCCCAGTTCAAAACGTCCAGTGAAACTATGTGCAATTTGAATAAGTTACTGGCGATGATTTTATTCATTCATTCATTCATTTGTTGAGATCCCTATGAACTTTTCAAATTTTAAATTTAATCAAAATCATTAAAACTTAAAATCACAATAATAATTTCACCCACACTATATATAAGTGTGACTATGGCATGTTACAGATCAAAAACAAAAGTAATGTCACTAAAAGCACCATATTCAGTTGCTCAAAGAAAAGAAATTTTAAATGAAAATTGTTATTTATGTATTTAATAAATCATGAATTGATGTTTTGCTGGAAAAATAGTCGCGTGTGCATGCCTAAGCTAATATCTACCTTCATATAATGATTATGATGAGCATTTTAATTCGTATTTCACTTGGCTCACTCAAGAAGTGGGGCATACTTTGGACCAGACAGGGCCCATGATTTGGCAAGCTCAACATTGCAGTGCAGCAAAGATGAAAGCCACATTTTCACTTTGTAAAATAAACTGAAGTGATGAACATAATAGTCACGGACTAAACTAATCTGCTGGCAGGCAGCTGTTCCTCAATCTCTCTGCCTCAGGCCGCTCTCTGCAGTACATCGTATTTCTTGCTCACACTTTTGATACAGTAATGGATTCATAGTTTGCTGGTTTCGTGTTTCATTGGTGCAGTTAACAGTAAGCCAGTAGCTTCATAAATGTTGCTATTGTAACAGCTCAGTGAGCTCTGACATAATGTCATGCTTTGCACCCGCAGCAGCTTAAACAGTATGGTGGGGGGGGTTATGGTCATTTGTGTCTCATGGGATGGAGCCAGTCAACAGCTTTGTGAATGTCTGTTGGTCATAAACCAAGAAAGAAATGCATGGTTCAAATCAAGAGGATTTATAGAAACAGGCAATGCTGCTTGTATTCATAAGATACAGATAAACAATGATTACCCATTAGTCTTTTTTTTTTTTTTTTTTTTTTTTGAGGCCTACCTCAGTGCCCACAGTTGCAGAGGTTACAGTCTAGCTAGGCTGCGCTGTCTGAAGATATTCTGTCAGATGGATGAACCTGACAAATCCACTTAGCCCACAGACCATCACAGCTCAAATGGTGTGGCAGAGTTCACACATGAATTTCTGGAGCGCTGCAGAGACACACTACCTCTGGCCCCCAGTTTTATACCATTATTTATTTTGATATTTTTTACGCATGTGTCAATGCAGATTAATACCAGATACTAGAGTTACGATGATCAGGATTTATGATGACTTCAAGTAATTTTCAGTCACTTGTTGTGAATATTACAATGCACATGTTTTTTTTTTGTTTGTTTTTTTCACCCCAGTGTTGTAGCTGTGGTTTTTCATAGTGCTGATCTATAATGTCTTCAAGCGTCCTTCCCACTTGAATGTTGTTGAAATACTGCACTTACTGGCAGACTGTAATTGCAGCTCTCACAAATAATGTGAGGATTGGTGGAGACTGTCCCTGTTCACAGAGCACTGCTCAGCCATATATTCCTCCCCTGCCATTTGACTCAACGTTCTGAGGCTGAGTGTGGACTATTTGCTCAAAAAATGTTCGCAGTAGCATCAAATAATGTGTTTCCAAAGGACATGGTGCTATGTGTTTAATTTTATAGATATTTAAATTCAAACACACAAGTCAGTATCTGTCAGGGATTGCCCAAATTGGAGGATTGCAATTCATATGTCTGTAGAGAGTGAAGCTGCTATTTATTTATTTATTTATTTTAAATTTTTTTACACTTCTGAAATCTGCTTGTTTGTAAGATCTTGTGTTTTTGCAGAGACTAATATTCAAACTTAAATCTGTAAAATCAACTTGCCTTCACTTGATTTCAGGAGTGCCGTTCTCTAGCAGTGAGCAGTGAAAACATTTGCTGATTAAGATAGTAAATAAATAACACTGTGGGTTTTAACCTGAGAGAAAGAGGAAGTCAGTTTCATTCGCGTTCACAGAGCTCAAAGCCTGCTAATGTCCATTGATATGTTCCTTTGAAATCCTTTAGAAATATGATCAGTTCTGGCTGTGCAGCCTTTCGGGGGCTGACTGTGCTTTTGTTGGGGCAGGGACCAGAACACATCATTAGAAGTTGATATTGATATCGAGGCTTCAATTAGTTCAGGGTGTTTTTGGAACCCATTTTTTCTGCCTCACATCTGAGTCTAATCTTCTTCATCTTTATGGGTCCTACCTGTAACAAGACTGATTCAACCAGCTGAGTTAGTTGCTTGTTTCAAAAGGGGGGGGGGGGGTCTGCATTGATTTTATATCTACATAGCTGCAGGGAAATTATCTTCAGTGGTAAAATACTGACATATGCAGCAGATAAGGCAAACAATTATCCAGTCTGCTCTGTGCTGTCCCTAGAAGGACAAAGCCGTTCAGGCTCAATTTGGCAAAGCCTGGTCCCCTCTAAATGTCTCACTAATGGCACTGATTGGACATTATGGTAGTGGGATACTGATCAGACAGCAATGTATCAGAGAAAGGCCAAAGCCCTTGAACCAGATCAGAATAGCAGCTGGGCCTCTTGAGATGAATTCAGAGGACCCTGACTTAACTCCAGCACTTTTCTCTTGTCAGGATTTTAAAAGCAGACTTGTCCCATGGAGTGCTTGGATGAAGAAAATGGATAGTCAGACTATCTTTGGATTGGATCAGTTAAGGAGGCGCAGCATCACAGATCTTAGTCATGGCGGCTGAATAGACAGCTTAGGCTGCAACAATAAAGCAAGCACACGATCACTGGGCAGTAGCAAAAGAGGAATTCTGCCTGTATTCACCATGCTCTGCAAATCTTCACTGCATTTGCTCCTAGTCTGCCTTTGGGGGGGGGGGGGCTGGCTTCTACCCAAATGCATGCTGGGATTGTGTTCCTCTTTATTTTAAGCCTTCCCTGTAGACATGTCCTGTTTTTTTTTTTTTTCCTCTCTCTCTCTCTCTTTCTCTCTCCTCCCCCCTCCCCACTTTCCCTCAGCTTTTTGTGTCCTGGCATCTACACATTGTGTGCATGTGTGTGAATGCTTTGTAATGGTGTTCCTGTTTGTTCTGCGTGCTCATCATTCGCAATATTTCTCACTGTAGAAAAGAGGCTGAACAAATATTGATGTCACAAGTTACAAATTACAGTTTGTCCTGTATCTTGGTTCTTGAGTTTGAGTTGAGCTTTCAGAAACAGATATTGTGAAAGCGTGACATTTAAAAATATGTGCAGTCCGAATCCTAATTGTTTTTCAAAATGCTACTAAGGCATTGCCAGTTTTATGGCCGGTGCTTTACATAACACACATAAATGACAATGTAGGTTGACATGAGTAAACGAGTCACTGATCGGTCTGATTTGATGAGTCTACAAAGCTCTTCTCAGTGTGGAGACTAATTTGTGTTCTTTCCTTTTCTTTTTTTTTTTCCCCCCTCCTCTTGCTACAGGGGGAATCACTCATGACACTTTTCAGAAGGAACTGATGTGTTTTGACCCAGATGCAGACAAATGGACTCAGAAAGCACCCATGACGACAGTGCGTGGCCTGCACTGCATGTGCACAGTGGGGGACCGTCTTTACGTGATCGGGGGCAATCACTTCCGAGGCACCAGCGACTACGACGACGTGCTCAGCTGTGAATACTACTCCCCCGCTCTTGACTTATGGACTCCTATTGCTGCAATGTTGCGTGGTCAGAGCGATGTGGGCGTGGCCGTGTTTGAGAATAAGATATATGTGGTGGGGGGTTACTCATGGAACAATCGCTGCATGGTGGAAATAGTACAGAAGTACGACCCTGAGAAAGACGAATGGCACAAAGTGTTTGACTTACCCGAGTCACTGGGCGGGATCCGAGCCTGCACACTTACAGTTTTTCCCCCTGAGGATATTTCAAGCTCACCCTCCAGAGAGTCACCTCTCTCTGCACCTTGATGAGTAAAGGGGGGGTGGCCCACTTCGCTCATACCCCCATTACCCCTCGTCACCCCAAACTCCTGAATGAACACACCTTATAGACATTGTTTGCACTTCCTCCTTGGACTACATCTGTACTGCAACCCTAAGTAACCCCACCACCTCCACTTCCCCTCAAGCTGTGCAGAAACCCCTCCCCAAGTGGTTAAACCTACATACCGATACGGTTTGGCAACCTAATTACGTGTTATTGTTGCATACTCGGTATATTTTGGCAGGAAATACCTTGACTTGAAAAGTGACTTTGCAAATCAACTTTTCTACCTGATGTCTACAAAGTTTTCTTATGTCCTGTTTCTCTAGACGTTCTACATTGAGATGCTGACTACCACGCTGAGTGTCTCTTCTAGTCTATGCCAGGTTAGATGCAGGTGACCCCAAGGGGCAGAAACATGGGGACAGAAGAGCCCCGAAACACAGCTGATTTTTATCTCAGGGGTTGGCCCCGGCCCCATTGACGTCTGTCTCTCTTCCAGTTTCAGTTGTTTCCTGCTATTGCTATGAAACTGTTAACAAAATGGTGTTTTCTAAATTTAATAAACATGATTTTGAAAGTAATTAAAGCAAGTAATTGTCATCATTCCTGATTACAGGAGATTCCAGACCGTCCTCTAAAAGTGGAATCGGTTTATCATCCAACAGTTTAATTGTTGGCTTAATTGTTTGTTGATTTAAGTTTACATCCATGTGGAGATCTCACAGAGCTCTTTCCACAGAATGTGCATTTTTGTTAATGACTTCATTGAAGCCTTCTGTCGCTACTACATGCATGGTCATTTGTCAGCTGTGGGGGAGAAGCTGGCTCATCCATTTTTTTATTTATTTTTTTTCTGAACTCTATTGTGACAAATGAGCTGTAGAGTTGCTGCTTGAAGGGAATGATCAGTCTGCTGAGTTGTTATCAGATTATATCGGATGGTTGGACATAGAAAACATTCCATTTCTTAGTGCTGGAGAACATTAAAGAAAAGCAGGGGATGTTCATCAGTGCTTGAGTGAAATCGGAACCAGATCAGTGGTCAGAACTCTAAACATCGTCCAGCTGACTTGCGTGGAAACAGGAAGCTGGCACCTCCAATCCTGTCACCTCTCCTCTGCCTCCTGGCATCATAACAGACGGTGCAGTCGCCCACAGTCTGCCCACCTGCTCCTGGATGATTAGAGCCATAATAGCAGCATATGGTGTTCAAGGCGTCTGCCTCATGTTGTTAACAGGAACAAAAGGTTTGTGTAGTCATCAGGTGAGTTTGTTTGGGAGCTTTAAGTTCTCATTATATTACGCTGATGAAATGCTGCCGAGGTTTAAAAATCTAACATCCGTCCCTGAGCTGTCACGCCAGAGAAATTCAAAGTCTCAGCTGTTGCACTGCCAGGATATCAGATTATTCTATTCATGTTGTTGACCTTATGTTTTTTTGGTGTTTCCAATGACTCAATTTAATCTCTTGAAGCTGTTTGTGCCACATTTTTGTTTGTTTCTTTTTTTTTTTTTTATTCTTTTGTTTTTGGTCCCGTTTTATAAGATTTTCTTGTGGTTGACCTGAATCTGAAGCATCGTGACATTGTTTTGAGAAATGCTATGTTAATGCATTTTTGTTGCTTTTGAGAAGCTGTATTTTCTGATGCAGCTTATTGTTAAGTCCTTTAGGTGATGGAGCTTTGTGTATCATTCTTCCTAATCAGGAAATAGGCAGTTTGTAGTCCTGTCCTAACTACTGAATGAGCAGTAGAGCAAAAATGTATCGGGGCCCAGCTGTTACACAACTAAAGTGAAGGTAGTGAAAGGTTGTTTAAAGCCCTCGTTCCCAGGACATTTCAGTGAGAGTAAATCATACCCTGCTAAACATCCACTCTCTGTATCACCCCAATCTGAAGGCAGAAGAGTCGGCAGAGAAGCTGCACATGAATCAATCACACGCCCATAAAATGGTGACCCCAGGATGGGAAGGCAGAGCAGCTCCAGAGACAAAGTAAGTTTCCTGGTGTCATTTCTGAGTAGTTTATTGATCATTTTATCTGAATATCTCTGAGGAGGCTGATAATCTAAACTATTTTCTATCGTGTGCTGCCACATTTTTGCTGGAAAAAGCTGATCTAAGCTTGGTGTGACCACTACAACATGTCCAAACTTCATCTGTTTGACACTGTGTTATACACTCTATTAGAATGGCACTGTAAATGGCCTCTGTTACAGGTTTAGCTTGACAAAGGCCTTGGTGAGAGTGGATGGTGATGTAGAACTGCCAGCCGTCAGAGACTTTGCCATACATTTTAATGCTGATGCATTCATTCATTGGTTTCTGTTTCCAGGTTGGGGGTGGGGGGTTTCTGGAGCCAATCCCAATCCCAATTCAAATGGGGTAAGGGTGGGGTCACCCTGGACAGGTCACCAGTCCATCACAGGGACAGCACACAAGAGACAGACAGAGACCAACAACCACTCACACTCACACTCAGACCTGTGGACAGTTTAGAGTCACCAGTTAACCCAAACATGTCGTCTTTGGACAGTGAGAGGAGAGGAAACCCACGCAGGCACGGTGAGAACATGCACACTCCACACAGAAAGGCCCCAGGCCCAGTGCAGCCCTATACTGATGCGTTTATCTCTTAAATATCTCTGGATGTATCAGGCTCATTTCACATCATTTGCAAATCGATGCTGGAGCTCTTTGAAGCAATACTGGAGCGCTGGCCATGTGGGCTGCATGTCAGTGGGGATGCTAATGCTGCTCTGCTGATTAGTCATCACTTATCTCTCCCACTGAAATCTGTTAAAAACGGTATTTTCTCAGATGTTCAGGGTCCCCAGTGGATGAATCTTCTTGACTTTGGTAATACTGACTTTTCCTGCAGCACCATCAGGAGATGTTTTGAAGTTTTTGGTGAAAGTCCCCACATGATTGTGACTTGTGAAAGCTTTTATCCGTCCAATGCTTTTGTTATGACCACATACCTGCCTGAGGATATTCCCATCAGCTTCAGCTCTAATTCCTCTTTGGAGCTCATTATAGATAGATAGATAGATAGATAGATAGATAGATACTTTATTTATCCCAGACTGGGAAATTGCAATGTAACAGCAGCATTACATATAGGGAATAAAATATATAAAAATATATGCAATAGGAATCAATAGATATAGCAAATGCTGGCTAATGCCGAAAATTAAAATAATAGTAAACATGACACCATCAACATTCATGGGAACTTGTTATATGATTTGAAATGAAACAAAAATAAATAAATAAATAAAATCCCCCCTCAGCATTTTGACAATCTCTGTAAAGATGTAGCACATGATGTTCCAGATCCGGTGTGTAATTCCTGCCACATGGTTGCCATGCTTCCTGGTATTTATGCAAGCCATTGTCAATAGTACACGATGCAGAGCATTGTGTATGCTGAGGACTGAAGACTTGGTTTTTAATGAACAATGTGTCCTCGGTGGTAAAGCAAAGAGAACTGAAGCAAGAAATTGCATGCGCTCACTCTCTCCCTTCACTTCACTACCTGTGTTCCTCAGCAGATTTCATCACCACTAGAGGCATGTTCACTTGATTCATGAAGCAGATAAAAGAGGTGCATGTGGATTACAGCCTGACTCCTGACACACGAACGCAGCAAAAACATTTGTGCCTCTGTATATCTCCAGACGGCTCCTCCTCTCTCATCCCATCCCAGCCGGAAAATGACCTAGATTCTCCTGGCCGCCGGATGCGTTGACATATAGTGCACTGATGGCATTGTCAGTCAGACAGTGCAACTCTCATGGCGAGGAGAGGATTTCTCTACGCGTCTCGTCATGATGAAATGCTCTGCAGAGCCACAGATACCTGCTGTCCTCTGACTGCATAGATGATGGTGTTAATAGCTATTGATCCTTTTGCCTGGCAGACGGCCAAGATATCCTGATGTTGCTCTAGTGAAATCTATTTATTTTTGCAATCACAAACTGCCTAGACAAAGGTTTTATCTCTCAGATGTAGTTTGTATCTCTCTTTTCTCTCGCTTCATGAATATTCAGAAAAGGTCAAGTCCTCGTGCTCCTCTCGGGCTCTCTATCCCCCATGACAGCGTACTGAATTGTCTGTCCCTAATTCATCTCTTGTTCCCGTGCCTGTTCCTACACTGGATGGAGTGTGCGCTTCCTTTTTTTTTTTATAATAGCGGAGGAGGGAGGGATCACTGTGGATTTGTTTTGTTCAACATCTGGCCCTGTATTAGTCCTAGATTTGAGTTGATGCCCCAGTATCTCATCTGAAGATATTTATCCTCGTATTGAGCCTCCCAAATGGAGGAAAGCTCATTTTTACATGAACCAATCTGCAAAGAACTGCCGAAGCATCTTGTAGTTAAATGCTTTTTTTGGTGTAGAGGAACTGGCATTCACGTTCAGGGCTTTTATTTGTTTCACTTCCAGTTCTTAATTCACACTTCCTGGAGTGGAGACATGAAGGCAGACTGACAGCCTGTCCGAGGTGTCTCCACTGGACATGTGGGTTATGCTCCAGTGCCCTCTTGACAGTGAAAAGGAAAACACAGGCATAGAATATAAACTTGTGATGCTCAGGCAGAGCTGTGCAGTTTGCACACTGCAAGATTTAAACTGTGAGACTTTCCTTTGACCAACAACAAACAACATGTTATTTTATATAGAGAGTTAACAACCGCTTCCTCTGGATCAGTTGAGAAGAGCAGGGAACCGGAAGAGCGCAGCTGCTCTGGGAAAAATGACTTCACTTCACATGGTTAAATACAGCGCCAGCTGCATCTGAGGATCTCCGCAGGTTAACTCTGCTCTTACACATTTAACAGATGACACCTGAGCTGGAGCTGAAACATTTCACAAGCTCAATGAAAGCAAATTAGTTGTCACACGTTTACAGTCTGAAGACAATGCTAACAGGAGCTATGCGTAAACTTCTCTCTTTTATATGCAGCCAGCTAGTTTGACAAGATGATCTTAGATAAAAAAAAAAATTAGGCCAAAGAATGAAGTAAATAAAGTTGTGAGTTTGGCAATGATATATATAATTATAAAAAATATGTGTTGTGGATTCACCCTGGGTTCACCATAAGATATGAACAAATTATTAAAGCAATAGTCCATGATGAAACTGCAAGACATAGCTATAATTTTCTGTATCTCAATGATTCTTTCCTTTAATTACATCTGCAAATGAGCTGCATATCCTTTTTTTAAAAGATGAGTTTTTACTCTTGATTCATTCTCTTTATGCAATTTTCTCAAAATATTTAATTCTGGGCATCTAGCCTTCTCTAGATGAGTTTTTTCAGACAAAAAATTCAAGTATTGCACAAAGGATAGGTTGCGATTGTTTAGCGCAGAGCAAATAAGGATAATGAGAAATATTTGCCCCCTTTCTGTTTTGTACATAAGCTCAATTAAACGCATTTTATGTTGGGATTGACTTGACAGATGACAGCTTTTGAAAACTTCTAAGTCAGATCCGTCCTCCAGACACTCAGGAGATGCAGGTACATGTGTGTGACAGTGCTGATGCCAAAGTGATCCCCTCCCCTCCAAGAAGACTTCAGTCTCAACCTCCTCCTCTGCTCCGTCCTGTGTAAAGCCAGGTTACCATGGTTACCAAAGCTCTTCATACAAGGAAGTGGGGGGTTTCTCCTCCTTTCCTCCGTGAAATTCTCAGGCTGAGCTATCCTGAGGAGTTGAGAGGAGAGCTCTGACCTGCCTGTCACTACAAATGAACGTTTTGGGGGGAAAGAAAGCAGCGGCAGGAAGCGAACATTCAGCAGCCTCTTCAACAACATTTAGTCTCCGCTGTGATGGAGAGCTGTGGATAGGATGATCTCTTCTGCAAATTCATTTTCATCCCTATTAGACCAGCTCATTTCCATTACATTATCACTGAGTGCTAGACAGAGGCGGTGGTTTTGATGTCCTTGATGCTCTTTGCAATAATGACCCCTAGTGGTCTGAGTGAAAACAAATACCAGGAAGAGTCAGACTGAGCGTGTTTTCAAACATGGCTAGATGATATGGCACTCTTTGTTCAGCCACGATGCCAAGAGAAGGGTTAGGGCTAGGGCTAGAAAATGTAATCTAACATAGGCCCCTCTACATACACCCCGATCATCCTTCCAGTAACTTCAGAGAGAGAAGTTAATCTTTTTATTTTCAGAGTTGTGGTTTGAGCCAAGACAGACACAATCCGAGACATAACAGGAGTAAACAGGATTAGATGTCTATGCTGGGATTGGGGTAGATTAGTTTTTGCAACCACCCACTGAGATCGGCAGTTTCCTCTGATGAAGGCCACAACATGGCCCAGAGTCCCCTTGTAAAAAGCTGGTTTGAAACCCCAATGAAACTTTTCTCATTCTGCATTTTCTGCTTTGACTGACTCGTTTTCATGGCTTTAGTTTTTAATTCATTGCTCTTTTGACTAAATCATTGCGGACTAAAGACAAGGAAACATTTTTGCATATGAATTAAAGCAGTATGTGTTCGGGTTTCTTGGCCGGGTGTGGAGGATGGTTCAGTTCCAATAATGGGCACTGATGGATGTCTGACCTACTTTGAGCGTTGTATGCCCTGTAAAATCTGACCCCAGTGGGCAGAGAAAGCAGCCATTAGTGCCCCTTCTGGTGGAATATTAATGATAAAAAATTGCATTTATTTTCCCTGTGCCAAATGCAAATACATTTTTCATGAAAAATTAATTGCATGAATATGAATGATGGCTTTGAATGGGTAAAAGTATAATGTTGTGCAATGAACAGAATATTACCACCTACAAGTACTTTCATTGCAGTAAAGCCTCTTAAAGCCTCAGCTGTGAGCTGAGAACACACTCAGTAAACAGAGAGCGGGTTTATTTAGATGTGAAATATTCTGATTTCATTTTGATTTCTCTTTTATTTTAATCAGTAAGTGGTGCAGAGGCTGACAGGAGAGGGGGAATGACCTGCAGCATACTGTAGGACCCTGGCCAGAACTGAAGTACAAACTACTGAACTACTACGATTACGCGGCACTCACTCAACAACACAGAGGGCTGATCAAATGAGATAAACTCAATGATTATATTTAGAACAAACCTCTTAAAAAAGGCTCAGATGAGGTTAATATTCCTCTATATGCACTTTATTTTATCATATTACATAACATTCGTCTCGACTTCAGCTGGGTGGCATTCAGTGTTGAATCTATGTTGTTGTGTTCATCACTAATGCTATTATCAGCAGTGGTGGTAGAAGTTGTATTATTACTATTATTGTCATTATTAGGTTCTCTCAGGATTTAATACAGCCACCAAATAACAATACATAGCTTATTTTCACCAACCTGAAGGCAGAGAAGGCCATTCGGGGCTTTTGATGGATATCAGCTACAATAAAGCAGCTTTATCTTTGTTGTAAAAATATGCTAAACAGAATCTGAATGTGACATTCAGATCTAAGACCTAAAAAGATGACTCAATTCAAGTGTCTGTTTTTCGTCATTAGCCACAAAACGTAATGCAATACCTGCCTGTAAGATCCAAAACTTCAACATATACAAATAAAAGCATGTGAAGCGTCATTTCATGGACGACATAAAGACTGATTTGTCATGGTTAGTCACGCAGACAGTAACACATTGACTAAACCTGCAGCTGTCAGTGGCACAGAGGACAGAGGAGTCCCGCAAACTGAACTGAGCTGATTGGGTACTCTACAGATGATGCCTCCACCAGAAAAGTAAAATGAGTCAGTGGATTACTCAACATGACTCGTCTTTAATGAACACTGTCCACATCCTAAATGCTGACCTTGTTACAATGAGTGTGCAGTTACGAAAGAAGAGTGACAAATACTAAAGCCAAATAAGTCTGGACATTTTATCTGTTTTGTTGTATGGTTAACAGCCAAACAGTTCCTCACAGCAGATAAAGTTATGTTGAACCGCCTCTGCACCTTCTTTGCCCCTTATCTGACTAAATTCCTACACAGCTGTTTGTTGAAGCTCCCTGCTGAGCATGAGGTGTGTTGTCAATCTTTAAAAAAAAAAAAAAATGGGGGGGGGGGGATTGTCCAATTACAAAAGTCAGGAAGATGATTCATTACTAGTGCAAAACATCTCATCAAACATCCTGATTAACAAATAATGTTGGTGTATGCTACGTGCCACGTAAAACAATCACTTAGTTTAGTTTTTAATCTTTGAAGATTTTGAGGTTAAAGTAATCAGATCAGATTTTTAGTTTAGAAAGTTTAACTTTTAAATGAATCTTCAATTTTTTATGACAAAACAATCCTGAATTTCCATCACTGATGGGATTCTTACCAAGTAACATCACCACACATGGAGCCAGAGAAACGTAAACAGTTCAACAGCTAATTTTGAAATGTAATCCCTCTGAACACTTACTCTGAAACACGTTTCTTTTTTTTCAACTACAATCTGTAAATCTGTGATGTAGAGATTGTTTCATTTAAAAAGAATACATTCACATTGTAGAAGGTTTTTACTTAATTTTTTACTTAAAATAGTAATTTCATTCAAACAATTGAATCTAACTCTACTGTTGAAATTCAGATACCTACATTTGATGTGAAAAGTTTGACTGTTAAAGTTCCTGAGGGTAAACTGTCGGGAATCAGGAAGAATGTTCTGTCAACAGAGAACATTATACAATTGAATTTGTATCTGAATCTGTGAAAACAGCAAAAAAGGAAATATATATAATGTTTAAAATAGAAACTTTTCTTCAGTGATATTTACTTTTTATTGTATTCAGTTGCTCTTAAAATTCAAATCATTGCTGCCATTTTGTGTTTCAAGTTAGCGGATCATATTTGACAAGTTATCTCTAACTATCCTCTTCATTTTTCTTTAACCTTCATATTTTAGCTTGCCGTTTTTGTATCATGTTTGTTTCTTAATTAAAAAGCTCAGAGGAATTTAACAACAGCCTCAGATGTTACGTTAACCCAACTCCCTAGATTTTTTCTGTGTGACTGGATACCAGAGAACCTTATAAACTTCAGTTATACTGTTCATTTCTTCATCTAGGATAGATTCAAAAACATTAGGCGTTTCTTTAGAATTATTTATTCAAACAGGAGACACATTTATTTTGAAATCAGATGTTAGCATTTTTCTTCTTAGATGTACATGTTGTTCTGTTCTGCTGCCACTGGCAGATCAGCGGTGCTCTGTCATTTCCGTAGTTTAAGTTAAATCTGTTCTGCATTTGCTTTAAGGACATTTCATCTTGCTCTGTAAAAAAAACAGACTGCCGCCATGTGATACTGCACACCAATGTTTCTTTGCATTTCTTTTCCTGGTGGCCCGTTCTTGTGAAGAGTTCGCTCCCAGTTGGAGAGCAGCTGAACGTGTGTCATAAAAGCAACATCTTCAGGCACTTTCAGTGGTAGAAATAAACAGCCCGTTGTGTCTCCAAATTGCAGATGTTAGATGACTCTGTGTGGTGTAACATGTGCACTGCATTTGGAATAAGAAAGACGCCAGAAGGTGTGGAACAACTCCATGGCAGCAGCCAGAGCAAAAAGGAATTATTACGTGGCTTCAAGACATGCAGATGGAGGCTTGAACATGAGATAAATTGGATTTAAATATTGGACTTTCTTCTATTTCTCATCATGGTGAAATCGGAAAAACAAGCTTGAAACTTCTCATCACCACAGCACCGGATGACTGGAAGTCTCAGCTTGAATGGAGACAACCCACATGAAATATATATCCTCTGTAAGTCTGCTGTGTGACAGCTGGAAAAACAGTACTGAACACTTGAGCTCATCCACTGAGCTGAGACAACTTCCGACAAAAAGACAGATGGAAAAACACACCCACTCCAAAAATGACGATATATTTTGACACATTGGGTGCAGCAGCAACTTTGACAATCTTTTACTGGTGTTAACAGTGAGACCTTTTCATCAAAATACAGCAACCTCAATCTGAACTCCAAACTGAGCGAATCCAGACTCAACATTTCTTGACACATACAAGGCCAAAGGCATTCGTCATAAATACAGCACACTGTTAAAACACTATTCAGCGTATAATTAAATACATAACATGAAAAACTCTCACAGAGAGTTTCAAAAGAAAATACATACTAAATAGATTAATATATATATATGAATTTATTTTACCAATCAGCATTTGGCTCTGGCCTAAATCTGCTCTTGAATGTTGACTCAACTGTGTTTTTGTATCAGTGGGTATATATATGGTTTTTTTTTTTTTCGTTGTGTATTTACAAACAACTTAAAAACCAAACTTACATCAATATGAAAGCAAATCAGGCCTCTCAGCTCATAATAACATGATGTTTTAGAGACACACAGCAAAGCAACTGCAAGCATTTACTACCTGCTACCTGATATTTCACAGCACTTCGCCAAATAGATACTTTTTCAAATGCAAAAAGTAAAAATAGCAATTCGCAATGTCTCTCTTGTAACGTTTTATCTTTAATCTCATGGGCGTAATTTTCCAGAAAACATTGCTGATGAATGCAATATTTTCCTGCAGCTGGTTTCCAAATTGCCACCAAGGGGGTATCAAAATAGACTGTATGTGAAGTAGTTTGTGTAAACAACACGATGCAGTTGCACATGTGAGAGGATGAAAACAGGTTCCTCCTCTGCTTTCTGGAACTTATGTCAACTTATGACAAAACCGCAGATGTTCAAATGGAGTTGGTCACGTTCATCTACTGCAATAGTCCTCAGAATCCAATGGGACAAAGTCCTATCTGGTTGAGTTTCCAGTCCTGGTTTCTTTTCTACTCACGGTGTTAAAGCTGTGCTGCGCATTGAGATGCTGACCTCCTGTTTCCTTCGCCTCAAGTGCCTCCAGAGCAAGATGGCCAAAAAGAGGAGCAACAGGAAGCCCAGAGCTCCGCCGATGAGTCCTGCTTTCAGCGCCAGACTGCTGTCCCCAGGCTGATACTTCATGCAGGAGCCATCGCTGATTCCACTGTCGTTCTCTGCAGCCACACAGACCTTTGCCGTGTGGTCTATCATACCCACTGCCCCGGTCCTTCGGTTATTCCCAAACTTCTGCCGCTCTTTCCCCGCTACTGTCACAACATAAGCAGTGACATATGAGTTAGGTGCACACCACTCAATTACAACCTGAGATCCGTTCCAGGACACTGATTTCAAGTTTGGTTTCTCTGGAGCCACACTGGGTAAAGTTAACCCTGGGCACAAGCAGCCAGTGGAGTCTGCCAGCACTTTACAGGACTGTCCCTCCAGACAGGGGTTGTAGTTGCATCGTTCAGTCAGTGTTGGTTTTGACATCCTAATGGGTGAATTCGGGGTGACTGGGTCATCAAGGTCATAATAATCTTCTGTACTAAGCATCTGCGCCTTAGCTAAAGATCCGCTTGGTCTGGGGTTTGTCCCTGTGCCTCCTGCTGTCGTTGGTATAGGACAGAATCCGCCAATGAAAAGCAGGCAGATGATTCCCAGGGGAAAAGGAAGAATCTTGCTGGGAGCCATCGTGCTGTCTGGAGATCACAGAAAGTAAAATTCATAGTTTTTTGGGTTTTTTTTTTTTTTTACCAAGGAATGAAAAGTATCCCCTTGGGTTTCCAGCTAAAGCATGTGTACATTCAGACTGTCTGTTAAAGTTTATATGACCACAGAGGGGAGACTGCTGTTGAATGAAATGTTTGCTTTCATTTGAGCTAAGCTTCAATTTGAAAATGAAAATACTCCCTAGCTTTGAGACAAGAATTGTTTTCCTAAAACTGAAGAGTAAGAAAATGAAGAAATGTGTACACAATATTAATAAAAATCTGTGAAAGTGTTTGCAAATTATTTTAAGCGTTGTTTACAGAGCTGCAAGTAATAATCCTCATTTATTAAGATCTGGAGGTACTTCATGCTAATTCAGCTTTCCAGACAGTATTGCACAACTCCAATTTCCAAATCCAAATTCTTACACACCCAGGACTTAACCCATGAGGGCAGCCAAGTCAGATGGATAATGTTACAGGAAAGCTGCATGTGTGGTTTCTACAAGGGTTCACACAAACATACCTGAAATATGTTCAGTGGTCAAAGAACATTGAGCGAAAACAGTAAACTCCAAAACTCCAAAAGCCTGTGCTTAGAGCAGGAGGCCTGTCTTAATACAAAGCCACTGTGTATCCTTTCCCCTTTGGAGGAGCTTAGCTGTGTAGGGTTGTAGAGAGAGTGAAAATGTGCTCCAAATGTGAAACACATTAGCTTACCTGTTGCTTCCAAAAGTATGCAGTCTTTATCGAAATGCGTGGGAGCTCCCTTCACCTTGGCTTCCCTCTTCTTTCTCCCTCTCCTGCTTTCTCTTCTTTTATATGTTTTCCCTCTCCTCAAAAATCTCTTTCTTTCTGCCGTCCCACAGCCCCCCCCCCGCCTCTTATTCCAGGCTGTACAGCACCACCAGCTCCACCTCCCTCACTGCTGAATGCTTTAGTGTGAGTAAGTGTGTGAGTCTATGTGCTATTAGTGTCATCATTATGTTCTGCTGCAAATTACATCACTGTCGTCTAATTTCCGTTAAATTGTTTCTTTTTGAAATAAGCAGGTTTGTCTGGCCATGTCTCACATGTTAATAAGATCTTTTTTTCCTTTTAGGTGTAGAGGGAATTGGAGAAGATGGCAAAATCTCTGTGTCAGGCTTTCAGTCAGTGGAATTTGTCATTCCTGAGGTACATTTGTCACTACAGACTGTCTCCGAACTGTCACTGAAATAAAATGTATGACTTACGTTGAAGCACTGTAGCAAAAATTAAAGGTCTGAGGCTGTGATTCAGCTGTTCAATGGGAGACCGGATATCAACTTGATTGGGCTTGCTCTGGCTGTGGTTTTGAAATTGTAAATGATATGTACAAGCCCATACTTCTCTTCAAAATATTTCATGACAAGAAGGAAACTTTAAACAGCATGTCTATTTTCTTTGGAAAACAGGAGCATATTTATATAACAAAACCAGCTTTGTGGCTATGAATCCAGGTGTACGTAAACTCTCTGCTTCTGAGCAGTGACTACAGAAAAAGGTCAGCAGTAATTTACAGTTATCTCAGTTAGTTCTGACAACACCATTGAAAAACCTCTTAAATTATGTGACATATTTGTCATATCCGTAATATACATTTATCAGTTCTTTCTGTCTCTGTACCTTTATATCTAGGGGAGTGAATATATTTTGTAGTTATCTAACTCCATACAGGAGGGTGTGTGGGCGTGAATGAGATCCACATATTTTCTATGACGCATGTTTATATGTTTTGTAACATGGGGCATGTTAGTAAATGATGTCTGAATCGAATAGCGAAGATCCTGTCTACTTTTGCCCTCTGTACAGCAGTTTGTTTTAACAGTTCCTGTCAATCGCTGTCTGGGTGAGTCAGCATCAGGTCTGTAAGAGGTTTATATCCGCCATTAGTTTCCGACAAGAAACTGAGACTAAACATACTTGCGGCAGGACAAAATAAGGGATGGCATGTCACATAAACAACCACGTGACAGACATATATTCACTGAGGAAGAATTATTACACTTGAAAAGACAAAAATTCAAACAGATGGTAAGTGTTAGATGGCTAGTTATATAAACCCATTATGCTCTCCTCCTTCTTGTCATGGAACACGTCACTTTTCCCCAGCCACTGCAGCTGGCTGGGATGGTTCTGTTTCACTCATCAAACACAACATCATAAGGAAGAAATTAGTTTTATAAATAGATGGAAGCAGCCCAAATGATTACTGCAATGTTCCCCTATAACAGACACAATAAATTGTGAGTGCTGCTTGTTCTCCAAAGCACAACAACTATTTGCTGAATTAAAAATCTCTATTTATCTATTTGTTCATTTTTGTTCATTATGGTCAAGCTGAGACACTTATTTTCATTTGACATTAAAGAGATGCAGGTATGCGGCCCCAGCAATAACTATGTAAGACTCTGGAAAGAGTCCGACCCAGACAGAGGACAGTTTCACCTCATCTTTCTAAAATAACCTGTAACAATACAATTGCATTGAATTCAGTTAAATAATTGCTCATTATTGTGATGTTTGTGGAGAACTACCTTAATATGAAGTGATGTGGCCTGTTCTCAGCTGACCTGTGTCCCTCATTATTAAAGCAGTCTGCAGTGCCTCCTACAGTCGACACTATAAGTAAAGCAACACTAGACCAAGCACAGGACTAAGGACTGTGGGTGTGTTGGCTCCGGGGCTGGGTGTGTGTCACATTAACTGCTTCATGATGGATTGCACTGCTCTGAGCAGGTCATCTGCAATGTATCAGGGAGTTGGTGAGGGTGCAATCCAGCCTCCTGCCTCCTGATGACCCTGTGTGCTGGGAATGTTGTTTTCTCCTCCAGTTTCAGGGTCTGCACCAGGTCTGGATCAGGTCAACCTGGGACTGGGTTACATTTTGAACCCTTGGATTGTAAACTGTAAAGGGGAAACCTCAGCTTTTCTCCTCAAATGGCCGCTGCGCTAGGCAAGTAGTGCTGCTTCTTTCACCCCGAGTTTAGACTTGCAGACTGATAAACAATAAGCCTCTTAAATTTGCACACCGAATGGTCTCTGCCCCTCACTCTTACAGGATGAATACATTGTCAGATTTAGATGAAAGCTTGGATAAAATAAATATAAAGCCATCTAAATGTCCCTTATTTGGTATCTGAGGTTAAACAAATGTACAACAGTGCCATCTGCTCATTCCTAGTACATTTTTAATTGAAATGAGTTTTATAAAGCAATCTTTGTGTCAAATAATCAGTTGTTTGTTTCAATCATTGATTTTTAAATTGTTTCTTTCTTTAATCTGTGGTTTTAGTGTCCATTTATTATGATTATTACTCACCCAGGACGTTAAAAACCCCCTTGTATCAAATTTGATTCAATTTGAGGCCATGGAAGTAGAGAAATACAGAAATGGTGATGCATAAGTAAAGCAAGTCAAGTAATGTCAAACAAACACGTACATTTTTCTCACCTTGGAGATCACTACAATGAATTTGTTTTAATACATAGAATTAAACAGAAACAAGTTTTTGCTGGGAATGTAGAAGGTGATTCAATTAAAGATGATGGGAAATCCTTTCAAGCACGATTCAGTTTTATTCAATTATTTATTTCATTCATTCAATACAAGAAAATATTAATGAATTAGTGAATGTACACAATATAAAAAAAACAACATGGATTAAAAGGAGAAGAAAGCAGTGTTAACTTATAATATCTTCTCCCATCCCCCAAAAGAACGATAACTTTCCCTGGGAATTTAAAACATGTTAAAGGGAGAGGGAATTTGGGACGAGCATGATAACTTTGATTTGTGATTTCGGTTTAAGGACACAAAGAGAAAAGAGGCTCTGCAGATGAGCTTAAACTTCCTGTAGGTACGCACCCAGGGCTGCGATTACACAAGAGTCAGTGCGCTGCCTACGTCATTTGAATGCGACAGGCCTCTGTGTGTAGTCCAGTCCAGTCCAGTAGTGCGAACAGCGGACAGAAATGGGTGAGTGTCCGCTGAGGGCCGTGCTGTCACCGTGTTTCAACCTTGATGCTCGGACCTGAGAGTGTCGGTGAGCAGCAGCAGCAGCAGCAGCAGCTCGGAGCCGCCGTGTTTACAGCAGCTAGCAGGCTAATGTTAGCCTGCAGCGGAGCCAGGCCCTGCCGACAGCCCCCTCTCTGTTTCTATCAGCGGCGCCAGGCCAGCTGTTCTTGAGGCAGATGTGAGCGCTGACGACCAACGACGACAACACAAACAGCTACACCGACCCTCAATAACACAGGTCTTGTTGAATCCGGGCTGCTGTTAGCGTCGCGGTAAGCGTTAGCATAGCCCGCAAGCGTCGGCTCACCGCGGTAAAGCATGACTTCCAGGAGGACAGGCTATGCTGGTAGCATGGACTCGTCTCCGGCAGACAGCGGCAGCAGCTCAGTCCACACGGGAAACCGCAAACAGAGCATCATCAACATCACCGACAGGACCGGCTCCGAGTCCTGCTACGACCGGAAGGCGGACAAGGCCGGGTACGGGGCTTCGCAGGGCACTATGACCGTAACGTCGCTGAAATCCCGCCTGGCGCCGACCATTCAGACTGCCATGTCCGCTGCAGTGGACACTCTGCTGGGGGAGGTGGTGCTGGTGCTCAACGAGACCCAGCAAGAGCTGCTGCACAAGGAGCAGGAGAATGAACGGCTCAAAGTGCGGCTCGAAGTGTCGGAGAGGGAGCTGAAGACTTTGCAGGAGTGTCTGTGCAGCGCCCAGAAGCTCATAGACCAGCTGCAGATCTCGTACTCCGGCCCGCAGTCCGTCGGCCAGTCCGTCTTCGCCCCATCACTGTCTTCCATGGCCTCACTCACTCCAGGCCTGGATCGGGACCACCAGAGCTCCCGAAATGTTAACGGAGCTGGTGTGGACTTAGGTCTTGGTGGATCTGTGGATGAGTCTCTTCATGGGTTTGAGGCAAGAGACGACTACAAGATGTGCCAGCTTTCAATCCAACCTGATGGCTCTGTGACCAACCACGCTCTGGACTCCTTTGCATCCAACACCTCTCATCTGTGCTCTGATTCCACCAGGCCAGGTAAATACCCAGTGAATGTTTTTCAGCAAATTACTCTTTAAATACTTGCATGTACTTAGATGGCTTAATTTCTGTGTACAATACAATGTACCCTCCTATGTGAACCATCCTGTGTTTTCATTTGTCTTCAGATGAGAGGCAGTCTCAGGGACCAGGTGGAGCACCCAGGTTTGAAATTAAAGAGGAGCAGGGACCAGTTTCCGGCTCTGGTCAGCCAAGCAGGAAAGAGTCTGGGCTCCGGACTGACAGCAGAGGTGGTGATGGGGAACGGTCGTCCCACAATGTGGGTGACCTCAGTTATGGTCAAGTTGGGGAGGGAGGTTCTCAGCGTTCCTTCACTCACCCCCTGCGTCACCAAAGGCCTGTGCGAGAATGCAGCAGTGCCTTGCAGCAAGGTGGACTTGATGGACAGAAAGCGTTGACTAGAACTTCTGCAACAGGGAGAGGAGACGGTCTTTCACCGGGCAGAACAGAGGACTCGGCAGGACCTTCAGTCCCTGACACAGCTGGGGAGCCCTCCGGAGATCGGCCCCACCACTGTCTGGAGTGCGGAAAGACCTTCCGCTTAATCTCCAGCTTGAAGAAGCACATCCGCATCCACACAGGAGAGAAGCCCTACCCGTGTGGAGTCTGTGGCCGCCGCTTCCGTGAGTCAGGAGCTCTGAAAACCCATCTGCGCATACACACAGGTGAGAAGCCATACTCTTGCTCCGAGTGTGGAAACTGTTTCCGCCACTTGGACGGTTTGCGCAAACACAGGCGCACACACACTGGAGAGAAACCCTACGTGTGTGCGATCTGTGGGAAGCGCTTGAGCCGCCTGCAGCACCTCAAACACCATCAGCTGATCCACACTGGGGAGAGGCCGTGCTGTTGCCCCTTCTGCAACCGCAGCTTCAAAGAGCCCGCAGCGCTGAGGAAACACATCCGCACACACCGGGAGGAAGGCGGTCACATGGGAATTGCTGCCAATGATGACACAGACCCAGATGCCATGGATGACATGAACAACCTCCATCCAGCAGCTCCATCCCCTCAGATGAGGTTTGGGGAGTGGGGAGCAGAGGAGGATGACAGCTCAGTTGTGGACTGTGTGTAAATGGTGATTGGTAACATGAGCATAAAACGCGGAATAAGGAGTTTCAGTAATGTACCACGATGGATGAGGATGGAAGAATCAGCCTGTTGAGTTTTTCTATATCTGACATTTTCGTGTTTTCATGTCAGCTTAAAGTACGTTTCTCTTTTTAACCATGAAGCAGCAGCTACAGCAGTGTGCATATTATTTGTGGCAAAGGTAGTTACTGGTTAGCCAACTTCCTGGCAATAATTTGGAAAATTGGAGGAAGCGGTGAACAAGATCTATCTCCTTACTAAAAAAACAACACAAAAACAAGTGCCTCAAACACTGACCCAACCATCACTGCTTTGCTATGCCAGATATCCCCACCATGATATCAGTCAGGACGAACTGATTTTAGTAATGAGTTTCTAAAAGCTTTTTGCAACTGGCTGAGTTGCTTAAATACAGTAATCGGGAATAGATATATTCTGCTGATTCATGCTTCATGTTTAGGACAGAGCATTTACATTGTGTAGCTGGATATTTCCGATTATTCTAAATGTCACTTTATTGTTGTTACAAATCTTTTTTCCCTGTGAAGTGTTCATATTTGGGTCAATACTACTGATGATTTTACACAGCTTGTGAACACAGTTGTTTGGGCATTACCATTTCACTTAGCTGAAAATTGCAAATCAAAGTTTGGCAGAAAAATGGAAACTGAATTTAAAGCATAATATGCTCCTGTTATGATGTGGAGAAGTCGCAGTTGTTTTGAAGTACAAATGAATGATGGTAAAACTACAATTTGAAACAATTGCAAAGATGTAATTCCGAGTTGACATAGCAGGTTAGAATTAACTGCATTTTTACTGTTGTGGGTGTGGAGCTTGATCAGGCATGAGCCACTTATATCCTTTCTTTCACCATACTCTGTTCCATCTTATCTCTTCATTTCAGTTTCAGTCCTCATCAGTTACACAACTGTAATGTTTTGTCAGGCTAAAGCTATCTGTGGCAGGTTTAGCTGAGTTTGAAGATAGCAGTTTGAATGTTAAGTTACACCATAACTTACAGGGTTAAGTGATGAGCGAGAGGAGACATCAGCATGCATTCAGAAAAACAGCTTGAAAGCTTTATTTTACTGTACCCGTGTCATATCATCATTTCTGTATCATGGACCATACCTTAACATTCCTTTTTTTTTTCCCCATGTTGCTACTGGATGTCTAGAAAACACCTCCTTTTCTGGGCTTACATTATTCTTACCAGCCAGTTACTAGCAGTTACTTGCGGACTTGGGTGCTTGCATGTGCATATCTGTTCCTCAGTTTGTAACAATGCCTTCTGGACTTTTATGTAAATACGAATGTAGTTTTAGTTGTTTTATCTGGTTTAATAAGGGTTAACATTTGTGAAAAAGTTAAAGTGCGGCAATGACTTTTTTTATGTAATGTACTTTGTAATCATCTATATCCTAACATGTGTAAATATAGAAAATCCTGTTACATTTGTTCCTGATGTTCTGATATGACACAGCTGATGCATTAAGTTTAATGGCAGAGTATTATTCTTATCAGCTCTCTTACTCTGTCAGTTTCCGGTGTCGTTCACCCTGTATTCTACTATAATGATCTTTGTGTACATTTGCAAGTGCAAGTCATTTTACAAGGCACTCAAAATGTTAAATATATGTCTTTCTATACCCAAAATACAAGGTAGTCTTCACCCCAGATAATCATATTTATTGTTTTCGTAGTACATACAGGGGAGCTTTGCATGGAAGTTTAAACTGCCTCAACTGGCACGCTTCCTTGACAGGTAAGTGTTCAATGTGAAATGCATTACTTTTTTATGCTTCGGTGTTCAAATTATATGCCTACACATCGCGTTCACCCCCTTACTTACTGTAAATGTTAATCTATTAAAGGGCCTTGTTTGTCTTTTTTCTCTGTGGCTGTTTATTAAATCACTTTATGCTGAGTTTTCTTGGAAATATTTGATATTAGAGATTATGTATTATGGCAAAAAACACCTGGATGATTATTACTGACTACATAGTAATATCAGTATTAAGTAAGACTAGACCAGAAAACAGCTGTTAGTCGCAGCTTTATCATTTTGCTTTCACTCAGTTCCTTGATTAGAGCACAACAACCACATTAACCCTGGGGGAACGTTTCCACACCATTTGAAACTTTGCCACTGTTTGCCAGACTGTGTAGGTGTTGTAGACGCCCCATTGTGAGGCACCAGATAACACCTTACTCCTTTTCCAATGCTGAGTAATAACAGCTGTGTTCATGCACACAAATTGCTATTTGAGTTGGTGTTAGGTGTAATTATAGAAGCTTATCAGGTTACTTTGGTGAATTAAATTGAGTCATTCTTCAGTGTTGCTGTTTAGATTGCTGGGGTCACACCTGAAGACCTGCAAACAGACTGATCAGAAAGGCCAGCTCTGTGCTGGGATGCCCCCTGGAGCCGGAGGAGGTGGCGGGTTAGAGAAGGATGATGGCTAAGCTGTCATTAGTGATGAAGATTGGCTTTCACTCACTGCTCTGCAGACCTCTTTCCCAAGGTGCTCCACTCCAAATATGTGAGGGAGCGTTACTGCTGATCATTCCTCCCTGCAGCTGTAAGACCACAACCAGCACTTCCCAGGAGACCATGATATTAAATCAGGTAAACCCAATATCCTATTTCCATATGGGATCCTTAAAGTTTTGGCAAAGTTTTAAATTCTTCCACAGTGTTCAAGGTCATTTCTTTGAAATTTTACTCACTGCAGAACTTATTTTACAGCTCTGGACATTTGATGGCCAAAGCTGTACTTAAAGTGGAGCTGTCATTTTCGTGCCAATATATTCTCAATTCAGGATTATTAAGTAGGAAACCTGTTGAAACAAAACTTTTAAATTGTGTGGTTTTTATGCACAGGTATGTTTAAACATTAAAAAACATTGAGACACGTAGAAACGTTTCTCTGGAAAGCATAGTCACAATTTATTATTTGTAGCAGGCCACAATATAACCCTCAAACAGTGGCAGCAAGTATCAAAGTAGGCTTCATTTACTCATTAAGATGAAGTAGCTGCTTTATAATTCAGCTAAATAAGCTAAAATTAAGAAGGAGACATTGTACTGTTAACAGCACATCATTTATTTTTACAACCCAACCCTACGTGAAATTGTGCCATTTGTTCATTCCTGTAATAGTTTCATATCTCAGTCAGCTTCAACAATACATGGCTGCTTTAGTTTAAGCTTTTAAGGGTTCTGTAATAACAGCACACATCTATTAACTGCATGCAGAAATGAAGGGTAAGCAGAGGAGGCAGCACATAACCTCTGGTAGTGACATGCTGTGTGTTGTTGCTCAGTGGGAAGAGTTATAGTGTGTTATGATGCATGTAAGGTGGCATGTTAGTGCAGATGAGTCCCCCCTTTTAAACTGCTCCTCACAGACACATAGGCCACCCACTGACTGGAAGGTTCGGGACAGAAAGCAGGTATCGGGGCCCAGGTAAAACCTACTGGATAGGCCAAAAATATATAATAAATAAATAAATGCTAACTGCAGCACCTTTCTGTGAGTTACCATTTTCTCCCCGTCCCTGCGTGGGTTTCCTCTCACCATCCAAAGACATCATGTTTGGGGTAACTGATGACTCTAAACTGTCCACAGGTCTGAGTGTGAGTGGTTGTTGGTCTCTGTCTGTCTCTGTGTGTTGTCCCTGTGATGGACTGGTGGCCTGTCCAGGGTGTACCCCGCTCTCATCCAGAGTGAGATGGGATTGGCCCCAGCACCCCACGACCTGGAAATGGATAAGTGGTAGAATAAAAGAATGAATGAATGAATAGCTGAAGCACTGGACTCACCTTGGCAATGGTCAAACCCCAGTGAACTTTTCTTTCCTGGCTCCATTAGCCTGGTCCCAAAGGAGAACGGCAAACCTGGGTTTCTCTTGTGAGCCTGTAAGGCTTCTACAGTACCTAAAATAAAAATATGCTGAATCAATAGACGAATCAGACTCCGGTTTCCTCCCACAGTCCAAAGACATGCATGTCTGGGTTGGCTGATGACTCCAAATTGCCCTGGAGGTGTGAGAGTAAATGATTATTATCTCTGTAAGTCCCCATGTGTTGGCCCTGCGATTGACTGGAGACCTGTCCAGGGTGAACCTGCCCTCGCCCAAAAACATTAGCTGGGATTGGATCCAGCTCCCCCTACAATCCTGACAGACAAGTAGTTGCTAGTGGCCATGTAATGTTATAGAAGATGCCAGATTAAGTTCCCTCTAGCTGTTTTTTTCTTTGGGTTGTGTAGTTAGCCCATATAGTTCTTTTAGTCATTATTGTCTGGTGCAGTAAGCTGCTAAGATTTTAGTATTCAGAGGAAAAGTAATTATTTTGTACTCATAATAATCAGAATGTTTATTTGTGACCTCCAATGTGTTTGCATCGTTTGTGTGTGTGTCTTGGCAGCTGCTGATGCACTGATGGCAAGTAGCAGAGGCAGAGAGAAATGTGAGACCGGCCTGTGAACTCTCTGTAAGCCTGTGCAGTCATTTCCTCAGCGACTGAAAGTAAACACTCTCACGTTTTGGAGGGGAAGTGACTCAACTCCCTTTGTCTCCTTCTCACTTTCACCCCTTTGCCCATGTGACCCCAAACACTGGCTGGCTCACTAGACTCTTGCAGTGGTAGCAACTTCACGTTGTCATTAGCAGATTCCCTTTTCTCAGGCACGCGAGATAAGTTTAGTGTATGACTTGCTGCCAACGACTCCTGCTCTCTGGACAAACTAACTCTCATTCAAGTAGGAAGAAGCAGACTTAGAAGACTTTCCCACCTTATAGTTGTTCTTATAGTGTTTTTCGATTATGGTGCTGTAATTTTCTGTCAAATAAAGCATCTGAGAGACGACTGAGAAATGTGGAAAAAAGATTGATTTAGATGTATGTTGACATCTGCAGCAGATACCTAGCATCTGACCTAAGATGATATGACTCCTCTTACAGAGCATAAGAAAGGGATCACAGATCTGTAAGGCGTAGCAGCAGTGTCTGATATTTGATTTATGTGATGATGTGAAGAGCTTTAAACAAAAGCAGTGTGCTCTGACCTCGGCCTGATGCTGATGGCCAGTGTATGCCAACAGATTTGGAGAAGGCCTTTGTCTGACAGCTTGTTTTAACGTAGGAAGGCCGAGTTTAAACACTGAACTGATCAACAGATAACGCTGGCCATCATTATTCATACATCTCACGTAGAGCAGACACAGGAGCCTCAGGGACAGTCAGTAAGCATGGGAGGTTATTTATGATCAGTCACCTTTAAACCCTCATCAAACACGCAGGTGTTTCATTTCAAGGCCTCTTTTCTTTACAGGGTGAGACCTGCGGGCTGTGTGCGGGCTGTGTGCGGGTGTCTGCGGGGGCAGCAGAGCAGAGGAGGAGCTGGGAGGCTGTGAGGAGGAATAACCAACAAGGAAACCACTCTGTGCTTTGCTCCTGCGCCGCCAGGCCGCTCCAGAGAGGGCTGGCTCACCCCTTCTCCTCCTCCTCCCTTCTTCTCTCCAGCTCTCCAAAGCACCGGAGCAGAAGGAGGAAGAGCGCTGAAACTTTGGAAACAACAGCAAGAGAAACTCTCCAGGATGCCAAACGCGTCGCTTCTACAGGCGGATCCCTTGTGCACACGAGGGGAGTAATTCTGCTGTCGTTGTTATTTGTTTGTTTTGTTTAGTTGTTTTTCTTAAGGAGCGAGATCAGGAGGGAGGACGCGCTTTTTCTTCTTCTTCTTCTTCTTCTTCTTCTTTTCCACCCTCCGCCGTATGAGACGTCAAAAAGCTGCCCTCCGTTAACGCAGCAGGCAGCAGCGGGATCCGGAGCCGAAGCCCTTCGGCCTGTGAGTGGATGAGCCCGGCTGTCTGCGGAGGGCAGCGGAGGATGCCAGGATGCCCCCTCTGATCACCCATCTGCTCGTCATCTGGCTCGGCGTCCACAGGCTGGTGTGGTGCACGGAGCGCGCCTCCGCCCGGGAGCGTTTCAAGGTGGTCATCGCTCCGCTCATCTGCAAGCGGATCTGCCTGAAGGGCCAGTGTCAGGATACCTGCGAGCAGGGCAACAACACCACGCTGATCGCAGAGAACGGCCAGGGGGCCGACACGCTGACCGGACAGGGCTTCAGGGTCGGTGAGTGCGGCTGTTTGTTTACCCAGAGTCCTGCACACTGCAAATATCCCTTTGGCCGAAATGTTCCACATCAAGATCATCAGCAGCTCACTGTAGCTGTAAATCCGTCACGGTTTTTTCAGCAGTATTTCAGAAACTATTTTGGGAGAGTAACGACTCCAAAGTGTCTGAAAAACACCACACGATCCTGAAAGTAGGACTGGATGATGTTTGTTATTGGAAGGCATTAGGGACAAAACATGTTAAGACAAACTAAGTTCAACCAGCTTTTCGCTCTCATGAGTGAAATCCCACAATCTCATTTTTATTTTAAGAACAATGTAGCAGCATGAACTGGAAAATAAAAAAAGCCTCAGTAAGTTCTAATACATTGGTACCTTTCAGGCTTGACTGTATTTCAGTCTGTGATAATGCAGCGTATTTCTCACACATACCATATGTTTCTTGTTTAAAACCTTCACCTGCAAAGAGTCTGCAGCTGTTAAATGAGTTTAGTGTATGGTAGGTGAATAAAATTTACCCCTGTAGTGTGGTGGGGTAAAGTAAAACATCTGTGGAAATGGACATTATGGAGAAGAGAACAAACGATCCTTTGTAACTATTCCACCTTTGTTAAAATGGTCAAAAGCACTGACCTGTGTTCATTTAATTCATTATGCCTTTATGTCTGTAAACCATCACACATCAGTGTAATGCCAGATACCGATATCCATCATCAATTCATGGCATTGGGATTTATGGCAAGCGGGTATAAACCCTGCTTTGCAAATAAATAGTTGGTTAATATGAGGTCAGGTGGGTTTACCCTCCACTGCACTGCTGGAAAATGTTCCCGTATTTCACTTTAATTAGTGAGGCATGCCTCATTACACTGCATATAAATGTACTCTTTAGATCTAAGCTTTCCCCCTCAACTCCAGTGTTTGGTTGGCATGAGCGGAGTCTTTCTGCACTGTATCAGATCAGCTGTGGTGAGACATGGAGCCTTGCAGTCTACATCAGTCTCCGGCATTAAGCAGTTTCTCACTGGTCTGCTTTCCTCATACTCCGATCAGTAAGGCACATGCTGTTCAGCTGTCTGAGTTTAAAAGCTAAGAAAATTCGGCTTTGCACTGACCTCTCAGTCGTGGACATTGGTTATGTGCTGTAAATGATGGTCCACATTATTTCTATCTTTGTATCAGCGCATGCTAATTACTAATTTATCTGTCTCTGTTTCATCGAAATATGTTAATGTTGGTTTATATTAAAATTATCTTCTAAACAGCATTAGTCCTAACCTAATATTTGACAGATGATAAAAGCTCCTTCGAGGCACCAATACATGAGCTTCATATTTCTGTGGACATCACATTTAGGCCAAAGCCATTTTTCAGTCTCTTCCGTTTTACAACAAATAGAGCAGATTAAACTGAACAGAACCTAAAAACTTCTCCTACAAACTTTTAAATCAGTTTTTTTCTACTGCTTGGTTGTGTTTTTTATCTATTCATATATATTTGTATATTTTTTGCTCTTCTGTATTATTACACACCTGTGATATCTGGATTATAAAGAGACGGGCGAATACAGTAAATGTTTTTTTATATTTTATAAGTGCCTGATTTTAATCTGTGGCTGCAGAAAACCTGCAAGGGAGTCGATAAAATGAAATTTTATGCCAGCTATTGACTCTGTGTTGGTTCTTAGGGTTTTCACACAGTTTTTGCCGTACAGAGGAGTTGGAGTCGGACATACAGATGTGGCCTCTCCAGCTGTTTCCTTTGGTATGCCCATGTGGAAATAAGCGGGCAGGATTAAATCAAGGTCAAGTGAATCTCCCTCTTGGTGCCATGGCACTGCTCTTATTCCCTGACATCATGTAGAGTCAGAGAGTTGGCTTGGATATCAGACCTCCCTCTTCTCATTCAGTTTCCTCTGCTGTGTCATGTTTTGGGGCTTCTGCCGCAAACAATTCCAGAAAGTCAATTCCAGGAATACTTCATAGAGGTTCACATTTGGTTTGGGTAGAGTCAAGTATCTGAAAACAGATTCTTCCTGGGCTGTATGAGTTTTTGCTGAAGGGTATAGTGGGTTCAACTTAGGTTTGGAGAGAAGATGTGTGATGTTCACTGTCAGGGCTGGAATGTGGTGTGGACAAGTGGAAATTTCTCTCCCCCGTGTTAAAATAGCTATGACTATAGCAACAACAATATGAAGACTTTTCCATATTTGAGCAGCTGTGATGTCAGCACAGCAAGGCCGAGCGAACCTGACCAAACCCAAACCGTCGTTCAGAAAATATAGTGCAGGAAAAACCCAGGAATACCCTTTTATGTTTCAATCGACTCGAGGATTTTCACAGTCGTTCAGTGAACTGCCTGGATTTGGCTGCTGTTCAGTTCAAAGGTTTTAGTATTTCTGGTAACAGATGGAGATAATTGAAATAGCCTGAACCTGTGAAAATAATAGAAAGAGAACGTTTTAGAAACAATTTTCCAACTTCAGTGAGCAGGTTGACGTGATGAAGGAACTGAAAACATAAAACATCATAAGATATACAGTTTAAATCCTAAATATAAGTGAAATGACCGATAGCCTTAAACAGACAGAGAACATGTCAGTGTTGGCAGAGAATTGTTTAGGCTTTGTTTAATTTTTTTGACCAGCTGTCTAAATGACAAACCAGAGAAAATCCAGATTTAAGCAAATGCTTGATAGTTTTAGCCATGCTGCCAGCACGGTTCACCACTTTGGTCCAAATTGAAATATCTAAACAGTTACTGTAAGGATTTCCTCGAAATGTGCTGCTGACATTGATTTCCTCTTTAGGGAATTTTTTTTTGTTAAAAGATAGCAGCCTGGGAGTCGTGAGAGTGAAACAGAACGGTAAAAACAAGCTGCTGAAAGACATTAAAACACCTTTCACATCAAATTTGATAATATAAATTTGATTGATTTAAGCTTTAGACATTTGTTGTGTTATTTGCTAGTCATTTTTCCATTTTTGAGCCTCCTTATTAAAAAAAGTAATAAACATCAGTCAGGGTTAGGGCTTTAATCAAGTCAGAAATGTAAGTTATGATGTCTTTGAGCAGTGTATGACTATACCATCCCACCCTGAGACAGCCAGACGGCCACCCAGATGATCACAACAAATCACCTGAGAGACTGACAGCTTTGTACTTTATAACCTATTTGAAAGAGCTTCCAGTGAGCTGCAGCTCTGCATTCATTGTCAGACAATGATTACGATGATTGTAGAATGCCTACATGTTTAACATGTTTATGTTTAAGTAAGTACTAGTTAGACTCAGTACTGGTCTACTTAGCACACAGTGTACACAATAAATTACTGCATTTCTCTGTCAAACCATTATTCTTCATGTTCTCTGAGTTCTGTACACATGCAATGCAATTAATTTACCACATACTTATCAGAATAAACATTTTAATCATCACCAGCTGTGCACTTACTTGACATATTTAAATCTGCACAAACACAAACTCCACTGCAGACCAAGATAAAATATGCAAGATATGGTTACTTGTTCCCTGTAGTTCACACTGAGTCATTGATAAATCTACAGCGCATTCAGAGAGTGCTCAGAAAGTGTTCAGAAAGGGTGATTATACTGTTGAAAGGTGATTTAAGGTATTAGGTATTTAGGTATTTTTGCAGCCTAAGCAGAATCAGGAGAGCTAAAGAATAAGGAGGGGATGGCATGTAACAATGGAAGCTGAATTTATAAATTACACAATTGAAAAAATGTTTACGTTTTATCGCTGTTTCAACAGATGAATAGGCGAAGACTGCCTCGTAATTCTCTCCATGTGGTTGGCTGTCAAGATATTCAACAGTCAACAATTTTATTTTTTTTTTATCTTACGCACTTGAAAGCTGGCTATAAATTATAGGTCAGGCAGGAGAAGAGGACATAAGATGCCTTTCGCTCCTTGGAGACTTGCTCTTTTTTATATATGTGTGCGCATCTTTCTCACACTTTGTCTACTTGTGAAAGGAAGAGTTATATTTTCAGTTGTCTTCAAATATCTCTTAGATAATCTTACAAACTAAGGCCGCTGCATAAAAATAGTATATGTTCTGACTACTATGTAAGACAAATTTTGCAATGCTGTTGCTAGCAGAGAGGCAACCCATCTATCAGCCTTACTAACAACAGCTGTTTGGCACCCATACAATCCAATGAGCCTTATCTGTCCTCTGAAACTTAACAGCATCTCATCTTTAACAAGGCCCCAGACGTCCAGCCCTCTCTAGCCTCTCGTCTCTTTCTGGAATAACATAAAGCTCAAGGATGTGGTCTTATCACATCCCAGTCTGGACTTGTCCCACCTAAAATGGGCATTGTGAAAAGTGTATATGGCTATTTCAGGATTTCCCATGTGGTTCTGTATTTAGAGTGAAGCGACAGTAGTAGCCCTGTGGTTTGTTTTGGTTTTCCCCTGGCATGGGTCAGAGGTCCATGGGAGCCTGAAAATGAAGACAAGTCAGTCAAATACAGTAGATGGAGCTGGCTCTGCTTTCTCTCTGTTTAGGACATGAGTTTATTTTACCTTTCAAAGCCCTCTGCTCTTACCCACACACTCTTTTTTCTCTTGTGCCAAGCTTTGGAGAAAGTGGTCTGACATGGGCAACCAAAAACCTGCAGCACTCCGGATTTTTGCCACAGTTTGGACCGAGCTCAGACGAAAACTCAGGCATAGCTCCTGTGCTCACACCTTCTCAAACACAAACACACTTGCTGCTTACCTTTGGTGAAATGGACACTTATTTTGCCAGTGCTCTTCAGCTAGCTGTCAACGATGTGTTTTTATATTTTTGGATGCACATTCTGTCACCTCTCCCTGTCTATTTCTGTGTGTGAGCGAAATAATACATGAGGTTATTTGGGGTCTGCCATTTTCATTAACCTTTTACCACTGTTTTGCAAGGGCGTCACTATTAGTAGATACAACGTTAATGTGTGCGTATAAGAAGATCAGATGTTGAAAAGACAGCCCAGCTGGCTCACAGTACATCATATCGTCATTGAATCAGTCAGTCACTCCGACAATTTGACAAATATAAGAAAACTTGTATAAAAGAAGCATTTAAAACTCTAATTCATTTGTTTCAACTGAGCTCAACCAATCGTGAAAAGAAGGGTGGTTGTTAAATGGGTTTAAGCTTCGGTAATTTGTTTCTGTATTTTTATATGTCAAGGTTGTACCACAATACTCATTAAGAGCACCCATTCCCATCAAATCACCCTCCTCTGTGTCATTAAACTCAAAAAAGCCAATTTGGCTGTGTCGGCCACAAAAGGCGTCACAGTAAATTAAGTTTAGAAAACAAAACAGCAATTAGAGGTGTTTTTTCTCTTTTTTTCTGAACATCACAAGGGAACAGTGTGTATATTTGGGTGTACGTGTACCTAAGTGTGTTGTACTCAGGAGTAGTGTACCGAATCCAGCTCGAGCAAACAGCCTTCTCTGCCATCTTTAACACTCTCCTCCCATTTGCTTAGTGAGGGGGAGAAAAAGAGCAGTTATTTAAAGCTGCTCAGAGGAATGTGAGCGGTAGAGACTGCACCCACACCATGCAGGACCCTGTAGCTGTAGTGATTAGCCAGGGTAAACAGAATAACATGGCCTCTGCCAGCGCTGCTTGCTTCCCTGACCTGAGAGTGTGCAGCCTGCAGACATTACCTGCTACGGTGCTTCGGCACTGAGTGCTGAGTATCCCGCAGGGCAGGTATCTGACATAATCTCAGCAGAGCACTGTCAGCACTCATCTACCTGCCTGCTCTCCAGTTCCTGTAGTTGAGGCTTTAAGACAGTCATTATATGACATCATTCACATTTACGCCAAGATCCTGTCTGACTCTCTGGCTCTGCTTCCACAAACATCTCTGCCAGAGGGGTGTGACAGGGTAATGCTGGATATGTGCCCACCCAAGGACTATTAAAACCGTACTGCATATTTCCATGATGTGAAAATCACATCGAGGAAGGCAGCGTTTGATTGAGATTTGGATAATTGCAAACTTTCTTACTGCAATCCCTTCTGATCTTCTTGACATTTTTTCAGGAGGAGTCTGCTCCTCGTAATCATCCGTTTTCTGTGAGGTTAACAAACTGTTGTTTTAGGCTGACTGTGCAAAGTAATGAATGCCTTGGATGACAGTAGACGAAGGACGACACTATTGTTTGGATAGCTGAGGCCGAGGTCGCTCAGTTTTGGGGGGGTTAATGCAGCACAGAGTTCTCCAAGGGGAGGAGGAATGTGTATGCAAGTTTGTGTTTTCAAAAGGCAGTGATTATGTCATTTACTCCCAATGTCTGGCTCAGCTGAAGGAGTCTGACCCATTTCATACATTGCTGTTTCTCACTTTGTGTGGTATGTGGTCTCCCAGTGCCAGTTGATGGTAGGCGTATTTGGGGATGCGGTTTCCAGCTTTGGACTGTTGGTAAAGTGAAGCACGTCATACAATGAGAGCTATTCCCCAATTCTCGTTTTAAACAGTGGCTCTAGTGGCATGTGTTTATAGTTCATGGGGCCCGGTGTTGTTTAGTCATACTTCTCCAGGGTCATGAGAGACGGTACTGGATAGAAGTAAAATACTAAATACAGGAGGTCTCATGAAAATCCCCTTGAACCGTGGATTAAATCACAGTACATATAACATTGGCACAATAATTGTGGTACAAAAAGAAGGTTCTAAGTTTAAACCTTCGTGTGTGGAGCCTTCCTGGGTTCCCTCTGGATACTGCCAACTGCCCTCAACAGTCCAAAGACATGCCCATGGGCGACCCTCAATTACTCTGTGATAGATTGACCTGTCCATGGTGTACCCCACACTCACCCCCAATTTAAAGACATGGATGTGGAAGCAGTATAGAAAAAACAGATGGTTGGATTTCAATCATTTGACGGTGTCATATAAGGTGACACACATAGTGCCAAACCCACTGAACCCAATGAACACCTGACTGTAAAATCCAATCAAGCCTTGAGGTACTTTTGTTGCTTTTTATTGTACATGTCCATCAGAAAAGGCCAAAGACAGAAAAAACAGGTGGCTATTGCTCAGTAAACAGATTACTGTTACTTATACTGTATCACATCAGTTTCATCAATAGAAAAACAAAAGTAGAGAAGTCCAGTTTAGACTTTTTGGTGTCTGATGTTGGGGACTATATTTTGTTCAGGCGCAGTGACTTTTCAGAGTCTCAGCTCGTTGCCCAGACAACCTAATGGTAACAAAAGATGCATGACATTGATGCTTTAATTTGGCCTCAGTTGTTATCGCTCCAGTGAGATAAAGTGTAGAGTTTAGTTTATTAATAAGGTGTTGCAAGCATGAATCTGAACCACGCATCGATGTTACTTTGTAACAACTTGAAAACTCCACGAGTGCAAACATGACTTGTGGTTGTATCACATTTCTTGTTCCTGTGTCTTTATCAGCCAACACAACTGAGGAAATGATTGCATGTTTGCTGAAAAGTGTTATGGCATCCATTTTTAAATCCCTAAGTGGTTAAATTCAGACTGAGGCTGAATCACAGTGAAAGTGACTCAGTGAGCATCAGCACTGATTTTGGTGTCTGAATTTTACAGTCTGGGTCAATTACAAATTTTTCCTGGAACAAGATTGCATTCAAAGAACAGGACAGATCGGGTCGTTGTATCATCTGTATGGTGAGAGATGGTGTCTGCAGTAGTTTACAGTGCAGTGAACTGAGGAGCTTTTCAACTGAGGTTTGTGGGGCTGTAATTTGTTGTTTTTGAGCTGGGAGGGTGCGGCTGTGGCTAAAAGGACGTCGTGGAGGGAGGGGGCTGACGATGCGTCATCTCCAGGCAGACAGGAGTGAGTGGGTGGTCACAGGCCAGTCAGAGGGCAAATCTGTCTTCCTTTCTTTCTTTCTTTTTCTTTCTTTCTGTCTTTTGTTCTTTCTGTTGCTCTTTTTATCTTTCTCTTTCTTTTTCTGGCACAACTTTATGTTCACATATAGATGCCTATGTCAAGACATGTTTTTCTTCTTTAGGCAAAAAATAAATAAACGACAGACTAGTATAATTCTCCTGGTGCCAGTTACTACCTGTAATTTGCTAAAAATGTGAAATATGGTGCCTTTTTGACTGCGTCCTGCTCATCTGTTAGTTACACTAGAGGTGCTTACTTAGCATTGGGTAATGTACAGTATGTTTTTCCTTCAGGGAAAAAATAAAATGTGTCTGGAGATCAGAGTAATTCCACTGAAATATCCCATTTTTCTATTTGCTGGATTTAACATCTGTCCTATTCTGCCTCGACTTTATTCCCTCATTTTCCCAGATATATGATCTCCTGCTTCTACTGTCTCATGCTGTTAAGAGATCTGTCTTTCTCCTCTTTGGGTGAATCACGACATGATGAAGAAGGAGCTCTCACTCATATGTCACATGAAGCACTCAAATGAGAAGAGCTTGAAGACAAAGACTTATCCTCCTGTCTTCAGTCTCCTCACTCAGTTCACTTCACTCTTCGAGTTGGAGTGAGCCCTGCATGGGAAAATTATATGCTTCCAGACTGCCTTGGAACCTACCTGCAAACTGACGTTCAATATTAAATTAGGTTTCAAAGAGCTGACAGCAAAGGATAAAGTACACTTGGAATGTTTTCATAGCTTAACTGAAGCCATATATGAGAAAAATGACCTACATGGTTATATATTTAATGACAATAGAGTGTGTCTTCATTCAAATAGTTGTGTGAATGTGATTGATTCACTACTTAATGCCCCAGATGAGCGATAAGTCATCTCTGAAACCTGAAAAGTTGTTAAGTTCTAGTTTCTTTAACAGGGCCATGTGGAAAATAAGGTTCATGATACTGTAACTGCTTCTCTTGCGACCCCCCCCCCACCATTCAACCGGTCTTCTGTGTTCATGCCTCACATTCATATAGACCACCAAATAACTCTGGTGAATTTAATTTTTAATAACGCACCAGCTCTACTCTCAGGAATGTGTTAGATCCATAAAGGCAAAGGTGTGGTACAAACAGAGAGCTGGCTGCCTCTGAGACACTCTGTGAGCTGACAAGGAGAATCACTGAGCAATTTTGAATCATAAATCCTGCTAACGAACCAAAGGGGATGACTTAAAGGGAAAGTCCAATGGAAAGTGAAGTCCTTGTGACAATCAACTTTTCTAGCTTTGTGCTCTTTTTGGTATGTAATGTGGTGCAGGCACCTAACCACAGCAGCTCTCCAGGAGACAGTACAACCTCCAGTTTATATCCCACACACACACGTTCACATACAAGATCTGCAAAAAACATTAGCCCTTGCTTTGCCAGGACAGCCTGGCCTTTAATGGAGGAGTTAGATGTGAAGGAGCGGAGCCTATGTAAGTTATTACAGTATCTAAATTGTTCAGCCTTCCTGGAGCTGTGAAAACAAACAGGAGTGAGATACCTAATTTAAACAGAACCCAGTAATCATCCTTGAAGTGCAGTAATACCATCTGTTGAGCTTCAGTTTGATCTGGGTGGCGCTGGGATGGACCTTCCCTTGTATAAGGATAAAATTACATTCATTTTCATAGTAAAAAAAGAAAAGGCGGGTTAGCTTGGACAAATTCTACAATTTTTCCACTTAGTCGGACAGACGTGGGTATATTTCTAATAGGTGGAGCACAGGCAAAGTAAGACAAAGCCTTCAGTATGATTTTATTTTGTTAGGATTTTTTCTTTGACTTCCTGTGAAAAGTACTTTTGAATATTTTGAAAAAAATCCCAATGAATAAAAAGTGTTATTAGTACATTCAGTAAATTTTCAAATAAAATAGTGATAAAATAATAGTTGAATTAAATAAAACAAACTCTTTACACTAATGTGATATGTTTTGTCTTGTAAAATTGCACATTAACATGAAGTGTACAGTATCTGCTGCCGCTGCTCTTCACACATTCTGCCTTTGTAATGAAATAAGCATCTGTATAAACAGTGTTACATAACGAAGAAAGGGCTGTCGTCTGATATTTAAAGGTGTTTCAACTCTCAGCAGAACACGACACAAACTTCTGTCTAACAAAAAACTACCCCAAAACTGAGCTACCCTACATATCAAGACTTTTCTTTTTTTGTTACATGTAAAGCCGTGTATTTCCCAGGCCACTGTAAAAGTCACCAGTTTCTGAGATAAGATATGACCTGACTATGCTCTAACTTTCCTTTTTTCTTTCTTTTGCATCTTTTCAATAGGTATTAATGTTCAACTAATCATGAAATTGTGTGTTAAATATATCGCTCATATACATTTCTGTACCTTGTTATCACATAATTAGTCACTATGTGTTGCTATATGATCCACATCGAATTACCTCTCGCCAGTTTCTGCGACCAGCTGCAGTTATATATTTTAAAGGTTCTCTTTTCTTCTCCAATCTTTCTATCTGGAGAGTAGCAAGACTCTTACTACTGACATCTCTAACGAGAGAAAACTTGGAGTCACATTGAATAATTAATGTAACATGAACATGATTTTGATTTAGACAACCTGTACAAACTGTTCTCAAACTCCTCTTGGAAGGTCTCTGAATAACCACTGGAGATCGAAGGGTGCTGACAGTGGCAGCTGCGTGCTGGACTCTGTGTTTTATGGCATCACACTGGGCTTATCCTGACATCAAATAGTTTCATTCACATGCCCCCCCCCCCCCCCCCCTCCTCTCCAGCCAAGAAATAGAACCCAAAGTGTGTAATATGATTTCTCCTTCTCCCTTTGTGTTCATTAGTGAAGAAAAGACCCTGACCCAGTCTCATGAAGACACCCTCTCAGACAGACGAGGCCTCAGCTCAGACTTTCCCTGCATCGTCTTTCCAGCCTTTGTGGGTTTAGATTGTGTAATCATATTTGGAAAGAGGTTCTTTTCCTGCTTCTCTGCGGCTGCAGTCCCAATCTCCAACCCCCGCATCTTTCCGAGTTTCCCCTGGTTCTAAATTCAGGACTGACACGAAATCAGAATCATGGAAACTTTCTTATGTCGCACTCCCCTACGACTTCAAGAGCCTTCCGGTTTGACTCTGTATGTTGCTGCTGAACCGAGTCTTACTGGGATAAGACCAGCTACATGTGGGGGGTTAGGGAGGATGACAAGTATCGCCCGTGCTTCAGATTAAAACATTTTGTTACCCTCTCATCGGCTGTTTTATTGGAGTTCTTTCATTTTTCTGCCTGACTTTCACTATGGGAGGATGTCCCTGCTGCGTTTAAAGTGATCTAGTCTCCTAATTATGCCGCAGCCCAGACTCCGTGGCTGTCCACAGCTAATTACTTCCATGTGTGCACACTTGGCTCAGCAGCAGAAAGAGGTTTCCTCTGCTCTCCCATCCTCCTCTCTTTTCCCCGCCATTCCTTCTCTCCTCTCTTTTATTGGTTTATTTTCTATATTCAATCTCTGAATTGCAACAAGTAGTAAGTAACCTTAATGTTAGCCTAAATTGTCATCATCAAAGCAAAATAGTAAACTACGCATAGTGGTTTTGTATTTACTGGCCAGAGAGTTGACGCATTATAGTGAAAAAAAAAATGACTGAGAGGGAAGAAAAACATTAGGGATCGGCATAAGCTGTGGCACTGGGTTTAAGAATGATGTGATGATGCAGAGTTGATGTAGGAAAGATGATGGATGTCAAGGAAAACTGTAAGACCAGATGTTTAGCATGGTCAGAAAATGCCAATCATAGTTTTCCACAATCATATATCCAAGCTTATTTTGTCTGACCACGTAAATGTATGTAATATTGGGTAAAATGTATGAAAGTAAGGTTTCAGCAATAACAAATTCTTCGTTAGCACTGCTGAAGTTTCACTTTGTTTCTGGCTTTCTCTCAGCTCTGTCCTCGGATTCATCACTTACTCATGGTTTTCATCTGCTCTTTGTCTCTCTCTTTCTTTCGTCTGATTGTTCTATTGTGGGACTTTCAAAGCCAACTGGACTTTAAATAAACACAATGGGAGACCCAATAAAACTGCGCTGAATACTGTATATGCCATGAACCTTTCTCCAGCCAGCAGCTTTCCCATACATCTCACAATCTTTCCCATATGTCAGGAAAAAGCTGTTAAACAGATCAGTGACATTACCTGCTTTCCTGCTCAGACACCACTACCGACTGGCTGCAGAGACATGTTAGTCCATCAAGCTGGTGTGACTTTTACAGTGATATAGTTCACAGTGAATATTTTACATGGCCCTGTTCATGCCACAAACGTTTCTGTCTGTCTGTTATTTTTGTGTGACAGAACTAAATCGTCAGGCTGTTCACGTGATTATATAAATCTCAGTCTATCTCTGGAGTAAATCTTCCCCTCCGTAACCTCTCTGTGGCTCATGTTTGTGGGTTTTTCCTCTTCCTCCCTTGTATGAACTGTTGACCTGTGTGAGTGACAACTCTCCGCCTGTGTTTCCCTACAGTTGTTTGTCCCCTGACGTGCATGAATGGAGGCGTATGCAGCTCGAGGAAACACTGCCTCTGCCCGCCTGGCTTCACTGGTCGGCTCTGCCAGTTTCCACTTCAGCAGACACAGCAAGCCCAGGCAGCGCGAGGCAACAAGCAGCCTGTCTACCCTGTATCTCTGAAGCCAGACGGCCAGAAACTAGTGGAGCAATCCGGCATAGGGCGTACGCAGTTAACGCAAACGCATTCAGTTTTCACCCTACCTTTCTCACAAGCAGGCCATCATTCATCCGAAGGTACCTAAACTTTCTCACTTTGTTCTAAGTTATGGAGAATTTTTATGTTATAGTATATTTTATTTGTTCCTGTGATTTCTACTTTCCATTTTCAGTGCAGATAAATGTGCGTGTTCACCACACGCCAGACACCTCTGTTGTTATTCAGCCCCTTGACCAATCAGATGTCAAGCCACCACACAAGACAGGGCTGCGCCTGATTCCTTCACGACACAAACCAAAGGGGCGCTGCTTCCAGGAGACCACACCCAAACAAGCTGTGAGTTTAGTCTCATGTCACAGTGATGGGAATTGAACCTGCAAACTATTGTTGTTTTTTTTTTTTCTCCTCTCTGTTAACATTTCTCTGTCTCATCTTGCTTTAGTGCAACAGCACCCCACTTCCTGTTTTGACCAATCAGGAGGATTGCTGTGGCAGCGTGGGGAATTCATGGGGACAGAACAAGTGTTATCAGTGCCCCAAATTACCAAGTGAGTCGCTGCGTATTTGAATAGATCTCCATCAAATTTTAATTTGATCAGTTTTCTAGGAGCACTAAAGAACAGTTTACGGGTTTGTTGACTCTTGCTTGTATGAAGCGATCACATTCAGATGTAAAAGTGCAAGTTGTTTACCTGCAGTTACCCTCAGATTCTTTTGCGTTCAGTGTTGTGTGTTTCTGGGAACAAATTGTTATTTGTTGAGCAAAAATGTCAGACATTCCCAGCCGTTTCTGCCATCCAGCTTATAAAATTATGGCCCCAGATTAAAACAATCTCTTCATACCTCTATAAAACTGTGCTTGATTTCGTACATGAAAGTTAGTGGAAAGGTGGGGTGGGGAGTGTGTCGAATGTTGGGAAGGAGAAAAAAACAGAAGAAATTATGGGAATTACACACAGACAGTGAGACAGAAAAAGAGAATCTGGAAAATCACCCTCTACTTATGCATGTTCCTATGGGCCTGCCCAGTGAAGGACTGTCATCACATTGCTGAAGATTGAATTTCATGAAAATGTTGGCTACTCACTTTTTTTCCACTCTGCTATTATTCCACCGCTCAGTTCTGACTCAGACAATGCAGCCTTTGACAAAAAACCTAATACTTTGCGTCTGGTTAGTCTTTAGATAACTGGATTCCTGCCCAGAGCGCTGCCTTTCCTTCTTACATTCACATCCATTTATAAGTTCCACTTTTTTAGTATAGCCCCCTTTTTTCATAAAAGTTTGACAATGTTTGTGCAAGTGCCTTCGTCCCACAGCTTGCAATAAAGTTGCCTCACACGTTTGTATTCCCTCATGGAAAATTGGATTATTCAATGTTAGAGGTTCAAGGCTCCTTCAGGGGGGAGAAGAGTGAATCATTATGAGTGTAAACCTCATAAAAGGCTTTTTTTTCTACTCTCTGATGAGACGACAAGCTGCTCATAGGACTAACAGACAGAAATATCCACTTATTTGGTTTCTGGTATAGAGTTGACCTAATAAGCAAGCTGTTACGTGTATGAGCTGGCAGATAAGCTTTCTTGTCATCTAACTCTGCTGGCAAGTGAATAAGAATTTTCGACCAAATGTAAAATCTTTGCTGTTAAAGTTGGTCAGAGTAGCTCCAATCATTTCTGCATCATTGCCAAACATAATGTGTCTCTTTAATATGACAGTATGTGCTAAAGCTGAGTGTGTTGTCTTTAGACTAATACTAAGATGCATACTGAAGGAATAATATGAAAAGCTGCCATCATAGCCTCCTCCTGGCTGCATCGTGTTGCCTGTGTCTCTTTGTTGTGTGCAACCAATGAATCTTTTTAAATGGGGAATAGCATGAAAGTCCTTACTCCTCCCTCCAGAACATTCCTGATGTCAAACTTGGTTGTACGCATGAAGAGCACCATAAATTAAAAGACCTTGTGGGTTTTTATAGATAAGAGTTAAATGTCCCGTAAAGTTTCAGTTTCCTGATATTGTTTTCTTTATTATATTATTAATCTTTTATACAGATAAAGTGCTTATAGTGGCTGAGCTCTTGTTTACTATAAGTAGACTGTAGAACGGGTAGGGATTAGTGGGTGCAGCTTACAGTATTATTATGGTTTGTATCATCCATCACGAGCTCCTTTCCCATCAAATCGTATTTCACTCATGCTTTGGTCTCCCTGTGTGCCTCACCACGTCTTCTCCTCCCTCAGATGCATCAGTCAAACAGACCATAGTGGAAGGCTCTACCTGCCCACAAGGCTATAAAAGATTCAACAGCACTCATTGCCAAGGTAACCCAGGCTGGGTGTAGCTTATAGCAAAACAAATCCAAGCTGGAGACTCAGTTTGGAGTTTGGTCTGATCAACAGTTTTCATGTACCTTATTATATGCACTCAGATTGTATTTCATCCTTCACAATATATTGAAATAACCTTTTAATTTTTACATCCCATCTTCCAACCTTAAAGATATCAATGAGTGCTCCATGCAGGGCGTTTGTCAGAACGGAGACTGTCTGAACACACTGGGAAGCTTCAAATGTTCTTGCAAGCCTGGTCTGGTGCTGGACAGGAATCGATGCATTGGTGAGTAAGTCTGGGCTTTCTCTCCTCTCTCCTCTTCTGCTTGAATGACATTAAATATTTGTTTTAAAATGGGATTCCCATCTGTTCTGTCAAGATAGTAAATTCCCTGATGAAATCATTTTTCCCCTCTGCCAGAGTCTCCAGCTGAACAGTGCTTCCTGATGGCGTCTGAGGCCAGGGGTTGTGAGCATGCACTCGCCACCCCCCTCACCCAGGAAATGTGCTGCTGCACTGTGGGCAAGGCATGGGGCCGTAACTGTGAAAGATGTCCTCAGGTGGGCACAGGTGAGTGGACCGAGGCTGAGATGGGCAATTCCAGGAAGAGGGTTATTTTGGTAGTTAGGTCGTCATGGGTTCCTATTGGTATTTCAACAAGGTCAAATGTAGTAGTTTGAAAATCCTCTCCTCTTTCTGCCTGTGGTATTTAGCGGCCTTCAGTAAGATCTGCCCTGCAGGGAAAGGCTATGTTGTCCATAGCTTTAGAGAGACTGTAACCTTCTCTCCCATCATCTTCCCCCGTAAGTCTGACAAGGACGGTGAGTCAAAAACTCAGGAATCTCTAAGCCATCAAACATTTTTCTGCCTGCGAGTCCTTTAACATGTTGATGCCACTTCACATTAGTAATAGACCTCTATCTCTTTTCCTTTCAGAACCAAAGCGGCCGGTAAGTAATTATTCCTGTTTTCAATGCAATGATGAAATAGCTGTTTAATTTTAGTCGCTATAAGAGCTGATGAACCTTTAAACAGGAGAGGCCACCGGAGACGACGACCACAGTGCAGGCTCCCACCAGCACCAGCAGTCTTCGTGTGCCTGGTAAACACGCCTACAAAATGACCAGTCAGATATTTACTGAACAACTCCAGTGATAAAACATTTTCAAACGCTAGTCAAGATTTGTTTGCTGCTGGTGCTTAACGCACTTCAGCAAAGGTGTCTTTCTTGCTGCTAACTACAGCATGGCTCCCCACATGTGGTGAAAACCAAAATATTGGGACTTAAGTTCAACACATCATGTTTCCTCCTAAAGTCTGTCTCCTCCATCTGTCTTCTGTTGGATCCACAGTTGCTAAACCCACACCTCCGACAATCATCCGAATAACCCCAGGCAATGACCCCTTCGAAACACAGACTAAAGTTTTGCGTGAGTTCCCTGCAAACCTCAGACTGACTCAAACACCTATTCTGGTTCATGCTTCATGTGCATCAAATCTGGAAATTCCAGCTCACCATATTCCCAAAGTAAGAGAAGATGTGGTGGCAAGCTTTGGTCTCTCTCATGAATGCCATCATGGCTTTCTCCATGTAACAAACCTTATTTATACACCAAAGTTATTGTACACTGAGACAATCCATGTTCCTGGAAATAATAAAAATAAAAATAGAAATGAGCTCAGTGCAGCATTAAGCAAACTCTGCACAGAGACATACCTAAATGGCTAACTGATGCTTTCGGAGACTGCATTCAACCATGAAGCATGAAACAGTCTCAAGGCCATGTTCACAGTGTTCAAGCATTATTTACCATTATTACTACATAATGTGCTGCTATTTAAAAGTAGGCTGTGTGATACTCACGTCATTTTCATGAAAAAAATTGAATAGAAAAATGTCCTCAGGAATATCAGACGGATGCTGATTCTGGTCTGTAGCATCTGTCTTATGCATTCAGTCCTGATTAGAATTACTCCTAAAGATGCATGCTAGCAAGTCAGAGGTAATTTTAAAAAGTTGAACAGTATGAACATGGCGGAGATGGAGGAACTTAGGCATAGCATGTACATCATCTGCTCATATGTATATATATATATTATGTAATAATAGAAATATACGTCTATGTATCTATATATATGCATGTATATATATGATGCTGGTCCACTCTGTGTTCCCTCCTTGAAGCAGAGACAGATGAATGTAGGCTAAGCAGGAACATTTGTGGTCATGGAGAGTGTGAGAACAGCCTGAACGGCCACATCTGTCACTGCCACCCTGGCTACCATCTCAACCCCCAGAGGAACATCTGTGAGGGTAAGAGACGATGGTAGAGACGGTGGTTTGAGGAGGTGCAAGATGGATATTGACGAGAAATTTCTCATGAAGTTTCTGATGCATGTTTGTCCCCTGGCATACACAAACCACTCTGACTCCAGGAAATGGCTTTTGTGTCACACAAACTTTTCCTCTCACACAGAGGTGAGACAGCTAGATGTACAGTTGCTTGGCTGAAAGTTGATCCATGTTAAAACATGACCTTTGGATCCCAACACAAATTTTTCTTACTTATTTCTAAACTGTTTCTGGTCCAACCTCAGCTGTTTATGGTGTTACGGCCAATTTATATGTGCATATGTAATTATAAATAGGAAGATAATTACAGCTTTTATTGGTCAGCACTATGAATAATTGTTTATAATTGTTAATTTTGGCTTCCATAAATACCATAGCATTTACTTTGTAAAACTAAAACGTTCAATTTAGCTTTTAAATCAAGTGCCTCATATTCAACTGTAGTAATACAAAAACAAAGTCTAGTGTTTTTAAGAGTCAGGCCGACACAGTTATGGAGAGTCTATTAAAAGATGCTAACATGCTGCATGATTCAGTGTTTTAAGAGTTTGTTTAAATCAAAATATTATATCTTTTGGCTCTTTTATGTTCCTTCATTTCCACCACATAAGTAGCAGCGGTGCCCCTTTTAAATCTTGTTTGAATATAATTTTATTTTAATATTGGTACAGTTGAGAAATGTTTCATTGATATTTGTTGAAATAAGTTGTTAAAGTCCATATTAATACATTTGTTGTTGTGAACTTTACTAATATAGTATCTCAAGCAAGTTCAATCGGTAAACATAAATGCGAATGTATGTCACACAGACTGACGATACAGGAATGATGACACTTTCCGGGATCAAACTACTGTGTACGCTGAGCTCTATGACCTTTTGCTGTTTGTCTACGATATTCACTACACTGTACTAACACTAATAATTAACTCACCGTCATGTCCACTCATTGTAGCTCTTGCACTCTTCCCTCCTGTTGTCCAGATGATAATGAATGTGAGTCTGAGCCATGTGGCCATGGCAGAGGATTTTGCGTCAATGTGGAAGGAAGCTACAAATGTCACTGTCGTCAGGGCTATAAACACATGGTGCAGCATGGGAGACTTAAGTGCGTAGGTAAGTTAGGTTGTGTGAATGCTGAAATCTTTTTTTTTTTCTGTACAAGTCTCAGGTCCTGCATTGGCATTATCATGACTGTCTTGCAGACATAAATGAGTGCTCTAAACAAGACATCTGTGGAATTGGAGGCCAGTGTGTGAATCTGCCCGGTTCCTATAAATGTGAATGTCACAGCGGTTTCAGGAGCAAGTCACATCGTCATCCAACCTGTGAAGGTACAAAGATGCTAATTATTGTGGACATTACTGCACACGCTTATTATGTGTGCCCAACTGTAATATGTATGCGTATGACCTCTGCATGTTTGTATGCACATGTATGTTTCTGAATCCAAACATGGGTATGTAAATGTATTCTGCTCACCCCAGATATAAATGAGTGTTTGAATCCTGATGCCTGTCCCAATGAGCAGTGTGAGAATACACCAGGCTCCTATGAGTGTGTTCCTTGCTTGCCTGGCCACCAGGCCCGTGCTGGCACCTGCTATGGTGAGTGCAACACTGCAAAATTCATCACCCATTTACTTGTTATTGTCATGCCAAAATTTTGATTAAAAAAAATAAATAACATGCTTTTTAATGCAAGCATCATTTACAGAGAAGCTTCTCTTCTTAGTGTTGTCGTTCTGTTAATTTGGAAGTAATTCAGAAATGCTAAAAAGGATGACAGAGATCACAGTGAACAGTGACTCTTACACATCTAGTCTGAAGTCTGAGTCCCCCCAAAAATGGCAAATATGGTCATTAGTATACTCCATGATAATCACATAACTGACTTATTTGCCCTCCACTTCTTCAGTAGGCATAGACATTTGAGAATATTGTGATTTTACGTGATGAAACAGGTGTTTTTTTCAGACCACAGTATCAGCATCAGTATTGACAGCAATGGTAACGTACAAATCTCAGAGGTCAAAACTCGGCATGACATTGTAATACTACTAAGTGTATCAATATCGTTATCGACCAACCTATGTAGAATATCATAAAACATTATATTTTAAAATCTCTGTGCTATAATGGCAATGATAATCATAATCCTTAATCTTCCTGTCATATTTCACTAGACATAAACGAGTGTCAGAAGCCGGGAATCTGCCCTAACGGACGCTGTGAGAACCTCCCTGGGACTTACCGCTGCCTGTGCAACGAGGGCTTCCTTCCATCTGCAGACAGCAAAGGTTGCAGTGGTAAGTTATGCTTAGGTAACCTTTGCATGACAGTACATGAGCTGCTTGTTGAGCGATTTGTAAGTGGTGATTTGCAGATTCACACAGGTTTGTTTTTCCTAAAACAGACATTGATGAGTGTGAGGACGTCAGACTGTGTGCTTACGGCCTTTGCAGCAATACAGAAGGGTCCTTCCAGTGCCAGTGCTACCCAGGATATCAGCGCACCCAGGAGGGCAGCCACTGTGAAGGCATGAATTATTCAATGAGCCAATATGCAATTATTTTGCAACTTAATGCCTGATAACAAGTATATAACTATTAAATCATTGTTTAGTTTTATTCATTGGTCCATAAAGAAAAATCCCAAAACTACTCACCACATTGTTCAGATTCTTACATAGTTTTTGTTCCCTTTCTTTCAGACATAAATGAGTGTGAGAGGCCGTCAAACTGTCAGAGAGGCCACTGTATCAACAACATGGGCTCATACCGCTGTGAGTGCCAGAAAGGCTACACACTGGTTGGAGGCAGGAGATGCCAAGGTTAGTCTCTTCAAATCTTTACAGCCGGACCATTATTAGAAAACAGGCCACTGTGAGTCATGTGACTAGTGCAGGCGTTAAAGAGAAATTATAGTTAACCACTGAAGAAAGCGGGGACACATGTGGTGCAGTGTCAACACTTCCCAGAAATGAGTCATTACATTGTAGGAATTTCTGTAAAAAATAGTGTACAATGGACACTAGACAAATATATCAAACGTTTCAGGAGAAATGAGTGAAGAAGGTGGTTTAAATGTTACAAAATCTGTTTGTTTGCAACTCAGATGGTGTTTGTACTTAAACAAAGCCTGTTTGATTTCCCTTTTAGACATAGACGAATGTGCTGCTGACAGAAGTCTCTGCCAGCCCTACGGTTTATGTGAGAACAGACCAGGCTCGTATGTGTGTGCCTGTAAGCATGGTTATGTCCTCTCTGAGGACAAACACAGCTGTGAAGGTAAGACTGCTATGACTCCCATCTGTTTACACTAGAACATTGATCAATACCTGTACCTAACTCATAATATTGTAGGAAGTCTGAAGGCCTAATTGAGTCCATGCTTGAAATTTGAAAGCGGAAAATGAATAGCAAGGCCTTCTTGACAAACCTGATTAAAGTCAGATCTTTAGTATTTCTTCCATCCACCACGTTTGCTCCTGCAGCAGTTCGAGTGGTGACAGATGAGAAGAAGGAGTGCTACCTGAATCTCGATGACACTGTGTTCTGCGACAGTGTCCTTGCCACCAACGTCACCAAACAGGAGTGCTGCTGTTCCATTGGTGTAGGATGGGGAGACCACTGTGAGATCTATCCCTGTCCTGTATCCCAATCAGGTACATGGTCAATATAGTGATGATGGTCCTGCAGCTCATTGTACAAATGTTTGTGGTGACACCCGAATTGGGAATTTGATTTTTGTTGAATTCATTACTACTTAATTCACTTTGGTTATGTACAAAACTTTTACCCAGCTGAGTTCCACTTCCTGTGTCCCAACGGACCTGGACTCTACTATGAAGAAGGGCTCCAGTACAGCCTTCCTGCCTTCCATGGTACATATCATTTCAGACTACACAATTTAGTATCATGAAAATGATCACAGTAGGATCGGAAATACAAATTGGGCTATCCTTCTATACTTAACCCTACAGACTTGTCAATTGTTGGTATCTTACTAAGAGTTTGTTACCTCCCTTGTCTTTAGATATCGATGAGTGTTCTTTGTTTGCTGATGAAATCTGCAAAAAGGGACGCTGTGAAAACACGCTGCCGGGCTATGAGTGCTACTGTCAACAGGGTTTCTACTACGATAGCAACCTTCTGGAGTGCATTGGTAAATGATGTGATGAACACCATAAATGGGGCAAAATGGTTTTGCGGAGGCTTCATAAAAGATTCATCTTACGCTTTCTGGTTGTACAATCTTCTTCAGACGTGAACGAATGCCATGATGAGTCTCTGTGCACCAATGGTCAGTGCATCAACACCGAAGGGTCCTTCTACTGTAACTGTAAACGGCCCTGGACTCTAGACACCAGCAAGAAGAAATGTGTGATGGCAAAAGTAGCAGGTGAGTAAACCAGTATCCTCTCCCATTTTCCATAGTTACTGGTGTGGTTATGTTCAGGACTGACCCTGACCTGTATGTTGTACAGACGTGAATGAGTGTGAAGACCCAGCCAACTGTAAGAATGGGCATTGTGTGGACACTCCAGGGTCGTATTATTGCATCTGCTCGCCGCCCTGGACCCTTGCCACTGACCGAAACAGTTGTGTGACTCCTGAGGAACAGGCTGGTGAGTGCAGTACAGGGGGTTACAAAGAGAAACAAGACAGAGGTGCAACAACAGGAATAGGCAAAACAAAGAATCATGAAGTAGTATGTGAATCCAACAGATATAATATTATAGCCATGTATGATGAATCAGTGTCAACATTTGCACTGGCTGAGGAGGGGCTATGTGATGTTTTCTCCCCAAGTCTGTAATTGACATTCTTTATGGGATACATTGCCTTGTACAAACAACCTTATCACATATTTTTACAAATAGTGACAGCAGGATGATGACATTGAAGGAAGCCAAACCACACAGGCAAATGAATACTGGGATAAATACAAAGCTGTGCTAAGTAAAAATATTATAAATTGACAAATAATCACATAACATACAGATATGCAGTTCAGTCCTCATCTTGCTTTTGGCTTTAATATACATATAGGGGCTTCAGAGATACATTTTCATGGTAAAATCTACTCTCTCTATTCTCCCATTGAGTAGCTCAGCATGTATAAGGCTATATTATATTCTATTAAGTAATAATCATAAGTCTTTATCATTGCTGCACTAATGGCTGTTGCATTAGTTTTGAACTGTCAAAAAAAAAAATAATGAATTTGTCAGGGAGGTATCTATTTTTATATTCACAAATGGCCTGTGACGGTGGGATATTTCCTGAGCCTCAGTAGTACATGAAGTTCTGTAGCTAAATGTCTTGATTGGATTTCAAGAGAATGGATAATGTATGTCTGCAGCACAGCTGGCTTCCTCATGGTGGATAACGGGCGATATGTTGACAGGTGTGATACGGAGGAAAGGTTGTCGGTTTGACACCTGATCCATTTGGTCAGGTGTTACTGATCAAAAGTCGTGTTGGAACAAAGGGGTGCTAAATGTTTTCTTTTTTTTAATTTCATAAGGACTGAAGTCGTACTCTGGTTGTTACGTGTCAGCTGGTGACCACAGAAGGCAAGCTTGACCCAGTTGTTGAGTGAGGGTGGAGAACTCGCTGCTTAATATTTTCCTACTTATGGCCAGATGTTGAGGACTTTGCATTCTGTTAAAAAAACATTCTGAAGGGGCAGAGTAGCTATGAAGAATCACTTTCAGGTGGCCGAGCTGTGACCACATCTATTCTCTATGAAGTGCTGTGTGTTGCACTTTTGCTTCTTTTGTTCCCTCAAAAAGTTCCTCAACAGGTGTGTCACTGTCCACTCTTTTGTAGTCATAGTTATAGACACAAGTGAGCCAAGAGGATTCAGTGATTACTCCAATTCACTCAGTTTGAAAAAGTGGATATTGCAGATGTCGTTGAACATCTCTCATGTGACGGCAGACTCACAACAGGAAGTATTGACGTGTCTGGTCGCCCTTTTACCACAGCAAAAAATTAAAAAGAATAAATGAAGAGAGAATGGAGGGATGGATTGATCCCAACCAGCTTGACTTGCTTTGGCCATCAACCTGTTGATTTGACAGCTGCATTCTGAACAGAATGGATTCCAAGCTTAAGGGAAACATTCCCACTAAATTTAGTTTAGTACTTAGATACCTGTAGGTGCGATCATTGTTTGTGCATCACTCACAGATTGTGTTTACGTAAACTACCAAGCTGAGCCAATGTTCCAAACCAGTCTACTGAATTTCAGTTATCTGAGAATCAAGCAGCCACCAGCTGCTATTGTCACAGCCCACAGCAACCTACATGGCGTTGTCATTCATTTTCTCTGCAAACTGCCTGCAAACATTTTGATAGATATAGATTTCTTAATTGATGTGTGGCTGCAAGTAAACTTCACGTTTTCTCCTGCAGCCTTTTTGCATGTAGCGCAGTATGGTTGCATGTTAACTAGAGACCAGCTGCAGTACAATGCATGACTCAAGTTCATTTTTTCATCAGTTTTACTGCTGAATGAAATAAGTTGCATGCAACATTTCTGGTAGAGGCCTAAACAATAAGCAAATGGGCTTAGGGAAGATGGACACAATAACAGTGACCACTGTACAACTTTATCCAACCCAATATCAGTGTAATTAATGATGACTCTAAAGTTTCAGTTTTGCAGAGATGATGTCAGAGTGGTGTTCATTCAATTTCCTGCTACTTTGTAGGCTTGTTCATGAGAATATGATGATGTGCAAAAAAAAAGAAAACAGCACAGGACACAGCCCAAAAGATTGAATCAACACCTCTGAAAGAGTCTCAGACAAAACTAGAGTTCAAAAACAGGAGTATTTATTTTAGGACTATTGTATTGAACTAAATTTAAATGCAAAAGCTGTTACTGTGTCCATCACCTGTCAATAAGATCTGGCCCCAAGCAGATGTTCATACTGTAACCAGTGTCTGTGGTGCCCTTTGCAGATGTGAATGAGTGCCAGGATCCCTCGTACTGTAAGAATGGGAGGTGTGAGAACACGCCTGGCTCCTTTCACTGTTTTTGCGACCCTCCCCACACCTTCAGTGCAGCGCTGAAACAGTGCGTCTATGACGGTGGGTAAGAATCGGTGTCCACTCACCTTAGCTAAACCAACCAAAATGAGTTTGGCTTACCTCTGCCACTCATGTTGCTCTTTTTTTCCCCAGTTTGTTTCCCATTGCGGGAATAGTGGCTGTGTGTTCTACTACTGGCCTCTTACCCACTGTGTAGAGATTGTTTCCCAGTCTTAGAGCGATGCCTCTTTGTGTAGTGATTTAAAAAAACAACACATTGAATGAAGCAAATATTGTACATTTGATTTTCCTGATTGTAGCAAACAAGAAAGTAGAGTGAAAAAGAAAGAAAAAAAATAGTGCACATCTTAATTATGATTCTAATGCACTTATATCAATCAAACAGCCTTTCTAACTGCAGCCATGTTTTAATTGCAAGAACAGTGAATAATGAATCAGTAACACCAGAATTGCCCTGTAATAATCAATGGTCATAGATATTTGAGCTGCCATTATATCTTGCAGTTACATTACATCCTATCATCATATCGACAGCAATTCACCTGTCCCTGGAAACAAAGAGGCTGCAGGAGTTTTAGATGATCATCCTGTCACTGCCACTCACAGTTGTTACCTGGTTGCTCGATATGCTGTACATATGAAGATAGACACGCACCCCTTCACGGACCATGAAATGAAATATGATGGCCTTCTAAAAATGGTTCTCATTCAGATCCCACTGTTTTTAGTTTGAGTTTGGTAACTTTTGTCTGATGTTTGTCTGCAGATTTTAATGGTTTTGTAAATTAAGATAAATTGTGTGAATGTGTAAATTAATCATTTTAATCTTTTAAAGTATATTAACATCCATATATCCTGACCACATCTCCATATGATACAAGCAACACGGTGGGTTTAGCTCTTTTTTTCTGAATCTACTTCATATAATGTATATCTTCTGTAGGTTAGACAGACACCTGCTGGGTTATGGAGTGGGCTCATTTCTACGCTTTGGCTGCCATAGCCGTCTGATCTTTTTTTTACCCCCAACAGGGGTACACAGATGGGATGGGTACATTTTCATCTGGACTAAAGCGCACGCAACCTGTTCTCATTACCTCTGCATATTCATTTTTCATTATGTAAACATATGTGACCATTATCATCTCACGTCGCGAAGGGATGATTTTTTTCAAAGCCAAATATGAGGTTGTATTATAAATGACACATGCTGTATACAGCTGTAACTAAAACATTTAAGTTAGTAAGATGGCTGTATAATAAATGTGTGTGGATTTTCTCTGCTGCTTTGCATGATATTGCTTTATTTAGAAAACATGGTATTAATCTTGCACCTCAGGCTTGCTGAGTTTTGCTGATTTCCCTAGACTAAAGTACTATAAATCAAATGCAATAATGAAATCTGATGTATAATTATTGCTTTACCTTTAACAACAGTTTACACTTCACATCAGTTTTTTTCTCCTTATTTTTCATTAGACCGCACTGCAGCCCACAAGGACGTGTGTTTCCTGCAAGTTGATGAGGGCTTGATCTGCAGCGAGCCGAGAAATGGTATGGTGGTGACGTACTCAGAGTGCTGCTGTCACTATGGTCGTGGCTGGGGGCCCGAGTGTAACACCTGTCCGCCCAGAAACTCAGGTGAGCAACCTGGAGTCCCATCCGACCTTTTCGATTTTGACTTATGTCGATCAGTTTTCCTTTGTCTTGAGCTAAAAACTGATCTATTTCTTGTGTGCAGAGATGTTCAGTCGGCTGTGTGAAATGCATCTGACTGAAACCGAATCTGATGGGGAGCAAGATTTCCTGGCTGCTTTCGCCAACTATAATCCTGGTAACACCATACTGTACTGCTGTTATCAATATGCAATTATACACTACAGATTTGAAGCCCATTTACTTATTGTCTTACTGTGCAACACTTTTTCCAGGTGACAGCTCAGAGGAGGATTCAGATGAATGTAGCTGTGCAAACGGTCGCTGTGTTCGCTCCTACCTGGGTACCATGTGTGAATGCAACACAGGCTTTAGGCTCGATCACTCCCGCACCCGTTGTATAGGTTTGTACTTGTTGGTTTTACGTCCCTTTATTACTTATTTAATTTAAAGGAAATGTTAGTCATACCGACAAATGTCTGTGCGTTACTTCTTTAATTAGCTTCGCTTAATTTCCTGTCTTACAGCTTGCACTCATTGATGACTGTTTTTTGTTTTGTTTTGTTTTGTGTTGTTCTTTCAGACATTGATGAGTGTGCCGAACCCGGAGCTCGTGCCTTTCCGTGCAAGAATGCTCGCTGTGTGAACACACCTGGCTCATACAAGTGCTTCTGCAAGCACGGCTTTGTTGCACGCAGGCCAAACACATGCATCCGTCGCAGAACTCGGTAACCTCTGTCTCACTCTGGCTATCCCTGACTTAAGTATGCAACTTGCAAATGCCCCACACATGATCTGGATATAGCCACAGGACAAACATGGGACTATGTGTCAGCAGTGAACCTGAAAAACGTGCTCTCATCTGAAGCCCAATCCTTGGAGGATGGCTAATATGATAGAGCTCAACGTGTCATTATCAGCTCTTCCTTGTGTTTGTTTAACCTCCACCCGTATTTCGGATTTAAAGAAGTAATCAATACAGACAAGGAATATGTTTGTTTGCTCAACATTTTTGTAATTATTGTTTGTTAAACAGGCTTTTGTTCAGATAAAATTGTGCATTTTGTGTTTTGTTTTGTTTTGTAATCTCTGTGCTGCATTGATCTTTCAACTCTTACTTTGTTGTCGATTTCAACCAGAAATAATATCTGTATACTGTAGGAGTGCCGCAGGAATTTACATTCCCACAAGTCCACGTTCTTAATGTTTAATTCTAAATTGACATCCTCAAGTTCCTCGAGTTATTTTCTAAACAAACACTTTAAGGTTTGCGTCATTGTACAGTTTTTCCAGTTGATTAACACTTTCTGTAAGAATGGTTCCTTACCTTCCCCTGTTTATTTGTTGATGTTGTTGATAAGAGAAATCTGAAGTTTTTGTATAATTTGACATGTGCACCTAAGTGCTGAGGTCATGCACTTAACAATAAATATAGTGGAATTATTTGGTTATTCCACAAAAAAGAAACTTTGACATCTATTGTCATAATTTCTACATAAATGTATTTAAAAATCCAAAGATGCTGTACACATGAGAAGAATTTGATTAAAAAAAGACAATGTCAACTGGTCATACACTTTTTTTTTCTTTTGTTTTTCTTGTGTTTTGGATATTTGTGTTCTGTTCACACGTACAGTGACTTCAGGAAGTATTCCAAGTCAGGGAGGTGGCCAAGGACTGAGAGTTTCAAAAGTTCCCTGCATAGATGAGAGAACCGGCTGAAAGGACAACCACCTTAGCAGCACCGCATGAATCAGGCATTTATGGCAGAGGTACTCCGTCGCCAAGAGGGCTTCTACAAAGAGGTGAGTCAGGGGTCTGAATACATGTACTGTTGTAAATGAGAGATTTGAGTTTTTAATTAGTAATTCATTCCAAATCAAATGAAAGTTAAAGAGTATGAATATTTTTAGTACTACATGAAGATATTGATATTTGATTAGGTTTCTTTCTGTTTTATTCATTATTTCAGTGGACTAATCTGTAGCATTGGTGAGTTTATTTGTTTTTTTACTAAGCTGTTAGCTGCCATTCCAGTAAGACGTCTATATTTTTGAATGTGTGATTTTTGTTCCTGCTTTATATTTTTTTCCTAAAATAAGCAGATGTTTCAAGCCGTAAATGATAGAAAATGTGTCTCAATGCTGGAATTCAAAATTTTTAAATCTTTTTTTTTTTTAACATCTTATTTTAATACATTTGTACCATTGCTGCATTTCAATGATCGTTTTTGTTTATTACTGTATGTGACACATTTTGTACTCTATTTTTCTTTTCTGAAAATCATACCTTTAATTTATGGATCTATATGGATTTTTTTCTCATAACTTTGTAGTTTTTATTTTGTTTTTGTAATTTGACTTCACCAGATGAGTACAACAGTTATTAAATAAAGGTAAAATCGCGCTATTGTTTGTTAAACTAGAAAAAATGAACACCGAGTGGAAAAAATGTGGCCGAGTGGATGAAAATATCTGCATGTTACCAATCACCTTAAAACAGCGCCATCTTGTGTTCACCTGTTGTTATTGCAGCTCCTACCAGAGGCCCTTTAAACAAGCCGGTGTCCAGCGTCTGTCTGTCAGACTCCCTGACCTGCAGTTCAGACATACTGACGTTATAACATATACAACACATTATACTATTTAGTTTTTAGTAGATTTTATTACTCTGTCTGTCTTAAGTTTGATTTTCTCAAAAATATGAATTAATATTAATATTCAGTATAACTGAAATTATGCTGACGCCGTTATATGCCCATTGTATTGCGCAAACATGTTGATTCGTCTTTTTTTTCTGAATGAAAAAAACATTTGTGAGCGTAAAAAAATAATACTTTTAGGAAAAATGTACGATAATAATGTGTGAGGCAGGTTTGGTTGCTATGGTGACACGTTGATATCATTTAGATCTCGATCATCATTTGAACACAAACAAACTCAGAAAACGTTCACACACAAATTTCACTCGGTGATTTCCGGACAAAGACGAGTCCAACCGACCGGACTGACTGACCTTCGACTAAAGTGGACTAAAGCTGTTCCAGCATGGAAGATGTGAGATTTATTGTTTTAATCCAGCTTGTTGTTCGCTGTGTTTTAACAGGACAGCTCTGTTTGGATAAAGCACATTTTCCAGTCAATGTGCAGAGATGACATCAGATCTGAACAAGATCATATAAATAACAGAAATATAAAAACACTTTCAGTCCTGGGTCAGTGTTTTTTTACTTTGGAGAAATTCTCAGGTTATTTAAGACTTTCAGAAATGCATTTCTCAGAGAACAATTGAAACAGACTATAAACAGACGATAACTCTGTGAGATGTTCAAAGTGTATTTTTTAGACTAGTAATGATAGAAGTTGCAGTGCAGTCAGAGGGTTTTCCTCTCAGGTGACCGTTGAAGCCGAGCAGAGATTTGACCTTCAGTAATCTGATCAAACTGTTTCTGATGACCAACAGTGAGGGAATAAAAAACACTTCGTCCAGCTGTTTTCATTCTTCCCCTTAATATTGTACAATAGTTGAAATAAATATAGACACATTTTACAGATTCATATGTTTTAATTGTTTCTGAACCAGGTGCTCTGTGGTCTGAATTTATTTATTGAATCGATAACTCTTTTAGCAAAAAGAAGAAACAATTTTCACTGAGTGAGGCACAAGTTTCATACCTACTTTCAGCTTTTTCTGCAAAATGCGATTACAACAATGACTTTCAGCGTTTCATAGTTTGCACATAACGATTTAAAATAGTTCAAGCTTTTTATTAATGATGTGATGATGCCAATATCAGACAGGTCTGGGTGTCCAGGTAGAGAACAGGAAAATAATCTGAGAGGAGGAGGAAGACCAGGACTACAGATGTCTGACTGTCACTTTCTGCTGTTTAATCTGAAATTACTTTTCGTGCTCTTGGTCTTGGTCTTTCTGATTCTCTTCTTCTTCCACCTCCTGCAAAACTGTAATTTAAAGAGACAAGGGTGTTTTCCAGAAAGTCATTATTGTTTACAGTTATGTTCATGTGTTTTGCAGCAGAAGTTTAAAAGTTGACTCTGTTTCTGATTTTCAGTTTTACACTTGGAATGCTGTCCTTGTACCCTCAGCCAGCCTGGTATACCAACGCTGATCCTTCAGAGGGTGCCAGTGCCAGCCGTCTCCAGCAGATCTTTATCCACACCTAAACCCCATCCTGACTCACTTCCTGACTCCCCCTCTCAAACAAGCTCTCCCCCCGAGTCCTCCCCTTATAGTGCCACATGACGCACACTGGACCTGTGTGTTGCCAGATGACCAGCACAGGATCATCATAAGAAGACTGCAGACAGAAAGCTCTCCTCTAACAACACAAGCACCCCAGAGACCTTTTACAATCTGCAGCCCTCCAAGATTTCAGACAAACACTAGTTCCTGCTTGATCTCCGCAGGCCCAGAAGAGACATGGGTAAAGGAACTGCGCTCCATCCTCAGAGAACGAAACAAGCAGCGTAGAAGCAGAGGGCTCAAGAGAGCTGCTGGACAGCCAGATGGGTGTCCTCCAGCAAAGTGCCCCGCTAACAATTGATTTAATATAGTGGGGTATTTTGTGTTGTGTTGTGTTGAGATGTTCTGTGATATAATTTGATGTAATTAGTTCTGTTTAATGTAAAACAAAAGCCAAACAGAACAGAATAGGTGAGTTGGTTTGACCTGTATCGGGAGCCCATCATGGTGGAGTATTCAGCCAACAAAGAAGAGGAATAGAAACCCCTGAGTGAGACCAGGAATGAATTAACATCAGCCCAGAAGGAAAAAACAGATGATGACCTGACCAAAGATGATGAAAGCACATTAACCTGCTGATAAATGTGATGATGAGTGACTTTCTTTTGTTCTTTTGTTCAGGTTTTTCTTTGGGAGAATGAGGGCACCCAAATAACAAGACTTAAAGATGAGGAGACATGAGAGGAGATGACGGAAAGCTTCCAGTAACAAATGGTAAGTCAACAAAATCAAATGACTGCAGAAGTTTTTATCTACATATTAAGAAAATAGAGTGCATACACATAATTAATGATGTACATGTTTGTTTGTTTGTTTTTATTTATTTAAGGTTGTGTTCAGGAGACTCCAATATCCCAAAAGATTTCAGAGGAGACACAAGAGCAGAAATAAACTGCGAGCATCACCATGTCTTAAATTTGTATTTTTAGATATTTTATGTTGTGCTAAGAACAACCGTCCTGAACCTGTTCCTCTATCCTCAGGTTAAACTTTTCCTTACACAGCCTTTGGGGAAAAAAGAAGTCTGTGTCTTCTCCTTGACTTCAACAGCAGCAAACTGACTAAGTGTCTGAGCAGCAGACATGATGCGGTTTTCCAGCCTGTTTTTCACACAGAGGAAACAAAAGACAAGCAGAAAAGCAGCCGTCCAGTCATGAAGATGTATCAGCCACACTAAAGTGGAAGGTAAAATTTAGGTGCAGGCCATGTCAAAATGTATGCTTTTTCATTTTTACAAGTTTTCCTTTCACCTTTACCAGGATAGCTTAAGTAAAACAAAAAAAGTACCTACCCTTCTGTAGCAGTCACCTTATGACTATTTATGGGACATTTCTAGCTGACATCACACTGTATGAGATCCTGATACACCTGATAATTTTCAGACTACGCCACCTCTGTGTGTGTTTGTGTATTTAACCCTTGTAATATCTGTTTTAGTGTCTGAGGACACACAGAGGACTTGACTGAACACTGCTCTTAAAGACAACAAGAGACACGTTGATAACACACCTGACTGACACAGTGGAAAATTTAATTACAAGTGAATACATTTTTCCTTAAATAAAGTCACATAATGGTCAAAGTGTAATCTCAAAGATGTTCCATATTTTGTATTTTGTGTCACATTATTTGTGATATTTCGTATCAATATCAGAACAAAGCAAACCATCCTTCTGCACAGTTCAGTCATAGGTGTCTAATCCGATCTGTGAACAAAAGCTGTAACATGTACAAAGCTAAGTTAACAACCTTCGCCTCGATGAGATTTAGACTCACCTGTAACTTTAGTTGGTACACCTTGCTAACAAGATGCTTGAATTCCTCAGAGACGTTGGCTCATATTGACATGAGCTTATTAGTTGCAGTCAGCTGCACATCCATCATTTGAATCTCCTGCTGCACTTCATCCCAAAGCTGCCCTACATAAGATAGATCTGACTGTGAAGACCATTTGAGTACAGAGAAGTCATTGTCATGTTGAACTTTGTGATATGTTGCATTAGTCTGCTGGTAGCACCCATCACTAGACAGTACACTGTAGTCATAAAGGGGCTGACACAGTCAACAATGCTCAGGTAGGTTTTGGCATGTAAACAATGATCAATTGGCACCAAGAAGCTCAAAATGTGCACACTGCCACCACAACTCCCAACCTGAACCATTGATTCAAGGTATCATAGAGCTATTTTGTGTAGTTTACAGTCAGTAAACACTGACTCCATCACTGAAATGTCACAGCAAATATTGAAATTTATCAGACCAAGCAACATTTTCCACTTTTCTGTCCGTTGCTTTATGGTGGGCCAGTGTGAACTGTAGATTCAGTTTCCCTGTCTGACCTGGCAGGAGTGTGGCCTTCTGCCGCTGTGATCTATCTTCAAGGTTGTGTGTTCTGCAAACTTCAGTTCTAAGCAGAAGTTATATAAGTTACTGTTGTCTTTCTTTTTCATCTAGAGTAGCGGATCACAGGAGATTTTCTGCTCTTTTGGGCCATCTCTGTAAAATCTCTGTAAACTAGAGAGGGCTGTGTGTGAAAATCCCAGCAGATCAGCAGTTTCTCAAGTGCTCAGACAACAAAGTCAATTAACTCACATTTTTCCCCAGGCCCATAGTTGGTTTGAATTAAAGCAGATGGTCTTGATCTTGTGCACACACTTAAATTCATTGATTGATTATATATATGCATTGATGAGCAATTGAACAGTTGTACCTAATAAAGTGGCCAGTCAGTGTACATCTGAAAATGGAAATAGAAGAGGGCTCAGATTTGATTCCCAGCCTGGGGCCTTTCTGTGCAGAGTTTAGATGTTCTCCCTGTGCCTGCATGGGTTTCCTCCCCCCGTCCTAGTACATCATGTTTGGGTTAATTGGTGACTCTAAGTTGTCCGGAGGTCGGAGTGTGAGTGTGAGTGGTTGTTGGTCTCTGTCTGTCTCTGTGTGTTGGCCCTGTGATGGACTGGTGACCTGTCTAGAGTGATCCCCCCTCACCCAGTGTGAGCTGGGATTGGCTCCAGCACCATTCTATGACCTAGAAACGGATAAGCGGTAGAAGATGAATGACTGTATTGATGTAACCCCAAAAGATAACATAACGTTTAAGAACTAAAAAGAGGATTATTATTTCGCTGACAGCACCACACATTTGTGACATAAGGTATATCAAATACCTAACAAATTGACATGTAGTTCTTCTATATGAAGTGTGATGTCATTTAATATTTCTTCCATTCACAGTATATTTTGCATGTCAAATTCTGACTTTATTTTTGAAAGTGGGGCAAAACACATCCTCAGGTTCTTCCACTGGAGGGAGCTGATGGTCCACATGTACCGGACCAAATATGTTTGCCATTCATTCATCCAGCCTTTCCTCATCACAGCACAGAAAACAGGTTGCATATGTTTTCTTATATGAGGGACAGAGTTTGACCCCATAGCATTCACTTGTCACCTGTCTCATTAATACCCAGCATATACATACACGATAGCCTATTGCCAAAAGTATTCACTCACCTGCCTTGACCCGCATATGAATTTAAGTGACTTCCCGTTCATAATCCACTTTAATAATAACACTGATTTAATATGAAGTTGTCCACCCTATGCAGCCATGACAGCTTCAACTCTTCTGGGAAGGCTTCCCACAAGGTTTAGGTGTGCGCTTATGGGAATTTTTGACCATTCTTCCAGAAGCGCATTTGTGAGGTCACACACTGATGCTGGACGAGAAGGCCTGGCTCTCATTCTCTGCTCTAATTCATCCCAAAGGTGTTCTGTCGGTTTAAGATCAGGACTCCGTGCAGGCCAGTCAAGTTCATCCACACCAAACTCTCTCATCTGTGTCTTTATGGACCTTGCTTTGTGCACTGGTGCACAGGAACAGAAAAGGGTCATCCCAAAACTGTTCCCACAAAGTTGGGAGCATGGAATTGTCCAAATTGTCCAAAAGATTTTGGACTGTGCACCGGTGCACGAAGCAAGGTCCAACAACATGTTCAAAGTGTTGTACTGTGCTGCGTTGAGAGATGTGTGCTGTGTGCTGTCTTCACTGCCATCAGCGCTTGACATTAATATTTTTTCCTGTGAACAATTCACAAAAAAGGTCTGGAAAAGTCTTTAAAAACAATGGTTGTTCAACTGGACAAAATAAAAGCAATAGTTTTAAGATATAAATGGCTTTTACCTTATGAAAGGTGCAAATGAAGTGCAGTCATGTTTGTTAGCACTATGAGACGTATCCTGGAGATGCTGCAGTTGTTTTTGAAATTCTTACCTTTCTCAAATATTGATTATTTTCTACCTGAAAAGTCTTATCATGTGATTCTAACGTGTTATCTTGACATATAAGAGCTATTAAACTGATTTGCATAACAAGTACTGGTAGTCATAACTCATCAAGTTTCCCGTCTCTAAGGAAATGCTGTGCCCAGATCAATAGATTTTTCCTCATCCTGTGAGCTCAGTGAGTCACGTTGCACCATAGTGGCACCACAGCTCCTCACTGTCCTGGTTTCATTCTGTCGAATTATTATATAATTTTAAACTGGAACAGCAGGGTGACCTCCAGCAACCAGTTTAGGGAGTAAGAGCGATAAGAAGAGGGAAGGCAGAGCTAAAGGATGAACAAGAGCCACAGCAGAAATAGCATAGTTGTCCTTGGGAGATGACTCAAAAATTGGTGTGGGGATATAAATATCTTTTAGTGGGTCGCATCGACCGAACATTGACTCACTGGTTACTGGTGGCTGTAAACTGCAGCTTTCTTCTTTTGTCAAATACAGGTTCAGCTTGTTTCCAATGTGAAGAAACATGCATGACATAACACAGCAAGATAATGACAATGTTTAGTTGATTTGTGTATTTCATATCTGTCACACAACCCAGATAATCTGCTGTTTTATGCCGTGGTGGTTGATTTATAGAAAGAGAAATTTTTCATATGGCCCCCTTGGGAAAACTTTTTTTACACTGGATCCTGGATAGAGGCTGGTTGATGTGAAATGGATTCCCTAAGTTGAACAAAAAGGCAGGTGAGGCTAATAAAACATGATGGTGACTTTTGCTAATTGACACATATAGAAATATAAATGGTAAGATTAATCACTAGATTAATAGGCAGACAAAATGAATTGTAGCTTTCTTCCCAACATACAAGAAGAGTTTGCTTTGGCAAAGGCAGATTTCCAAGTCGGGCCATATTTTGGAAGAATTGTTAATGGTGCATCAGGACTGCTGCTAATAAGAAAACAATCAGGGCAGCCCAATAGGAAGAGTTCATTCACTGAATCATTCATCTCTTACCGTTTATCCGTTTCCGGATCGTGGGGTGCTGGATCCAATCCCAGCTCACATTCGGCAAGGCTGGACAGGTCGCCAGCCCATCACAGGGCTAACACACACAGACAGACAGAGACCAACAACCCCTCACACTCAGACCTACAGACACTTTGAAGTCACCAGTTAACCCAAACATGATGTCTTTGGATGGTGGGAGGAAACCCACGCAGGCACAGGGAGAGCATACAAACCCCGCACAGAAAGGCCCCAGGCTGGGAATCAAATGTGAGACCCTCTTGTTGTGGGGCAACAGTGCTAACCACTATGCTGCCGTGTTTCCCTTAGGGATGAATTATGCTCATTGAAATGGGGCTTAAATCTCAGTTAATCTGTGCACCGATTGTAATTTGCTTGTGAATGTGCTTTCTCCTTATAACCTTTTACTTTCTTCTGTACTTTTTGTGAATTTAAATAGATCTACACCCAGTAATAAAATATCTATGCTGTGCAAAAAGCACTAGGATGTGATTAGTGTGCTGGTCCAGACTGCAGGTACCTGTTAGCGGGAGTGCTTCTTTCATCCTGTGTGCCCCTCCCTCAGACACGTTATTACAGGGCCACGCTGAGACCCCCTTCATTACCAGAAATATGAGTCATATGATTCAGCTTTAAAGTTGGGAATATCAGTCACACACACACACACACACATTATCCTGGAGAAAAATAGAAACGAGCTCATGTCCGCCCAGTTGTGAAGCTCTACAGTCATACTATCACAAGCCCCCCTGAACCCCACCCTGGTCACTGCACACACTAATGATGACCCCACCCAATCCAGGTCCCGTCTATAGTGAACAGACACAGGGGGGTTTAGCTCAAACTGCTGCAATCTGCAGAACGCACTGTGCTGGACACACTCTGGCAGCCGGTGGCAGCCTTATATCCTGCGCTCAGCTCTTTCCCTTTGTCACGGTGGATTGTGGATGAGCTCTCTGTTGGGGTGTGAGCCGTTGGCTAGAGGTGGGGACTGGAGCCGGAGGTGTAAACAGCTTGCGTGTGTATGTGTGTACTGTCAATGCTGACACACATGCATACAGCTCAGATGAGTGAATTTGAAGCCCTGGAGCTTTCTTTTGACCTTTAACACTATTGTCGAGCATCGACAGAGAAACTGACATGTTTTACACTTTACACTTTGGAAGTAAAATCCACTTGAACTTTAGTTACTCAGATTTTAAAAATGAGAGGGTGTTACAGGCTGCATAAGTCCATGCAAGGTGATTAATGTTGCTTGAAATGGATCGGTGAGAATATTACAAGAGAGTTCATAGAAATAAATTTGGCTGTAGGCTTTATCTCAGGGCTTTCATTCATGTTCTTAAACTCTCCTTTGAGCACTCTAACATACTGTACTCTGGATAAAGGCTGTAGGTGTTAAACAGCACAAGTCAACAATGCCTGGGAAAACAAAATCACTCATTTAGATTTTGTATAATGTCATTTTTTAAAGTATGTAATTGCAACTTTATCTAATCACGTAGCAACTGACCCCCTCCTCAAGGCAAACTTGCACAGTTACAAACATTTACACCCATTAGACACCAAATACAAGCACAGTCTGATTTACTGGCCACTAAGCAGCATCACTGGAGCAGTTGGGGATTAAGGGCCTTGCTTGATAGCACCTCAGAAGCAGTAATAAGAGTCGTGTGCCTCCACAAAGCCCATTTCTCCAACACTGCTGCCCTTGCCATCATAATGAATCTTGTATAAAAGGTCTGAAGAAAAATTGATCTAAAGGCATTACTTGATTACATGAGTGTTTTCTGTCCTAGATCATCACTCTGCTTTAAAATAAAAACCCTTTCATGGTAACCTTGTAATGTTCCAAAGCCTGTCTTACCATACCATACTTAACCATAACTGGTTCATTCCCTTAGAGTCAATGTTTTGCCATTTTTTGTGTGTTAAGTGTAAAGATGCCAGGCCATTCTATTAGGCTGTACCTAAAGAAGACACACTGGTCCCATAACTTTAGTTGACAGTGATAGCTTCTAAAATAAAATTGTGTAGCCTCAACTATCCATCAAACCTGCTGAAATGAATCGTTTGAGTCAGGTGCCATTTTTTAGCAGTGAAAATTTTGCTGAAATATGCTTATACTGCAAATCAATGGTGACAGTTGACACTATAACTGTATCTGAAAAAAGACTGTCCAGTTGGGAAGCTTCCACTACAATAACACATTTAGAGAAAAAATGCAAAATGCTGGAACCAAACTAACAACACAGCAGCACTATTTAACCACTAACTGCAGATGATGAGTAGCATGCTATTATCCAAACTGCTCAACCCTGCCTGAGGGACCTATCATCCCATAAAGTTACACTCAGCTCCACCCACACTCATACATACTCTATACAGTGACATTCCCTGATTCATGATACATCATTAAATTGAGATCTGCATTTTGGAGTTATTTAACTCCAAACTAATACTAGTAATGTCAGCTGTTGCAAGATATTGCTTCTCTCAGGCTAGCATGGCTGAACACAAACTGCTCCCACCAGGGAAATAACCATATAAATAGAACAGAGGAAGCTCACAAGCTTAGTGTTCATGTTTTGTTGAGACTTTTTGTTGTAACATTCACACAAAGGGACTATCTTAAATGTAAACAGGAATGTATATTGTATTCAACCTAAATTGAATACAATTGAATTAAATTGGATGTAGCATGTTTTACTGCGTAGTAAAAAGTAGGAGTACAAAACATTTATGTGTTCAACATAATCACATTTTGTGATTACATGTATGGTATGTAAAGTGAACACAATTCTTTCCATTTTTATTTAGTTCATTCAGTTATCACAAAGACGTTCTTATTGTGCAATATTCCATTCTAGTTGTCAGAATTTTGATGGTATCATTAAACTCAGGTTGTTTTCCAGTTCAAAATTGCTATCAAATCACTTCTGACATCATGGCACTCTGTGCGAAAGAGAGAAATAGGTCTTGGGGCACTCCTGCATGAAGATCTTCCAGGCTCTATGAATAACCCAGATCTTGATGACTTCCTTGATGTCACACACCGACTAGGTGCAACATAGTGTCTCAGGAATAATTTAGTACAGTCCTACAAGTACAGAAATACAGTCCTACAATGAATGGAGCGAATCCCAAAAATGGAGATAGCCGTGTTGGTGTTTTTTCTTCAAAAACAATTTTTTAAACTACCTAAAAAGAAAAGAAAAGAAAAAAAGTGTTATCAAAGAGATGTTTAAACACTGAACTGTAATGTGTGGTAGGAAGGTACTACTATATTTATCCTGAGGGCATCCAGTACTTTGTGGTACACATTAAAGAGACCAAGAGCACACTTACCATTGTTCAAGTGAACTGGGCATTAAAAAAGTGCAAAGACTAAACCTACACAGAAGGCCATGCCATGGAGGTACTGTGGGGGTGATGCACAACGTAAGCAGTGCAAAGGGAGGACAGATGATAGAAATGGATTTGTGTCACTGTGATGTTCCGTGAGATGTTTAAATTGGCTGCAACTCCGCGAGTAAGGACGGCGATGCATTCGGTGTGAACGATATATTTTCAAAACTGGCATTTGTTGAGTGATTTCCATCGCCTGATGGACTGATCATCTTCGGTTTTTCTCTCTTGTGCTGTGTGGTTAGAGCAGCAGAAACAGACAGAGCATCTTCCTTTCTGTGTGCAGCTATTGTTGCGAATACTAAAAATGTGCGCGGTGTTTCCCATGTGACTGTAAAGGGTCAGCACCCACACACACACACACACCCACCCACGGCACCACCAGCCCCCCCCCACACACACACGGCACCACCAGCCCCCCCCCACCCCCTCACACACACCCCTGCCCACCACCACCACTACGTCCTTTTTGTCTTTCTTCTCCCCGCTGAAAGGAGCACAGGCACCGGGGGTGCGTGAGGTACGGACGGCCCTTCGGATGCTCAGCCGAAGGGGGGAGAGAAGATTCAGAAGAAGCAGAAGCAGAAGCTGCCGCTGCGGATATCCGTCCCATACCTGCCGCCCCGAAACGGCTCCCTCTCCTCTCCTCTTTCTCATCCGTCTCCTTGTTGTGAAAGGCGGATAAAGCCAGAGGAAGCTCGGCAAGCTCTCACACGGCGCTGCACCGGAGCGGGAGCGGCGCTCGGACGGAGGATGCGGATTTAACGGAAAAAGAAAGCGAACCGTTAACAGTCACCTGGGATTCTAACCGTTAACGTTCGAATTAGCTTCCAGCCGCACGCCGAGCAGCGGACGACATTTTTCATGTCCGCTCAAACATCACTCACAGTGACACGGTAGAAACAACACCGACAACCTTTTCACCTGAACAACAAACAAAGGGGTAAGTGTGATTTATGCTTGATTTATTTGTGTCTTTATTTATTTATTTATTTCGGCCCGTAATTCTCCGCCACCGGCGGCTGAGCAGTTAATAACAAAGCTAATGAAGCGGACGGGGAGTCGGTGATATTCAGGTGACTGCTGCTAGCTTACTACTGCTATAGCTTCACACGCCAACAGATAACCTTTTGTGAAACTCAGAAAGAGACGCCGCTTAAAAAAATATATACAATTTTTAGTATGTTTTGGTGCCTGGTTGAGAGATGTGCCTGACTGCAACGCCTTACGTGAGTTATTGGGGACCATCTATCTGTGTCTGTGTCTTCATGCCTTTGTTTGAATCCATGTCAACCGCAGCCACATTTTTTTTATCTGCGTGTTCATCACAGCCAGCCTGTGGATCTTTGATTCAGCATCTGCCTGTCAACTTGGCAAGTCTCGGCCACTCGATGGTTTGTTTTTTTTTAACATACCGAGATTTGCAGTAGTGTTAGCATCTTGTAAGGCTGCCGTTTTTGCGCTCGACATCGTAGGCTGTGTGATTGTGTTATGATAGGTCTGAGATTTATACTGCGTGCTTGGCCTAGACTGTGAGTCATAGCAGGGATGCATCAAGTTAATTTCTGATATAATGAGGGCTTCAGAGCAAAATAGATTTAAATTACAAGGGCCAGCGAACAGGTTGTTTTGAAAAGCTCGAGTTTAATGCGTGGCCGTCAAACATTTCCAAGACAACACCTCTAATTATAGACATATTGAGAAATGGCGTTTGCTTGAAACTTTTCTTTCTTTTTTTTTTTAATTTCAAAGAGTGGACAATGCACATTATTGAGCAGTCATATGTAAACATGTAGGATTATAGCCACAGTTTATTTCCATCCGCGGACCCTTGGGAGGTTGCTATAAGAGTGAAAATACTATTAAACACAAATACAGTAACAAAGTAAAAATACATTTAAATACAGACAACAGGAGAGACAGGACATAATAGAGATTAACCACGTGTAGAACAGAGGATCATGGCTCAGACATCAACCCCAGTGAAAAATGTTATGACAGTAAAGAAAACAGCCACACTTTCATTCAGTCTTAATGATCTTTTTGAAATGTGTCCTTTGTGCACAGCCCGTATGGGGGCAAACACCTTGGAAAGTAGTGGTTATTGGCAATGAAGGGATGTATTGACAGATGATAGTTTTTTTTATTTTTTTTTTATTTTTTTATGATTTTCTGAAAGGTGAAAGCAGCAGCAGAAATGAAGAGAGCTTAAAGATGAGACACTGGTGAAAACTGTAAGATATTGAAGAAGAGTGATAATGTTGGTTAAATAAAAAGGGTTTCAAACTTTTTTTTTACATTATAAAATGCTTTTCTTGGCATAACTGTTTACTGTGGGTTTTTGCTAAGAGCTATGAGCTATAGCAATATGGCTGTATTGTGAAAGTAACCTGCGGTCTTTCCATTAGGGAATCATCACACCACTCTCAATCGGTGCCTTTAAAGCATGCCTCTGGTTTCCCGTTCACTTTAAATTCAGTGACTGATTTACACATTGATTGTAAGCTGAATGCAATAAATTGCATCGTCTAGAGTGTGGTATAGAAAATTGGATGTCTACACTATGTAATTTCAAATGCTTTATCATCTTTCCTTCTGTATTTGTGACATGGGAAGTGGTTGAAGTCGAAATCATCTCTTATATTCAGTTCCAGTTATGATGCACTAGATAACCATAAAAGCAATAACGTTCATTATTTAATCACTTTATCACTATATTTTTTTGTCTCTATAGTCTTTGTAAATTGTTTCCCATTATCTGTTTCAATACAATCTTAATGACTCCTGTTAACGATTTTTATGTCTCTTGCATTTCTTTCATTGTGGTTTTACTTGGTAAGGACACAGTCTATCTGACGCCATGATACTCACAGGCTTAAAATTGCATTATATAATCTTTATATAATTGATTATTTTTGCCTAGTGGAAGCACTAATGCATAAAGGCATTTCTGCCTAGAGGTGAACTGGTCATTGGGTACCCTTTCCTTCTAAATGTTTGAGAGCCTCATGTAGAGGGTCCACACTGAATGTTTGGTCATTACTGCTTCCTGTTCCACTGTCCCTAAAACAACTTTACACTCTGGTGTGAATCTCAGTCAAACAATGGAGCAACCAAACATAGTCATTCTATGGCAAATTTGTGAAGTAACTTTGAATATTTGTTCAAATAAACATGCATATCTCATGAATATTTTGTTAGTTAAAAACTTTCAGCAACTCCATATCCAATCAAAGGAAAAGCCAAATTGGCAACATGATTAATTCCCAAGTAAACCAGCTGCAATTTCATACCTTGTCAGTCATACTTGCAGTTAAAAATATATATGACATTATTACAGTCTGTTAGTAGTAGCGGTTGTATTATTGCCATTTTTTTTTTCAGTATCATGTCCCTTTTGCTGTGGAGTAGATGCCAATTTATCTTTACACCAACAGTTCTTCAAATTGATTGATTGAAATGTATAAATCATTTCATCATTTATAAAAAACCTATGTATATAAAGTTGTATTAGGTATGTAAACTGTGGCTGGATTGAAAGAATTCAGCCAATAAATACATTTTTATTATATTAATTTGTTAAACGTGTCCATGATTCCCCTGGGAGAAGTTAGACATCATTTGATAAAGTTTGGGTCAGTACCAATAGAGGGCGATGTGATGGCTCCTGTACTGTTCACCTTATTGAAATGATGCTCATGGAGCATTGTCTTCCTGCAGCATTAGGTTAGGGTTGAAGCAGACCACATGCAGTATATTAATAATTAACAACATACCTTTGGAGCCATCACTGCAATCTAGCTACAGAAGCTTGGTATAATTTCATTTAATACCACATTGGGAAACTACAAGAAAAAAGCTGTATATAATGCATTTCTTAATAATTCTTGCTACAAAAAAATCCAAGTGAGATTATACTTTGTGATTGCATTCATAGCCATGAACTGAAATTACTCCCAAGCTTTTTTGATGAAGACACAGACAAGTGTCTGTGATAATGACTAGAGGAAAACTTGCTGTTGGCCGGCTGGATGGCTGTCTTGATGAACAGCATTCAACAATGCAATGGCACTGTGAATGTGGGCCCCCCATAGTGCTGATTCTCAAAATCCCTCTCAAACAAGCCTTTTTTTTTTTTTCAGTTCCTGCCATACGTTCATTGTGTGGCCGTGAGCCATGTCATTAACCCAGTGGATGACTTGTGTTTAATGTTGCTTTTTGATGTGTACTTGTTAATTTAAGTCTGTATATTTTTTTAATTTAATTTTTTTTTTTTCCCCAGCCCTAACCCGGTTTTTCACATGCAATCCCTGAAAATAACATTGATGATAATTTTAGGTTAAAATATCTCTATTAGATTTCTGCCATTATTTAAAGAATTGAAGAGGCACACAGCACTTATCCATACTTTGGACTTTGCAATTGAATTGTTAAACAGAATCTCAGGAGAAAAAGTATATTTTTGCAATATGTATTTGCAGGAAGTTGTTTTGAGGTGAGAATTCTCATAAAGCCAGTTGTGAAATATTTTTGAAAAGTTGGCCAATACATTGTTTTGTCCAGTTGATATTCTGCAGATTTTGAGCACTTACTGTGGCACACCAACTTTATTTTCAAATTTAAAAAACTAGGTCATTGGCATGAATATTATGGTAACCCTAAATAAAACAAAGTGGTATGTAACACATCAAAATTACCTTCATAATAATATAAACACTTGTGAAATATGATTTATTTTTTCTTAAATACAAATGAAGATGCACCCCTGTGTCATTTGCATAATTTATGCATTCAATTTCTTAGACCAACTGTAAAACTTGTATGACTATTAAATTGCATTCATAATTTAGCAGCAACCAATGTACAATGTTTATTGCTTTTAGCCTTCACATTTCGGTCCAAAGACCCAGCATGTAGAGTACTGTTGACAACATAGGCTTATTATTATTTGTGTCTAGTGTTTCATTATTTTATTTTTTTTCCTTATCCTTATGGGGCATGTACATATTTGCATTAATCTCAAATAGCATTCTTTATTGACACAAAAATGTATTCATAGTGCTCTTAATTTGATACTAATAATCTACCTATATAAATTAAGTCCAGTAGTGTTCCTTTTGGGATATTGGAAATGATAGCAATGTCTGCCACAAATCTAGCCTAATGACTGTAAATCTAGAGCCTTCTAACTCCAGCTTGGTGCCTGCAAAATCTTAAGAGTGACACTTAACTATAGTGCAATGTGTAAGAGTCAAAGTTGGAATCAGAAACATACCTAATACAAAAGTGTCAGTGAGAGGACAATCTATTTATCTTCTATATTAAAAATTAATTATTTTTTTATTATTATTTTTTATAAAGAATAGGGGTAAGAGGGGCATATATGACAACAGATGGGGGCTTGATACAGCTACATAATAGCAGTATGCTCTCACTTAATGAATCCATCCTGTCTTCTGGTGGCAGAGTATTCATGCAGAGGCAGAGATTGCTGCAGACCTTCAAATAAAAAGTGTGCAGCCCCTAGGGAATCTGAAAACACTATCACTGCCAATTTGAGTCAAAGAGTTTCCAACCTGTAACTGCTTGACATTGGCAGTACTTTACTATTTAAATAATCATAGAAAATTGATTTTTAGGAATTGATAACCTTTAAAGACAATAAAGGCCGTTCATACAATTATTATTATAGTGTAATCATAATATTTATGCTTCTGTATCAGCCAACCCTATTAAACACCTTCAGAGCTATACCATGAAGCTTAATGAAAATTACAAGAATGTGAAACCAAAAATATTACACAACCCTGTAATTAAGATTAGGGAAACAACCTTCCGCACACACATACTTTAAACACATCTTGGGGGAATAGGTGTTGATAAGTGCCAGTAGAAATAGTTTGAGAACAGTTCTGACAAAAAATTTGAGGTTTTTCTGAATATGTACTGTGTTGTAACATATGTGTCTATATTGATGTCTATATTTGATGGCGTGAGGTATTTTGTTATCCAAGTGGTGGAGTAAGTGAATATAAATGTTTACTGTTTTTTATTCTTTTGATCAAGTTGCCTTCCAGATTGCTCTTGTAGCTAACAAACTGAATCCAGGGTGTATATCTGGTATGAATCTTGTAGCACCATTGATCACAATTACCGCACACACAGCAGGCGTATAGGCACACTGGCAGTGCTTGTGCCTGCATTTGGTCTTGTGTGCTTTAAAACGGAAAGAACCATTCCATGGTGGATTAACCTCTTTGCATAAATATTTCATTCACTGATGCTTTTAATTTGGCTTTTTGGCAGTGTGGGAGATTGATGCTGCTGCTGCTGCTGTGACTTCTAGCCAAATGTATTTGAAAGCACATGCTAGGATCAGGACTTATTCAGTAGCAGAAACTGGGCACGAGGAGCAACCACTATAACTTTCCCATTTCTTTGGGTATGCAATAAAAGTAGTCCTATTATCGACAAAATAATGCTTTGGATGGGCCGAAATTTCCACAGTGCAAAAAAGTTAATGAAAATATATCAGGATTATTATCTCAACATCTCTCTAAAACAAGGTTGCCCGTCTCTGAAAACGGAGATTATTGTAATATATGGTTTATCATAGATTGTTCTTCAAGAAATTCTTGAATGTAAACTTCTTTGGACCTTCACTAACCTGTGCTATCAATTTGGCATTGTTTACAAACTCAATGCTACTTCGTCCAGGGTTAAATAAAGAAGATAGCAGTAACTTGCTATGTCCCAGAAGTTCTGCTGAAATAAATTGATAATATTATTAGCTTTTGATTAAATTTCCCAAGATTTTATGGAAATTCCCAGTAAATTGACCACAAATAAAGTACACTATTCTTTTCATATATTTTGTAATCTATTTAAGAATATCATCTCTTTACAACTGAATTGGGTATATTTTACTTTAACGTATAGCAACATAATGCATTTCTAATAATCTGTGCCTACTTGAAATAATTTTGTACAGATTTCAAGTAATGTCTCATTATGCTGTGCTCAGAGCTGGTGCATTAGACCAAAGTAACATGTCTATGTCTGTGTGAAGGGCATGATGACTGCTTGGATTTTTGATGAATGTGATGCTACAGGTCAACAAAGGACCTCTGCTGTCCTATTCAGCAGACCATTCAAGCCAGGATCAGCAGCCTGCGGAGGGGCCTCTGATACATATGTGCCTCTGACTGCCTCATCTCTGCAAACAGGAAAAGCTTAAATGCCTGGCCCCAACTCTCTGCTGACTCCCCCATTGTATGGAGCTAGTTTAGTGGGAGAGTCTTTGTGGGCTGCGTTTTGGGATCTGTCATCCTACTGCCCTGTATCACAGGCAGGCTGAATTTTGTCCACAGAGAAGCTACCTCAGCTGGAATGACAAAATGTATTTATGTAAACAATTTGAATGCTTTATAGTTGGAATGATAGGTTTTCAGTAAAAGATTTAGAATTTAACAACTATGTATATCAAATACAGGTATTCGCTGTGGGTGTTACTTGGAATTGTATAGCAAGGTTTATAGGTCCTTTGTTTGGTATTACTGGGAGTGGTTGTGTGTGTGTGTGTGTGTGTGTGTGTGTGTGTGTGTGTCTGTGTGTGTGTGTCTGTGTGTGTGTCTGTGTCTACCCTATTCCCCTGGTGCTTGGTGGCTGTACGGCTGGCTAATGTGCACAGTCCTAATTCCCTCCAGGCGACTGATTGTAGGTTCTATTTCTCTTTTCTTCATTCCCTGATTAATGGGTGCATTGACAAACAGACCAGCTGGGTGAAGGGAAGCTGCTTTGAGAGGGGAGGAGGGATGGTGAGGAGTAACACACAAAGAGGTTGTGGCTCTGTCTATCATGCTGCTGGCACTGCCCTGCTTTCTTAGCTGGTGTCACTCTGCTGTGACGGATAGTCTGATCCATGTCTGCCTAATAAGAAGCTGGGGTTAAGCCCTGAGGCATTCCTCTGTGTCCCACTTTCACTCTTCTTTTTCAAGAGCATTTACAATATTAAATTATTTAGGTGTAAAAAAAAGTATAATGTTTGAAAAGGTTAGTTGCTATCTAGGCTACCCACCTGCATGTACCAATCTTCCTCAGTCATTGCCTTATATGCTAATTGTTATTGTTTTTGTTTTGTTTAAATTGTACTCGTATGTCAGATTCTAAATGTGTCATTACATTAGTGGGTTGCCTTTTGTAATGTAATTGAGGATTAGGCCTTGAGGGGATTCTATGTCATAGAACTTCTATGTCCCCTTTTTGTGTCACATCTGTCTGCCTGGCTGTCTCTGCCTTTTTTTTTTTTTTTTTTTTTTTGGTATGAGAAGTGCCATTGGTTGTTTGAGGTAGCTTTTGGGATAACATCTGGTCTCCCCAGAAGGTTTATATATGAACAAAGGACTGGAAATGGCTTCTGTATGTCTGTTAGCTTTGGAGAGTAAAGTAAACATTTGGGAGGGTTCTCAGCTGCCTCCAATTTGGTTGCTTGCTGGACCAGAATGAGGCACAATGTATGGTGCTCGTACCCAAAGTATTTTAGTCTTGCAGCCTGTCAATTTTGTGTGCTGAATGCTAATGCACTATGTAGTTACAACCTGAATTGTTGGATTTGTTTTATAATCACTGTATGTGGGCTGGTGGAGGTGGTGATGGGTTGGGTCTAATAGGTCAGCTCAGCTTTCATGTGTGGTGGTGTATGTGGGAGATTGAGCACAGTAAGTTGTATCATAGTAGGTCAGAGGATTGTTTGTCTGATCCATTGGGGAGCGATTAGAGCAGACCCTGAACCAAGCCTCTTCCCATCCACAACAGGGGGAGGATTGCCCTCCATTTACCAGACTCTTGTGACCTCACTGGTCCGGCCCCCTACCCAGCCCCCGCCCTTGTCCCCTTCCACAGACAGATTGCCATGGACTTCATCACTGCTAAGTTGGTCCTCTGTTTGTGGCTCTTGCTAACATACTGTGACATTTTAACTGTTTATTATTATAGTAATTAATTTGCTCTATAAAATAGCCTTAGCTTAAAAATATCAAGCGTTTGAAATTAAAGTTTGTGGTCTCACTATGTTTATTTTGTGTTTTAGAGAATATCCAACCTAGAAATGAAGGACTACCTACACACAGTGGTTCAAAGGACTAGCAAAGTCCTGGGGTGCCAGTGTGTACAGAGGTTTGCAGGCAGTGTGGATGCTTTTTCTCCTGCTTTTTCACCTGATTCAAATGAGTGGCTTCCTATCAGGCCTCAGCAGAGCTTGATGACTAGCTGATCATTTGAATCAGGTTTGTTGGAGCGGGAAACATATAAAACATGGAGGACAGTAGCTCTCCAGGACCGGGGTTAGAAACCTCTGCTCTAAGTGCTCCAGATTAAAAATAGAAATATTACTAAAAATATGTATTCACTTAAGATTTATAAAACAGATAGTGTCAAAATAATATCCATACATACTACAAATTGAGTACAAATTGAGAGATAAAGTAGCAGAAATATTAAAATATAAATAGTGTTGTGTATATATAGGTAACGATTTAAGGTTTGAAAGCTGCAGCAGTGATGTAGAGTATTGCGCAATCCTTGCATTTAGTTTCTATTGCTGGCCTCTTCTTAATCTTTTACTAACAGGATTTTCCAGGCTTTTGTTTTATTTTTTATTACTGGAATGTGTGACTTTGACTCTGCTTGACAGTGGTGTTAGGATGATGGTCAAACCTTTTGACCTATTGATTCAAAATAAGTCTTTAATGACATTTGTAAATTCTTATTCCAGGAGAGGACCGTTTTTACTGAAGTTCAGTATTTCAAATCTTTACCACCCCTTTGACACTGTACTCAATGATGCTTTTGCCCATCTTGTGTATTTTACCTTTAACGATGAAAGGTAAATGGGCCCAACCTGGCTAGAAGTATGTAACATTGATAGGTACTGGTTCTGGCAGTTGTGTATTATTAATTTGTTGGATTTGGTGGATACATTAACTTGGCATGACTTAATTAGTCCACGAATGGCTCCAGCAAGGATATTACAGACAGCTTTATGTACAAGATCAATTTCTGTCAATAACTGTTGTGTCTCAATCAGAAATAAAGACAGAAAAAGAACAAAAAATGAATATACAGGTCCATTGATGTGTAATACACTGCTGAGCTGGCCTACTTAATCTCCCGTACAGTTTCCCTGCATTCCCCGTTTTCTATTATCTCATTGTATCACAGTCGCAGTAGATTTAAGTGAACTCACTGTGCCAAGCATAATGGAGAGTGTCTATATGGCCAAGGTGTGGGCACTGTTTTTCCATGCAGTTAATGAATTAATTACACCTTTAACCAATATCCAAAGTTTGCAATCCTCAAACTTCTATCCGATCCTCAAGATCAGATAATCCTCCAACCGCTTGCCAACCATCCCCTCTCTCTCATTGCTGTACAAGTCAGTCACAGCAACAAGACATCAAAAAAAGGTAAACAAACAGATGTTAGCAACCTTACTAGTCAATCCTACTTATTAATCTGTTCATTGCTTTTAAACAAATTGCTCCAGTTAGTTAATGGCTGTCACTAGTGGGGGTCTTTATTTTAATGCAGATCCCCATTGGTTGTCTGTGTAAATTACTAACAAAAGGATCTGTTTTATTTTGCTTCTGCTCTTTGTGTCAAGCATTTTTAAGCAGTGGAGTGAAATCTTTTTCAAATTAAACACTGTCTCTGATAGAACTTGGCCTGTTATGTAGGCAAAATGTTTTTGTACATAAAAGTAACCACTAACGACTGCTAACTGTGGATTAACATCATTTGACTGTGGGAAAGCAAGGAACAATATTTCAATGCTATTAATGGTAGAGCCACATGAGAGGGTTATAACCATGCAGGCATCAGATTTTAAGGACTTTTACCTTACCTTAATGTTTTCAATATTCATATGAATTATGGAAAAAAAGAAACATTACTATAAACTGCTCCAACCTCTGCAATAAGCTTGTATCAAAGCTTGTTGTTGTTTGTTGCATTTTGATGTTTTCATCTATTCACTCTCCAAATGAAACAAAGTGATTAAACGCTAGTATGACTATAGCACCATAGCACCAATAAAGGGTCCGATCATTTAGACCAATGCCTATACTATTCTCAACCATATAATATAATAATATTAATAATATAAATAATTAAATAACTTATGAAATAATACGATGCCTGACTACAGTGCCATTAATAGTTTTAATCTTTAGCTGGGCTGTGGATCCAGAAACAACACCACATACTGTGACAGTAAATGTTTGGCAGTAAATTGTATGGGCTGTAAATGAATTGGCTGTGGATATAGTTCTACTGATCTTAATTGATTTTAAAGTGATTGAGCATACAAAAACTGTGTCATTACACTTATCTGGTAGGCAGTGTATGAAAGAATTGTCTCCACATTTATAAAATTGATACAATTACATTTTTTCTCCCATCTTCATTTATGCCAGAATACTCCCATACTTGTATAACTCTTTTATATTAACCCAACAGTTGAATCCTTGAACAACTGAAATATAGTATCAGTATATTGGTCTTTGTCTCTTCTACTCAGTTCGGTCTTTGACTCCAACAGAAAAACAAAAACATGGTTGTTCTCACTGCAAGGGGGTTGAAGGGGTTCATTCGAGAGAGTTCTGTAAACTGCTATCAGCTGAATAATGTTTTGAGTGCATTATCAAAATATGTTTGTAATCAAATTACATGCTTTAAAACAAGCACATATCATGTGTCTCAAATCAGATACTTTATACTGTACATTAATGTGTAGTACACTATGCATACTAGGGGTGTGCCAAAAAATCGATTCATATAAGAATCGCCATTCTCATTTACTATGATTCAGAATTGATTTTAAAATGTCCCAAAATCGATAAAAAATAAATTAAAAGAAATCTGCAGGCAGCCTGTCTCCACTTTGTATACGGGACATCCTGACATCACCACAGAGCCAGTTCTGGAACATATACATGCGCAGTAAGCACCAAAACAAGGAGGAAACTACAATAGTGGAGGAAAAAGAACTTCAACCGGCCCCGTCCTCCTTGAAGGCAAAGATTTGGACTATAAAAGCCCTATAAAATCCCCCGAAAACTTTTAATGCTTCCACACATTTAAGCAAAATGTGCCCCTCGGGAGGTCCTGTCTGGTCTAGTCTCTACTCTGCAGGGGTCTAGTTTAGTCACTATTGCTATTCAGAGTCAGTGGAGTCATCATCACTTGTTCTCTTGGCTTACAGAAACTAATTTTATGTCCTCATGACAGTTGCTGAACTTATCACTTTTTTTTTTTTTTTTTTAATTTTAATACATACGTTGGCAGTTGTTCTATCAAACCTCTTATTTGCATATGACTATCATTTAAAAGAATGAAGCTGGGAGGCTGTGTGGAGAGTGTGGGTGAGGTATATTACACTAGCCTCCTGTCCTAAAGAAATAAATGCTCAGTTTCTAAACTGAATGTTCAAAGGTGCTTCCAAAAATTTTAAAGGTCATTCTTATGAAGCTTTTTCTAGTGTATAATATCCTCCCCCTCTCTGTTATCACTGATTGTGGATGCTGTTTTGTGTGTCCGAATTCTAGGTTGAATGTGTTTTCCTTCAGCCTGGACACAATGAGTACCATCTCACCGACTGATTTTGACAGCTTGGAGATCCAGCAACAGTATAATGACATCAACAACCGCTGGGATCTCGCAGCGGAGACTGACTGGGATAATGAGAACAGTTCAGCTCGCCTCTTTGAACGATCACGCATCAAGGCTCTTGCAGGTATGCTACACTTCAGGCCAATGTACTTATTTGCAAAAGACACTTGCATGCACTACAAGTGTGAAATTGATGATTGATAAACTCTGAACTTTACAAAAGTGAATTTTTTCAGACTACTTGGGCTTCAGCCTCACCCGTTTAGAGCAAAGTGTCATACAGTACATAGTGAGTTATTGGTATATTAGTATAAGTATACCTCCATGATCCAATACAATATATAGACAAAATATTTGTTGAATTTATTCTTTTAATTAGTAGTAAAACTGTATTAAAGAAATGTCCATTGTTATTTTTGATGCTAGAGTTAGTATTCTTGTTGTGTTGAACTGTCTTTAAGGGTTTTAATACCGGAGCTTTCCAAGAAAGACCTCAGTGTCAACTTTCTTGGATGCTTTCCCCCAAGCTGTTAAACAGGAGTGCTAGTTGATTGGTCACATCACTGAGCCACTTTGCAAAAACATAAGTCAAAAGTCTGAAATCATTATCTTAACCTACATGCGTGCATTAATCAGCAGTTTTACAGTAGATGCCAGTATTTACTAATGTCCAAAGCTACCAACTCTGCTAAATCACATTCATAATTTTTGTTTGCCAATTGCAAATTAACTCAGAGAGCAGAGGAGCAGCGCAACTCTTGTGCACTGTTCATGTTCAATGAGGGACACCTGTGTTTTGGAAGCATTCACAGTACTCTGCATGTGAAATGCAGAAAAATAGATATGAAGCATAAAAATCCACCCCATATTGTGTTTACTGGCATAATAGCACAAGTAAAACAAAAGCTGTTATGTGCCTATTGTAAAGACCTGAATTGATTAAAAATAGCAGAAAATCTGTTCGTCAAGCTGTGCCTATAACTGAAAAGGCCTCTGAATCACCCTCTGCATTTGAACATGATGTTACTTTTATTCCATTTCTGTAGTGAACTATTCAGGAGAGGTTGGCAAGACAAGTGGACATACTTCTGATTGACAAACAAGCATCCGCTCATAAAGGGACAGATACAAAGTCACCATCCTATTTGCATAAATTATAGGAATTGTAAATATAACACAAGTAAAACATGGGCATTTGATGAGATGGAATAGATGTTACTCACAGTCCTTAAATTTAGTACCCCCCCAACAAGTTGATAAATCATCTTGTTTTAAAATGTTCTTCACAAGAGAATTTAGAGAGAAAATCACAGACCAACTGTAATTTCAAAATGTTTTTATTAGGATCTCTAGTCTGAAGAACAAACTTAATTTGTGTCTGTCCCACAAGGCACAATTCATTCTTTCTTTGTAGGGCAAGACAGAAATACTTGAAAGGAGGACAAATCTAGAGAGCTGCATAGTCAATTCACCAAAGAATGAGGTGGTGAGACTAGACTTTATGAGCAGGTGTACTTAATGCAGCAAAACATAGAAAATCATTCTAAATGTAATTCCAAAATGCATAGCCTATTCTACATCAAGACAACCATTGCATGAAATTTTTTTTTTTTTTTTTGGTATGTGTGTGTGTGGGTGTGTTGAAACTTTGGAGCGCATTGGAATCCATACTGTGCCAACACATCATTATTATTGAAATGAATGAGAAGGCTGTGTTTTTGCTTCATTGCTAATTCCGATCTTATAACAAAACTTTATACCTCATCATACCTGTGTGCGCGTACATATATTTTTTTGTTTGCTAAACTATTCTGTCCTGTCCTGGTTTCACATTTTACAGATAAGTTCAGAGTTGATGTTTAAAACAAGTTGCAATATCAAAGTGAACCCAGCAGAGGGGAGCACCAGCCAAACAGGCACCAAGAAGTACATTCACATATACTGTATGGAAAACCCCGTGCTCTGATAATCTTTGGGCATGGCTGTAGTCAAAGTACTTCTGAAGGATGAATCTAATTTCACTCACAAATGTAGCATGAGTCAGCTGTTGTTTCCTGCATTGTGGTTGTATATACACTGTAGTCGATTTAAAAATATCTTAAATCTTGCTGTTTTATAACAACAACAAAAAACAAAACAAAAACAGCAGAGGGCAGTAATAATATGTGCATTTGTAAAGTGTGTATAAGTGGGTGCCCTCCTATGTAAACAGCTGTGATACCATCCCCGTTTGACAAGTTTAGGCCTGATAAGCACATTCTTTGACATGCTGCAGCAGCCCTTTATCCCTAGGCCCAGCATCTGCCCATCTTTTTAAACGTAACCCCAAGTGTCAAAACCCTCTGCCTTCTGCAAGCTCCTGCTTTCTTATACAGCTCTGTCTCAATCTGACTTGCTCTGCTTATGTTCCTGAAAATAAACGTTTCTAAGGATTGCCTAATTTCCTGGTTCATGCCCTCTTAAGTATGTTGGAACCATTTTACTACTGGTGTGACAGCATGACAGCATAGGCTGCTACCAGTTTCACTGTAGCAAGCCTTTCCTGTGTTAACATCATTGTCATTTGGATGAATAACCACTTATCTTGTCTCCTATGCTGTGTAGGTAGAAAGTCAATCTATGCAAATTCACTTTTCTCAAACTGTTGAAATTGTTACACATTCTAAAGCTTTTATTTATATATATATATAGCGACATCAACACTTGAATTATTTTGACATGCTAATGAAAAATTAACACAACAGTTGCCCCAAGGGGAGTCCCTTTAGATCAAATATGGAATGATAGCATTTGGAGTATGGTCCAGTTCTCCAACCTCCCCCTGGTCCTGAGAGAAAACGGGTTGTGCTGTTTGCTGGCAAAAATGCACATTTTCCATTTTCAGCAATATATCACACTCTGGCAGTGCTTACTCCCCTAGCAGCTCTTATCTTTTCCTCTTTCTTGTCTAGGACCCAAACAAGACCTTCACAAATTATCATTACTTTCAGTTTAGTAAATTAAAGAGTTTCTGTCACATACCACTTTGGGCAGATATTCTTATGGTTTGTCTTCTGATTTCACAAGAGAATGTTTTTTAACAGTATAGAAAAATGAATCAGTCTTTTTAATGGAGGAACCTGCCTTAACATTAAAGGTTAAGCTCCTCATTCCAGACTCTCCCACCAATGGTGGGAGAGTCAATGAATGAATGATTAGGATTTTCAGTAGCCATTACTGTGGTTTACCTGTGTTCTGCCCATTTCTTACTGCTTGTGACCGTAACATAGCTTCTGTTCCGCAGTAGGAAGTGTCTTCTCTTTGGCTCTCATTAGTACAGTCCCCCCCTCCATAAACACCAGTCACAGAACACCTGGGGCATTTGGTCCTCTAATGAGAGCCATCCAGATGCTCCCAGCTCATCAGGACAAGCACAGATCAAAAACACAACCAGGCCGTTTTATCACTGCCTCCTGACCAGACCAAAACACCATCCGCTTGTAAGAAAGGCTGTGACCTCAGTCGTCACTGTGTTTGTAGTCATGTAAAATGTTTGCACTTTGCACTTAGCAAACATTTTACATTTTTTTTGCAGTAATATTATCTTAGTCTGCATTCATTTTAAGGGCATTCATCTGGAGCTGCAAAAAAACTCCTCCATTCAATAAGTTACTCCTTCAAAATATATTGAGATTTTTGCATTTCCTAAAAGGCTGAAATTATGATGTTCCTTCATTATGACAGTAAAATTATTATTTTGCAAGTTTGAAATCCCAAACTAACTTCAACTGGAAGTCAATTTTACTCCATTGTCAGCAAACAATTTTTTATTTGACTGGGAAAAATGACCATATATCCACAGAAAAAAATCTATTAAGGTCTAAAATGTGTGAATATAGTATAGTTGTATGATGTCCACCCCCAGCCCTGCCTAACCATCTGCTAACTATCTGCCTGGCAAACAGACCCACAGGTTCACACTCAAATCTTGTTGAGGCAGGAAAGAGCTTTTTGCATTGCTGAGACTTTCTCAACTACTTACTTCCTGTCTAAACATCATAAGGTGTGCCCCTTAACAGGAGAGGGGAGATCAAATGATATCTTAGAAAGTGATAGAATTGAAACCACACAGCAACAGAAGAAGATAAGGCGACACAATATGATGGGGACTTTTATGATACACCTTCTTGACAGGCCACACCCCACTGCTCCTTGGATTTAAGGTGGCGTTGAATAATCTGCCTCAAGCTACACTGTGTAGAGATTGCTAATGGTTTAGTCCACCTCTACACCTCCTCCCTCGTCATCTTTCCACCATGTTCTGTCCCTCGTGCTCCTCCCGCAAACACACCTTATGCAAATGACACAATTTTCAGACAGCACAGCAGGCTTTGTTTACACAGCTATCTGACTGCAGCCGGTTAGCCTGTTCTGCTTTGCTCTGCTCCAGCAAGTTAAGAGCTTGGAGGAAGATATAGCCAGTTTTTCTTTGCTCGACTCACAAAGGAGTGTAACCAAAGATTTTACTCTGCTCAGGGTGGGGAAATTCTTCTCCGGAGGAGGTGAAACAGAGAACATCTTGTTCTTAAGTTTTGTTTGAAATTATTCTTTATTTTTCTTTATTATTCACTCGTTGCTTTGTTTTCATTGGAAAATGTGGGAAAGTAGATGAAGAAAAGAACAGTTGAGGATATTTTTGAGCTTGTATTGTACCTTTATTGAGGTGCAGCACGGAGGGAATCTGAAAGAGGAGAACAAACCAATGCAACTATTTTTGGGAAAACGCTCCAAAAGGATTTAATACTATTCGGTGAGAAAGGTTTACTCTGCTGTGCTATGCACAGTAACTCCTATTCACACTATATCTGAGAGGAATATTTAAAAGAGAGATCCAAAAAGAAGCCATGGAGTTGGACCACAGGGACAGAGAGCCCTGTTTGTCCCCAGCAGCATTTGTTAATCAGGTGCAATACTCTAACATCTTGGAAGGACGGTTTAAACAGCTTCAAGGTAAGAATCATGCTGAATTCATATATATATATATATATATATATATATATATTTCATATATATAAATTTGTTCATTAAGCCAGTGTTTTTCAAAATTCAGCTCTCCATTGACATCACAGCTTACAGTCTCAAATTCTCTGGTGTGTAGCTTATGTAAACATTTCTTAATGTTAAGTCATTGATTAGAATGTCAAGTCCTATTCTTTAACCCATATCCTGTTCTTTGTTGAAACAGGAAATATTAAATAGAAACTGGTTGTCGTGTAGCAGGGGCTTCGTACTCTAAATTAACTCACCCGTAGCTCTACATATTTATACACATATACATATAAAAGACTCCTATCAATCTGATAATATATATGAAATGAAAATGAGGAGAAAATGGAGGAGAGTTGAAATAGGCACATGGCTGACTTCAGCTCAGCTCTAAAGCAGACAGTCACTCTGGCACCTGATCACTGGGCCACCTGTCATTTCTTATCTTATTACAATACACGCCTCTGTCTCTGCCCAAAGCTAGTGAGGTTGTACACAAAAATCAGGTAGATGATCTTTGTATATCATCTATCTATAAAAAAATCCCACAAAATCTTAAATAGCTAAGATTTTGAGAACGTAGGAGATTCATTCTCACAAATCTTGTAACTTTTGGAAACCTTTATAAATAAATTCAAAATTGGTTAAAACCTTTTTTTTTAACATTTGTAGTGGCTACATTGTGCACCTTGTGAGATTTTTTTCTTTTTTTTTTTTTGTGTTATCATGTGGCTTGTTTCATTGTGCTTTGTCGCCTTAGTCACAACCCACGAGGTAAAGCTTCTGCAGTAGCAGAGTGTGTGTGCAATGAAAATTGCACTGTTTTGCTGGCTTCCGGTCCCTCCCTGAGTATTGTCTAGAAACGAGAGCTGTCTTTGACTTTGCTTAAGGGACAGGTCTTGGCTCTTTGCATGTTTAACATTCTTGATGTATACAGAAATATTTCTCCCATATAAAGCTGTATCTTCATTGCCATGGTGAAAGAATTTGCGTCCTGGCATGGCTGTGTATGTTTGTCTGTGTAATAATGTCTGAAGTAAAAAAAAAAAAAAAAAAAATCAAAACCTCCACACTGACATCTGTCATCTTGACTAGAGATAAAACCCACATAACGACTAGTATGTTTTATCTCAGAGAGAATTACAAGTTTTACTACATTCTCATACCGAAACATTGGTTATATGTAGGTACACACCTACATATAATTTCAAACTTGCTCTAAGGAAACCTTAAATTCAGGGTTTATGAAAGAATATAGTGAAATAAAGTTGTTTATGATTGCATATGTCGTAAAGTTCATTATATGTTTCTAAAATTTATATGTTCTTTGTTTACTGTTGAAGAGTTTACTGTAAATGCATAAGCACATACTCACAAACACAAACACACAAACACTTATGGCAGCACCACTTGTATTTCCAGTTAAACTGCCCCTTGGGCTTAGGCTTTGTTACTCCCTCTCTTTCTGTGTAAAATCATGTTGGCTTGGAATGATAAATGATGAGGACGATGAGCACATACCATTGTTTGGTGAAATCGCTCCCAAAATAATTTCTTCATGTGGAGGATGAGGTGTTGAGGTCAGGTCTTATCTGTGCAAGTTGTATTCAGCAGTAGAATTGGTGGTCCAGACTCAGTATACTGTTGTTACAAAAAGAGCACCTTGAAAAGGTTCTAACTTGGACCAGTCTACTCTCTCTGAATGGGGATAGCCTCAGGCACTTTGTTGTTGAAGTTCAACCCAACAGACCAAAAAGTGAATGTCAATTTACCAGAGGAAATATGCCTTACACTTGTCTAATACTGTAGCACTTAACAAATTAAGCATTAACTCACTAAGTGGTACCAGATGTCTTACCAGTTAAGAATAAACTGAGTAACTAAATAACTCTGGCCAAGTCAGATTACTGAAACACAAGGGCACAGGGTTAAAAGAAAGAATACACTCAGAAAGAGTTGCAGGTCTCTAACTTTTCTCCCTATCTATACGTGGTACCACTATAACCGCTAAAATCATTCACAACCAATAAAGAGATCATACAGCCTTTTCATTCACACACTACCATTTTTGTTGCACACATAACACTGAATAAATTACATGATACTGCTAGTAGGATATTATGCAATTTTCTGTGTAATTATATAATGCACAAAAGAGAAGTACAATTTGTCAGTGTGTATTACCTTATACTATCAGTTATTGATCTTTAGGCCAAAATAAATATATTGCAACATTGCATTTTATTTATGTACTGGGACATCCAACCAGTGAGCGGAAGGCTAGTCTGCAGGGTCATTGTTCAAAGTGTCGCTGCTCCCTGGAGCTGGTGGGGCAACTGCTGTGGACCTTAGTGTAAGCTGTCACACATTTGGCTTTAGAAATGTGACTTTATTAAAATCTACTTTAACACAGCTCTGGTCTTTTTTTTTTTTTTTTTTTTTTTTTTTTAACTACCAGAGAAAAAATGACTTTTACACGGTAGTATCTAATCTTTACTAGTCAACTCCGTGATTTGGCATTGAAATAGATCAACGTTGCACTTGGGTATAGCTTAAATTACAGTAGCACACTGTCAATTGAATATTGTCATTTAATATTTCTAAAGTGAAAGGTCTGCCTTTAGTGGCTTCTCGCTGCAACTCAGTAACATTAACTTGGTGAGGATTTAGCATATGTACACAGACACACACACACACACACAACATACCATTTTGTTTGTACAGTTTTGCTAATATTGACAGCTTTCCACTTTGAAGGGAAGGCTTGAAGGCTCTAGAATAGTTATCTTGTTGACATTACACACCTTTCTTGTGTCCAGATGTTATGTCTGAGAGGTGTCAGTTTCTGTCTTTTTGTCATGGGACTGCCTAAGCCAATCCTCTCCTCTCCTATCTTCACCATTATCTGTTTCAGTTGCAGATGACACAGAGAGGCATGACCTCTGTTTCATCAGTGAAGCTAGTGAATGTGCAGTGTTTTGCTCCTTGACTAACTTTAGAAAGGAAAAGAGGGCAGTATTTTAAGAAAGGTCTTTGCTTTATTCACCATGTGAGTTTTTGTCACTGTAAGAAAAAAACCTGGGAGAGTTAGGCAAAAGACATTGTGTTTCTATACTTGTTTTCCTCTAACTGTTTTTGTGTAAAAATAACTCACACCACATGTGGCAAGGCAGTGGTTTTACCACAGCCCTACTTTCAAAGCCATGTGCAACGGAAGGGCAGTTCCGCTTTTATAGGGAGAGAACTGTCAAAGTATGTACATCTGTGCATGCTGTTTTCCGTGCTTTAATTTGCACATATTACTTTTTCACAGTTTGAGTTAAATATCATTAATTGTTTGTCGAGCACGAGCGTCTGCTTTTATTGACATTTAGTCTTTTAAAAGTACATTTCTCTTCACTGTTTTGCATTCAATTACAAATGCACCTTTTTAAGCAGACAAACAGTCCTGCTTCTATCTGCCTTTAAATTTTACAAACACGTAGTTCAGTTGTCAACTCATTAAAGACTCATTTAAACGTGAAGGCATACCTCCCTCCCTCCACCGGATTTCACAAAGGCAATTCATGTCTTTGCTACCAGTTGTTTGGATTATTGTAATTCTGTTTATGGTGGATTTGATCAACTGTCACTAAATCGCCTGCAGGCTGTACAGAACACAGCAGCCAGGCTGTTAACATGATACCAAATCACACCTGTACTTGGGTTCCTGATCCAGTTTAAGATTTTGTTACTAGTTTTTAAAAGTTGAATGGCCTATGTAGCCCCTTTTTTGTCTGACTTTCTTCAACCTCCCACTCCAGTCAGAGCACTCAACTAACTAGCTGCAGCTGATTTGTGCCCAAACCAGACTTAAAAGTAGTCTGTTTTAGCTTTTGTTATGAAATTTCTAGCTCATTTATTGCTGATCTGTGTTGGGTATTTAATTGTGTTTATACAACTTGTAGAACAGTTTTTGGCCAACTGAGGCTGTCACCTACAAGGTTTACTATATAAGTAGACCTTGTGGGTGACAGTAGTCACAGTCAGACCTTATCCCCAACATATAAAATGTGAAATATTATTTCACACTTTATAACCATATTCACTTAGTTAAGACAAACCTATGCCAGTATCTGAAAAACAGCGTAGCTCATACTAATTGAAAATTTAAATGTGTGACTGTTAAAAGAAAATAATTCATGTGTGACTCAGTCTTTTGATAGAAGTCACTCCTTCATAGTAGTTCTAGAATCTTTGTTGCTGAAACATTATTTACAAATACAGGCTCCTCCCACCTCTACTTGAAAACAGTTTGCCTTCATTGTTTTATTGGTCACAGGATCTATTAACTATCACACTCTAAACTTGGCTTAGGTATTCCTAAATGAGTGCTGAGAATCTACTCTGTCATTTCAGACAGAAGTATTTAGAAGCCTGTGGTTGAAAAATTGATTTAAACTCAGATTTAAGTTTAAATTACAGAGTTGGCCAAAATCTTGCAAACTCTGACTGTAGCATTACAACTAATGCAGGTTGCTTCTATACATACAGTATATTGCTATATTTTCCTTTCCTATAATGTTCTCAGATAAACTCTGATGTTGGTGTCTCTTTTGTGAATGTATATGACTTAACATGCCAATAATCAAACACTAAATCTCAAACAAAACTCTCATAGAGAAATGCATACACATACTGTATACTGTAGAAATACACACCCCTCACGGTGTGGTTTTTTTGTTCACTTGGCTTCATGTGTGTCAGTCTTGACTCATGGTTAATTTCTTCTCTTCAAACTGCAGTTTGAAGCCATTTTTACACAAATTTGAAATGTTTTTCTCTGTGCTCTTTGGCACAATACCATAATCTTGCCTGCGTGTCCAAGAGAAGGTCATTAAAGCAGATTAAAGACAGATTGATGGAAGTAGTTTAGTCTTTCTCTCTGAGGACGGGCTGAGCAGAGGTATTCATTACAAAACCCAAGGTGGGTGAGGGACAGAATGTCAAAAGTATATAGAGTGAAGGGCATGAAAGCCTGAAAGGAAACAAGTAATGGTTAATGAATAACAACCTGGGCCAAAATCAGACTTACTGTGTTTGGATTTTATAAATATCTTTTTCTGAAAGGTTTTAGACATATTGAGGTGTAAAGAAATAATCTTAATAGTCCAGTGGACATTAAATGGCTAAGAGAATGAAGTGTGGAATAAATGCATTCATATGTTGCCATTGTATAAGCGTACCATGGTTAGCTATTTATGGATAGAGGTACTCCTTATTCTCTTTTCTAAAGGCAGGCCACTTGGAGCCCAAATTGCAGTGTTATGCAACACACCGGATATAATGCATTGAGGAGACCATATGCAACACAGAAAACTAGTCATCAGTAAGAAGAATCAGAAGACAGCCTCTATTTACCTGTCTGAATCTCTCCCCTTCTAGTGCTTATCTTTATCTCACTGAAGGACAAACACAGTTTCATTGGTGGCAGCGGATGATCAGTGTGGTTAAGGAGCCTTGGTGACATCTAGTTCTAGGACAGTGTCTGTTTTGTATACAGCATCACACCAGTATTTTTGCCAGTGAAGAGCTTGAATGTACAGGCCAATGAACCCTTGTCCACAACAATCTGTGTTTACAGTGCTGAAATTTTCAATAAGTTAATCCCTTCAAATCTTAAATTGATTACGTGTTCAGTCCTTGCTTTTGTGCAACTTTTTGCAGCATTAGATAATTAGGAGTACGGATGTGCTAATGAGGGAAAAAAATGGGGGTCCTTCATACCAGTGATCAGTAATCACATGTTATTTATGCTGGTGCCAAAGAGAAAAGGCAACCATGAGTAATACAGGAGGGCATCTTGGCCATCAATCACAAAACGATTCTGCCTAAATTAAATGTACACTGTCTGGCATGCATTAGATCTGCATGAAGTTTTTACTCTTCAAAATGTGTAAAAGAGCTGCATTATCTTCAAGCTTTTATGCAGTGTAAGTTGTAGATTTTACATATGTAACCACTTCAGCAATATACATCAAGCCCAACCAGTCAACCTGACTCAAGTTCTGCGTCATAAGAGGAGTTCTTCCTTGCCACTATTTTTAAGTGCTTACTGATGGTTAGAATTATTGTCTAATCAATATTATAAAGGGTCTATAACTGCTCTACTTGAAAAGTGCAGAGAGATAACATGCGAATAATCTCAACTGATAATATTGTGAGTGGTGCTTCTTGAAAAAAAAAGTCAACATGATTTTAAAATTTTGAAAGATATTGTATAATTTATAAGATCAGAATATCGCTTTGGGTTAGGGTAGGGCACAGGATACAAATAATGAAAACACAATGTGCACTATGATGCAAAAGGGCAAAACCCCACTGTAACTCATTTTATTTGCTTCTTTGCATCATTGATGCATGGATGTTTTATGGAAATGTAGTGATACAACTGAACTTGATGGGAAAAATGTGGCACACAGTAGATAAGGTAATGGAAATGGGCAAATTGCCAATTCCTCTGAGCATTTAATGTGTTTAGATAATTTTGATCTACCTTTGAAATACTAAATGAAAACCATGACCTCAGTACAATGGTACAGAGACAGACTTAGTCCTTGTCTCAAACTACACAGGGACTGTTCTGATGCATACCATAGATGTGATATTGTTTTCCTTCACGGAAGTGTGAGACTCTTTGTTGGTGTTGTATCTGTCTGTGTAATCATCAAACATGGGCCTAGTCACTTTGTGTCGCAGACATAAGATTAACTCTGGCGGCATATTTGCTCAGATTACCTGCACATAATCACCATTATCAACGGTGTCTAAGTTTGTTTGGGGGTAAAATACAAAATCAGTGGCGAGCTAAACCTCAGTACCCTCAACAGTAAAGAGGACACTCACTAAGCCAGGCGCCACTCTACTCAGGGCCCTGACATATACTTAAAGCTTACTGTCATGTTCAAAGTGACTGGACATGCCCAAATATGCTTTTTAACCATTAAATGATGCTTCTAACCACTAGTTCTGATCTACCATTAGTAAACAATGCAGAAAAACAGGATACAGAAAATGTGAATCTCAAGAAGGAGAGCTGGAGCTCCAGGATAGTCATGGAAGTTTTAAGTGTTAATTTCTGGGAAACTTAAATGAGAATTCATTTTAGTTTTAGTCTCAAGAGGCTTTTAATGAACATCCCATAAAGTTGAAATGTGGGGCAGTCAGTTTTAACACTGTGTTTTGTGCAAGGCATAGACATTCATGCAATATTTAGATATGTTGGATCAGAGGCTTATGTTGGTTTATTTGACAATTGACATCCTGCAGCTACTGGCTTGTAGCATGGAAATTATATGTGCTTGGAGGTTGGTATCGAATGTCATTTTAGAAGGAAAATTGTGTAAAATGTAGTCAAATGAATAATTAGAAGGCTTGTTTTCTCAAACTTGCGTGTTTTCCAAGTTCCAAGTTCTTGTCACATAATGGGTAACTTTATAGCAATGTTGGCAGGTTTGGCAAGTTATTTGTATGACTTCACACTTCAGTTCTTTGTAAAGATGAGACATTGTGCTGGTGTTGTTTCTTTCCTTGTGCATGATGAAGTTTCTTACAAGTCTGGAAAGAGAATAAATCCTTTCCACATAGATCAAAAAACATAGTTAACATATCTTATCTTTCTATGGACTGACCATACAATCCACAAATTTCAGATTGTTAAACTGTTATCAAAAGGTTTCCCTTAACTACTGTAGCAACGGATGACAGGCTTGTGTTTCTGTGCTGCAATCAGCAAAAACCTAAGAAACTGAGGCCAATGTTGGTCTCTCTTCTGTTCTTCTTCAGTAACTTTGTTATTAGTGGTGATCACCATAGGGTAACAGTGTTTCTTCTTTAAAATCTCTTCCCCGCTGCTTCCTCCTCACTGCTGGGTGCTGTCACAACATGACCAAGCTTCAGGAGGAATGCAGGCTCCTCTACTGTACTCCACCTGCCACAGTAATCCACCTCTGCAGGCGCATTGAACAGCTTTAGTTCAGTCAGTATCAGTTCTTGAAAATTGGACTGAGAAGTTAATAAAAGAATACCCCAAACAACCGCCACACTATATTTCAGTACAGAATTAACCAGGTCTACACTAAAGCAAGGTTGTTTGACTGATAGTAGCTGTTGTTTGCCTGATGTCCTTGGGTTGAGGTACACCAGAAAAAAGTTGGGGGGAGAAAAAGAGACTCGCATTAGACAAGAAGGCTGATTGCCAGGTTGGCAGAGAATAGCCTGTTTCTGTCTCAGCTCCAACCTTTCAAATGCGCGTGTAGGCCACTGCTACAGTCAGCCCTTTCACCTGCTTTGAAGAAACACAACTCCTTGAATGAGAAAAGAAAAGAAAAAAAAGGAAACTGCAATTATTTCTATATGTATATGCACAGCTGCTAGCACGCACACATGTGTCCGTGTTTCTCTGCACCTGTATGTGTTTGCCTTAAGAAGTATTTAACTTGTGTGTTAGACAGTTTCCTGTTGAACTGTCTATAATGCATGTATTGTTACTGAGTACCAACTAATCAATAAATAACATTTACACACGCTGAATTGAAATGTCACTTTTTTTGCGTATGAAATACACCATTTTAAATACCACTTCCAATTTGAAAATTTGGATTTTTAAAAAGCTACTATTTTCCCCTAGAATGCATCCCAATAGACTGTCTTGGATATTCAAGCTATGAACAAGTAAATATGACTTACTAGTGTAGTGAAAACAATGCTGCCTTGTCCATGAGTCATTGTGCTGTTGTTAGCTCTGATGCACACCATAGATAGTCAAACAACTTAATTCTAGATGATATGTTATAATTTATCACTCATTCTATTGTTGGCCAGTGCACTTCAACAAACTGTGCAGTCAGGAAAAACAACTACAGCAAGAAATGGTGATCCATTAAGCACTGTGACTTATTTTAAGTATAGCCTTACAACGAGCACTGATGTTTTTTTTGATGGTGTGATAGTTCCTGAGAACTCAAAGCTGTGAGTTGGACACAAAAACATGAAAGTTTAGTCTCAACAGGAAAAAATGTGACTTGACTGATATAGCCTTGTTCAGTAGATGTTCAGAAATTTGTATGACACCATCTTGTGACCATGTCGATGGAACAAATCATCAGTCATGTTTATGTACATAATGCCAATTCACCATTCATTCAACAGTTACATCAAAGCAACAGGTCTAGGTCAAGATCTTTCTAGAATTATTTAAATAGACCCACCAAATCCCTCCATAAGTAAGCAGTTGTCATCAGTGGGAGGAAAAATTTTCTTGAAGAGGCAGAAAACTGAGGCAAAACCATGCTCAGCGAGGGCAGCCAACTGCCTAGACCAATTAGATTGAGTGAGAGAAAGGATGTGGAGAGTGATAGAGAGGGGCGAAAGAGAACGAGAACATGAGGCGAGAAAATAAAAATAAAAAATAAAAATGCAAGAAAAATATACAAATGTCAAGAGAGATTAAAGCCCAGTGCCACTAAATGTACAGTGGTTTTTGTTTGTATCAAATAACATAACAAATTATATGGAAATCAGCTTATTAAAATGATTTTGTGCAAGCATATTTTATTTCAAGGTTCACTTGGAATACAAAAAGCAAAATCCATTTTAACACTTAACTGGCAAGCATGAAAATGTGAGCAGCTTCGACAAGGACAAAATTGTGATGAGATGATGGGTCAGAGCATCTCCAGCAGCTCATTGGGATGCTCCTTGTCTGTAGTGGTCAGCACCTAGAGTGGAAGGAAACACGGGACAGGGCTGATGAGAATGATGATGGGTGAGAATGTGTGCAGCTCCTACTTGTGACTTGTGATGCTTAGGACTGCTGGGAAATTTGTCATTTAATATGGATGTTACCTGAACGCAATGCATATAAACCCTGTTGCAGACCAAATCCAACCCTTCATGGAAAGACTGTTCTCTAATGGCAGTGGACTCCGTCAGCAGGATAATACTGCCTGCAAAATTGCTAGAACGTTTCAGGAATGGGTTGAGGAGCCATTCACCAGTTCAAGGTGTTGATTCTCAATCTAAACAAGTCTGCTCCATGGAGGCATCACCTTGCAACATACAGGACTTAAAGGATCTGCTCGCTTCATGTTGCTTTGACCAGGGTCAGGGGTAGGAAGACCTAAGCAACATTAGGCAGATGGTCATAATGTCATGGCTGATAGATGTGTGTGTTAAGGCTTTTTTTTTTTTTTTTTAAATAATCAAGCTTTATTACTAAATATGGTTTGGTTCACTTGCTTTTTAAATAGCCACACAATTTGTAATTTTAGAGGTTGTTATAGTTAAAGATCCATTTCTTCTCACCACCATTAAATTTTATTCCATGCTCCAGTAAGTCAGCTTTGTTTTCATCAGAGCTTTCAACAGAGCTGCTCCTCAGATCTATTTTCTGTGAGCTTCAGGGTTATTCTGTGTGTGCTTGCTTTAGGTGCAGTGCATTAAGTACAATGTTAGAAAAGTGTTTTCAAAACGCAGGGAGACCTTGTGTCCTAGAAATTAGGTCACCTTGTTAGGTGGCGAAGCAGGATTAGCTTCTTACTTCCCTGGTCCATATGTCTGAGCTGCTGTTACAGCTTAATTTATTGTGATTCTTTTTTTAGCCTTGCTCTAAGAAAGTAACAACAAAAACACTCATTAATTGTCATGTTCATGCACAATTTTGAAAAGTCACTCATCTCTTCTACTCTCACTATTAGAGTAATTAGCAATGCACGCTTGATCAGAGCCATCAGCATACTTGGATGTAGGTCTGAAATCTCTCACTAAACTGTCAATGCATTGTTCCTGGAGAGATATTGGTGCAGGTTATGAACTGCTCGGCACAAGGGCTGAAGTCTGTATGATTTTCTGTTACTTCCAAGTGGGATCTAGGTTGTACAGTAGACTACACTGGTGTCTGTTCAGATTTGATTTCTGCGATGTTGGTGCAATGTAACTTGTAATATGTCTTCTTTTTTTCCCTTTGCAGATGAGCGTGAAGCAGTACAGAAAAAGACCTTTACCAAATGGGTGAACTCTCACTTAGGTCGAGTGACCTGTCGCATTGGTGACTTATACACCGACCTGCGCGATGGCCGCATGCTAATCCGCCTTCTGGAAGTGCTCTCAGGAGAACAGCTGGTCAGTATCACACAGAAACTACCCTTCACTGCCCCCATATTGACCCAGCCCTCACCATTGCATTCATCCCACACCACAAGTCAGGAAAAAGAAACAATCATTTCATTCTGACTTAATTTCAGCTCTCTCTGAATGCAGTTTATTTTTCTTCCTGCTTTGACTTGTTTTTCTCTTTTTATGTTCCCTGTATATTGTGAAAACTTTGTGCAACAGTGTCAATGTATGTCTTTTTTTTCTGTTTCCCTTTAACCACAGCCAAAGCCCACAAAGGGCCGTATGCGTATCCACTGCTTGGAGAATGTTGATAAGGCCCTGCAGTTTCTCAAGGAGCAGAAAGTCCATTTAGAGAACATGGGTTCACATGACATTGTGGATGGAAACCACCGTCTCACCCTGGGACTCATCTGGACCATCATTCTTCGCTTCCAGGTAACATATACAAGTTGTATGAGAGTCTGTTCATTTCCCTCAAAGTCCATATGCCTCATTTTGTAAGCTCTCTCAAAAAACAATTTTGCAATGACGCATCAGGTCTCTACTTGTCGCCCAGTCCTTCGGGCAGACTCACAAAGTGATTATGGTGTTTAATGTTGCTGACAGTTGTAAGGAAATTCTTCATGATTTTATTTTAGTCATCTTGTCTTTACCTGAGATTTTTTTTTTCCAACCATTCAATACTAATGTATGTAATACCATTCAATTAGTATTACATACAGATACATATGAGTTTTATTCTGATAAAACAGTAACTGCCTAAAAGTTTCTGTCTTAACTGAATTAATCCTCTGCTGACAGATCCAGGACATCAGTGTAGAGACAGAAGACAACAAGGAGAAAAAATCTGCTAAAGATGCTCTGCTGCTTTGGTGCCAAATGAAAACTGCTGGGTAAGAAAAGAGGAAGAGGAGAGATTCAAAGAGGGAGCTTAATCACACACTATAAATACTATTAATATGTTTAAAAAATGTTTGACTGCACTTAAGGGGTTACTGATGATTTTCTATGCTGAGTTAATGTTTAATGGTTTCTGATCTAACCTTTGCAGATACCCCAATGTCAATATTCACAACTTCACTACCAGCTGGCGAGATGGTCTGGCATTCAATGCCATCGTGCACAAACACAGGTTGGTTGTGATGTCCTGTGCTGAATTGTGCTTGTGCTTGGATATGAAATCATTTTAACACAGCTCCAAATGTAAAATTAGATTTCCATCCTGCAAAACGAACTATCCAGTATCTTCACATCATTTTTTTTTATCTTTCTTTACTGAATGAGGGGCACCTGTTAGACAACCATCATACTTCTCTGGGATGCTTTTTATACCCTTTGCTATTTCCATCTGCTCCTACTCCCATCCTTCAGTCTGTGGTATAGCAAAAAGGATGTGAATAAAACAGGGACTAAGATGACCTAGATCACAGAAATAATAACCTACTTATTTTCTATGAAGTCCTATGGTTCTTAACTCACTTGCACACCCTGCTGGTAAAAGTACCATGAATGGCATGTGTTAAAATGAATCAGTGAACTGAAACCAAAGGTAACCCATCTTCTTAAATGAAATAGACAGAGAGCATTGATCATTACGGTAAATAGTAAAGGCAAAGAATGCCAAGTTGCTTTACAGGAGGAACTGAACCATGAGATATTGATGTAAACCAGTATTCTGACATTTTCATTATTTAAATGGGCACGCCTTTATTCAAACTAAGCACACATTACAGTGCGATATGCAAAGAGTTTTCCCCCTTATCTACAATGTAATTTCTTAGTAGTCACAAATGAAGACTATACTGTAGGAATTTCTGTTTATTGGTTATTAAAAAGCCAATTGTATACATAGGTTTCCTTTTATACCCAGGTAATATCAGTATGTAAACATAGTTTTAGCCAAGAATAGGCAACAATTAGCTGGAACCCAATCCACCGATGAATAGTGGATGGAAATATTTTTCTATACCACAACGAGGTAATGTTACATGATAGGTTTGCCCTCTTTTCTCCTCTGCATTCTGCACTTATTAAAACTATAACTCTTACCCGGCCTCTCCAGACCTGATCTGATTGAGTTTGACAACCTGAAGAGGTCAAATGCACACTACAATCTCCAGAATGCTTTTAATGTGGCCGAGAAGGAACTGGGACTTACTAAACTGCTGGACCCAGAAGGTGAGTGGGGAAAACCACCATTAAAAACACAAAGCACTCCTTTAAGTCTCACTGATGGCCTGACGCTAAAACCAAGACACAAAGCTAATACCCTAAACAGACTAACGGGTGTTGGACTATTGAGGATTACTGGAATTAATTATAGCTTAAACATCACTACTTCACGTCAGCTACACTGACATCACAAGAACCATGTCCAAAGTTGGTAACAGTCTGGCACAAATTCAATGCCGCATTCAGGCTATTTTGAGAGCTAAACATTGTGTTGATCGTGCATATGCATGCTGAAGGTTATGGTCAGTAAATAAAGGCAGAAGGATTTGGGTACATATGGATCATTCTCTCTCTTTTTCAGATGTCAATGTCGATCAGCCTGATGAAAAGTCCATCATTACCTATGTTGCGACCTACTACCATTACTTTTCCAAAATGAAAGCCCTGGCAGTCGAAGGCAAAAGAATTGGCAAGGTTAGCTCTGTGTGTGCGTGCATGTCTGCGGGCATGGGAGAGTACAACAGTGAGTACATGTGCATTTTTTGCTGCCCAGTTGCCTTGATTCATTGGCTGGTTCTTGTTGCAGGTGCTGGACTATGCTATTGAGGCTGACCAGCTGATAGAGAAGTATGAGACCCTGGCCTCAGAACTGCTGCAGTGGATTGAGCAGACCATTGTTACACTCAATGACAGGCAGCTAGCTAACTCACTGAGTGGTGTACAGAACCAGCTTCAGGCTTTTAACTCTTACCGGACTGTAGAGAAACCCCCCAAGTAAGTAAGAGAAAGTTAGATTAATTTAACCCTGTGAATATGATTGCTAATCTGTGGGATTCTCAGCGGGAAGCTACAGAGTGCATCATAAACCCAGGTGGTCTTCATGTTTACAGATTTACAGAGAAAGGAAACTTGGAGGTTCTCCTCTTTACTATCCAGAGCAAGATGCGAGCAAACAATCAGAAAGTCTACATGCCAAGAGAGGGCAAACTCATCTCTGACATCAATAAGGTAAGGGCTGCTTTGTAAAGAGCAAAAGTACAGTCTTCCCTCTACTAATGTTTCATAATTGTAGTTTTCTTAGACTACAAGACTGTAGCCATTATGGTTTCACAAAATCAACTATGTATGCAGTGTTTCTGTCATAGTTGCTGAATATTACCAGCTTTTTGTTTTTATTGAAATCAGGCATGGGAGCGACTGGAAAAGGCAGAGCATGAACGTGAGTTAGCACTGAGAAACGAGTTGATTCGCCAGGAGAAACTGGAGATGCTAGCTGCTCGTTTTGATCGTAAAGCTGCGATGCGTGAGACATGGCTAAGTGAGAACCAGAGGCTAGTGTCTCAGGTAGGAAGATTAAAATATAAATTATTCAAAAACAGACAAATGTGTGGATACTGTATGCATTTTTAATATCTTACTTAAATACACTGAATAGTTTTACAGTGGCCGAATTTCCTCTGTTACTAGGACAACTTTGGAACAGACTTGGGGGCAGTGGAAGCTGCCACACGTAAACATGAGGCAATTGAGACAGACATTGGGGCATACTGGGAGCGTGTGGCTGCTGTGGAGGCTGTTGCAAAAGAGCTAGAAGCAGAGAGATACCACGATGTACGACGTATACTTGCACGCAGGGACAATGTGCTTCGACTCTGGGAATATCTGAAAGAGCTTCTGGTTGCACGCAGGGAGCGACTGAATGCCCACCGTGACCTGCAGAGATTATTTCAAGAGATGCGTTACATTATGGACTGGATGGCAGACATGAAGGTAAAGACAAAGCCAACCCAGTTATAACTGTTCCAATGTGCATTTTAGGTTTTCTTTACATTAATCCAAGTATAAGTGTTAGATGTAGCTACAGACAGTTAGCAGGAAAAGTACTGTGTATTTTTGTACTTGGTTGTTTAGGGCACATTTCTGTAATTTTTTAAGTTGGAAATAGCTGTAATTACTCTATTAATGATGATCTGATGATTCAGTCACCCATCACAGTGTAATATGGGGACTTGTTTACCATTTATTTTCAGATTTTTTATTTTTATTTTGTTTGTGCACTGCCGTTTCATTAAATGGCCTGCTCTCATGGCTGTATCAGCTCATGGCTGCTCTCATGGCTGTATCATTTGGGTACGGTTCTGGCTCTTCAGGTAGATGGTCTTAAGCTTGTTGAAAACCTGTTGTTAGCCTGTTATTACTTTTTGACCATTTAAAATGTTGTAGTATAGTTGATAGGCTGCACAATATTTCAAGCTCTGTAAAATATCTATACTGTCAAGATTTGTCTACTTGACACACTGAGTTGGCCATAATGTCGTATTCTGGAGTGCGCAATCAAAAGCAGAGTTTTGAGTGCTTTTTTTTTTTTTTTAAGGATGAAATTACTGAGTATTCTACAGCATTGTGTCCTCTCTTTCAGGGTCGCTTGCAATCCCAGGACAGTGGCAAACATTTGCACGATGTGTTAGATCTACTTCAGAAACACACTCTGGTAGAGGCTGACATTTCAGCTCAGGCAGAGCGGATCAAGGGAGTGCAGGGATCAGCAAAGCGTTTCACTTCCCATGAGCAAGGTGAGTCTTCAAACATACTTTTACTCTATTGTCTATACCAACCATTTAGCTTTAGTTTGAATTTGTGTACAATAAGCACTGTGTGTTCCATCCTTTTCTGATTGTCAGCCTATAAACCATGTGAGCCAGGCCTAGTTAGTGAGAAGGTCGACCTGTTGGGTCAGGCCTATGAAGAACTTGGTGATCTTGCTGCAAAACGCAGAGAGCGCCTTGAGGATTCTCGCCGTTTATGGCAATTCCTGTGGGATCTTGGAGAAGAAGCAGCCTGGATCAGAGAACAGGAGCAGATCCTGGCAAGTGGAGACTGTGGGCGTGACCTTACTTCTGCTCTTCACCTGCTCAGTAAACATGAAGCTTTCAGGGATGAGATGGCTGCCCGCTATGGCCCACTAAGTAACAGCATTGCTGCTGGGGAAGCTTTGGTTAAGGAGGGACATTTTGGAGCCAAAGAGGTCACAGAGAGGATTCAAGATATCCGTGCACAGTGGACACATTTAGAGGAGGTATGGTCATCGTGGTTTTTTTAAATGATAAACTCTTACTAACAGTTTAAAGCTATTTTCTCCAAATGCATTGTATTCTGTACCTCTGTCTCTGTGATGTTCTTGTCCACCCTTTTCACCAGACAACGAAACAGAGAGAGCAGAGTCTTAAGGAAGCTGTGGCCCTGCATCAGTTCCAAACGGATGCTAATGACATGGAGGCCTGGATAATGGAGACACTTAGACAGGTATCAAGTCAGGAAGTAGGCCATGATGAGTTCTCCACCCAAACTCTAGCTCGCAAACAGAGAGAGATAGAAGAGGAGATCCAGAGCCACCGTCCCCTCATTGACTCCTTGCATGAGCAAGTCCAAGCACTGCCACAGGCCTATATACAATATCCTCAGGTATGTTTACTTAGATTTCATGCTCCTTCAATGATGAAGTTCCACTTACAGTATTAAATTATGTTGTTTTTTTTTTTTTTTTTTTGCTTACTGTAGGTGGATGGCCGCCTACCCTCTATTGAGAAACGCTACGAAGAACTCGAGTCTCTGTCAGCAGCTCGGCGGCAGGCTTTGGAAGGTGCCCTGGCCCTTTACCGCATGTTCAGTGAAGCTGGTGCTTGCCAGCTCTGGGTGGAAGAAAAGGAACAATGGTTGTATGGCATGGAGATCCCTACCAAACTTGAAGACTTAGAGGTGGTGCAGCAGAGGTCAGTCTGGGAGGAATTGAAGAGATTGGTTAGGATTGCAGATTTTATTTGGCAGAGACACAGTGGTCAAAGGCTTAAAATATAATATATTCAAATTGCAAACATTGACGTTTATGCTTGCAGACATGAACTAATAATTTAGAATCTTTTAAATATACAAAATGCCACAGAATTTATTCACAAGCAGTTTTATACATGATTAAACATATAGTCTGAATTAACATATTCTTTTTAGAACAAGTTAATTAACATTGCTTCTTTACTTTGCAGATTTGAGACTCTTGAACCTGAGATGAACAACCTTGGTACTCGTGTCACTGATGTTAATCAGGTGGCAGAACAGCTGCTGAATTCTGACAACTGCAGCAAAGACCAAATCCATCAGACACGAGACCAACTGAACAACAGGTCAGAACCAACATTCAAGGCCAAATTCTAACCACTACTTGCATTAGAATATAGTTTTAATAAGTGAGTGCTGTTGATGTTTTAAACCTACATATTGCATTTTTCTTATCCCTAGATGGAGAGAATTTGAACAATTAGCTGGGCAAAAGAAACAAGCCCTGGAGTCTGCCCTCAACATCCAGAATTACCACCTGGAGTGTAATGAGATCCAAACTTGGATGAAGGAAAAAACCAAGGTGATTGAATCTACTCAGAGCCTGGGGAATGACCTTGCTGGAGTGATGGCCCTGCAACGCAAACTCACAGGCATGGAGAGGGATCTGGAGGCCATTCAGGTATGAGGAGGTTACATGAAATGAATTATGAGTTAGAGATGAAAGTAGATATCTGAAATGGATTGTGTTGTGTTGTAGAACATTTTGTTTTATGTGCGGAAGAATCTTCTAATCTTCATTTCAACATTGAAATCCTTTTCATGTTTTCTCAGGGAAAATTGGATGACCTGAGAAATGAGGCAGAAAAGCTGGCCAAGGAACATCCAGATCAGGCAGGAGAGATCCAGGGACGTCTAGCAGAGATTCAAGAGGTGTGGGAGGAGTTGAACGCCACCATGAAGCGACGTGAGGAATCACTGGGTGAAGCCAGCAAGCTGCAAGGCTTTCTAAGGGATCTGGATGACTTCCAATCCTGGTTGTCTCGTACTCAGACAGCTGTGGCCTCAGAGGACATTCCCACTTCGCTGCCTGAGGCTGAGAGTTTACTTGCCCAGCATGAAAGTATCAAGAATGAAGTGGATAACTATAAGGAGGACTATGAAAAAATGCGGGCTGTTGGTGAGGAGGTGACTCAAGGTCAGACAGATGCCCAGCACATGTTCTTGGCCCAGAGGCTCCAGGCATTGGATACCGGCTGGCATGAGTTGCGTCGCATGTGGGAGAACCGCCACAGTGTATTGGCCCAAGCGTTTGACTTCCAGACTTTCCTGAGAGATGCAAAGCAGGCAGAGGCTTTCCTGAACAGCCAGGTTAGAAAAAGGGACAAAAGAATTGAAGCCTGTTCCTGTGAGCACATGGATGATAACATTTGGGTTCAATACATTTTTTACCACACCTCACTCTGAAAAGTACTCCTCTTTTTGCTGTTTGCCCCTTGGGGATCCCGAACTCTACTTCTACACTGCTTTCCTAAGATGGGTGTGATGGGTGTGCATTTTGTGATGCATATCATCACAAGTTATAATGATATACTTATATTTAGTTTAAATTACAACTGGGAGGAAAGGTCAACTGGAAGTTGTTCATAGGCCTAGACCTGTAATGGTATATGCCTTTATGCTAGATTTATTGCCATATATTAAGTTTAGTTTGTTTACACTAAGCCATCAGGCTGCAAAAATTCAAGTGAAATCATTGGAATTAGTTAATTGCTTATAAAAAAATGTTTTAACATTCTTTTCTTTTGTGTAGGAGTATGTGCTGTCCCACACAGAGATGCCTACCAGTCTCCAGGGAGCAGAAGAAGCCATTAAGAAGCACGAAGATTTCCTCACCACCACAGAGGCTAGTGAAGAGAAGATAACTGGTGTGGTGGAGGCAGGACGGCGCCTCATTAATGACTCTAACGCAAACTCTGATAAGATTGAAGAAAAAGTTGATTCAATCCAAGAAAGGTTAGAGATACAGTAATGTACAAAAAAAAGAACAACTCAATGTGCAAAATTACAATAATGCAGGTTTTCCTTTTTGATTGAATGTTTAGAGAGTGACTTATTTTGCACTTATTCATTTTCTACAGGCATTGTAAGAATAAAAAGGCTGCAAATGAATTGCTGACAAAGCTTAAGGATAACCGTGAACTCCAGCACTTCCTTCAAGATGGGCAGGAGGTAAAAACATTCTTAAAAAATTTTATGAAATAATAGCATCATGAGGAATTTCAGTTTAATGTTAACTAGTACTGAAGTGGTAGTTTAATTAGTTCTGTAACCAGTTGGTTTAAACATAAGATTTAAAAAACAATCTATGGAATTTGTGTTAATCTCCTTCTGTATAATAACATTATTAATAATAATGCTTATCATATAATGCTATCGTCTTTTCTATAGCTCACATTGTGGATCAATGAAAAGATGCTGACGGCGCAGGATATGTCCTATGATGAGGCTAGAAATCTTCACAGCAAGTGGCAGAAGCATCAAGCCTTCATGGCAGAGCTTGCCTCTAACAAAGACTGGCTAGACAAGATTGACAAGGTGTGACTATACTGAATATTAATAATACAGAAACGTTATATGTAAGATTAATTATCTGTTTGTGTGACTGGTAGTGGGATAATAATGTAATTATAGTAGTGAATTGATTGTTGTACGGGTAAGCCAAGAAATAAGGCTAACTATGCTATTATTTACTATACTAATGTATTACTATATTATTTTTTGTATTGTCTACAAAAATATTTTGCCTGAGTAGAGTGTATATTGTGTACACTGTGTACAGTGAAGACACTACCTGGCACAATTACCAAGTTAATGTAAATAGTAACTTATCCTTGTGTCTTGTCTCTATCAGGAGGGCCAGGCCTTGGTGGCAGAGAAGCCTGAGTTGAAACCCGTTGTCCAGCAAACCCTGGAGGACCTACAGCGTCAGTGGGAGGAGCTGGAGGGCACCACCCGTACAAAAGCCCAGTGTTTGTTTGATGCTAACAGGGCAGAGCTCTTTACACAGAGCTGTTCCGCTCTAGATGTCTGGCTGAAAAACCTTGAGAGTCAGCTGCATAGTGACGATTATGGTAAAGATTTGACCAGTGTCAACATTCTGCTCAAGAAGCACCAGGTAGAGAACCCAAGCAAATCTGTGCCATATTGTCTGCAGGTGTTACTGTTTTATTACTGTTGTGTTTTAATATCATATAATATTATTTCATATAATATTTAATATTTGTAAAGCTTGTCATTGACATAAAACATGATGTGTCAAAGAGATTAAAACATTTAATATACAGTAATCTAGGGATTTAATCTTTAAACAGACAATGTTAAAGATGTTTTACACAAGTTTACACAAGTTGCAGTAGAACTGGCCAATCTGTTTTTTGAAGCCTGCCAAATGTCCTATCTTTTTGATAAACATCCTTGTACTGTTCTTCAATAGATGCTGGAACACCAGATGGAGGTCAGAGAGAAAGAAGTGCAGTCCCTCCAGTCACAGGCTCTGGCGCTGTCACAGGAGGATGCTGGACTAACTGAAGTAGACGGCCAGCAAAGGCGTGTCACTGACAACTTTGCCAACCTTCAAGATCCTCTCAAACTGAGGCGTCAGCGGCTACTTGCCTCCAAAGAAGCACATCAGTTCAACAGAGATCTGGAGGATGAAATCGTGAGTCAGAATTCTTGTCTACCGTAATTATATATTGTATGTATGTATATATATTCCAGATTATAAAACCCTACTTTTTTCACACGCTTTGAACCCTGCAGCTTAAACAACACTATATTCTTCAGATCAGTCATTTTTTTTGCGCTTCATGCACACACACTAATTGCTTAAATTAGAAATATAAGTGTCAAGCCTGTAAAATTTCCTATTTTATCCCCTTTTGCCTTTTTCTGTCAGCTTTGGGTGAAAGAGAGAATGCCGTTGGCAACCTCCACAGACCATGGAAAAGACCTGCCTACTGTTCAGCTTCTAATCAAGAAGAACCAGGTACAGTGATGTCAAAAAAGGTTTTTTTAACCAATGCAATGAAATATTTTTTTAAATCCTAATAATTTATTTCAAATGATATAAGTGCATGGTAATTAAACGGAAGATACATTATCGTATTATTAAATATCTTAAAACTTAGTATATGCCCATGACAAGTGTCAGGGGTTGAGATGGCCAACTCACCAGTCAAAGTTAACATTTCTCTGTTTCGAAATCAGACATTGCAGAAAGAGATCCAGGGCCACCAACCCCGCATAGATGACATCCACCGACGAGGGAAAACTCAGAGCCAAGTAGATGGCGAGAGACAGTCTGTCCAAGAGGAGCGTCTTGTTGAGCTGAGGGGCCTTTGGGACCAGCTGATTGCAGAGACAGACAAACGTCATGCCCGTCTAACGGAGGCGAACCGCGCCCAGCAGTTCTATGCTGATGCAGCTGAGGCAGAGGCGTGGATGGGTGAACAAGAGCTACATATGATGTCAGAAGAGAAAGCCAAGGTAAAGTGAGGAGAAATACATCTTACACCTGCCACGGCTTCATAATGTGCCTTTAAGAAACTTGATCATTTCCTGTTTGTTTCTCAGGATGAGCAAAGTGCACTAGTGATGGTCAAGAAGCACCAAATACTAGAACAAGCTCTCGAAGACTATGCCCAAACCATTCACCAGCTTTCCAACAGCAGCCGCCTCATGGTCACCAGTGAACACCCAGAAAGGTACAGTAGATCCAAATGTTTAAATGGGAACTGATACATACATTTTTATCAAGTAGTACACACATAAGCACTGATCTTTTCTTCTTTCTTTTAATTTAACAGCGAGAGAATCACCTTAAGGCAAGCCCAAGTAGATAAGCTGTATGCCGGATTGAAAGACCTTGCTGAGGAGCGTCGTGGGCGACTTCAGGAGAGACTTCGGCTGACACAGCTAAAGCGGGAGGTGGATGACCTTGAACAGTGGATTGCTGAGAGGGAGGTGGTTGCTGGCTCCCATGAACTAGGACAGGACTATGAACATGTCACAGTGAGTGTTTTTCAATCATTTGCTTTGGCGACACTGAAGCTCACAGAAATTAAATGAATTATGTTGAGCTAATTTACCCAGTTTTTTTTCCCAACTCCTTTTACTATAGATGCTGAGGGACAAGTTCCGGGAGTTTGCTCGTGACACTAGCACCATTGGCCAAGAGCGTGTGGATGGTGTAAATGGACTGGCAGATGACCTGATTGAGTCAGGTCATCCTGAGAACGCCAGCGTGGCTGAGTGGAAGGATGGGTTAAATGAGGCCTGGGCAGATCTGCTGGAGCTGATTGACACACGCACACAAATGTTGGCAGCCTCATATGAGTTGCACCGCTTCCATCAAGATGCCATGGAGGTGCTTGGGCGTGTAAAGGAAAAGAGGGAGGCTCTGCCTTCTGATCTGGGCCGTGATCTTAACACTGTACAACATCTACACAGACAGCACAACACTTTTGAAAGGGACATCCAGGCCCTCAGTGGACAGGTCAGCTATTTGCTAATAAACTGATTTCAGTGAGATTCAATGACAGCCATGTAATGAGATTACTGAATTTCACCCTCCTTCTTGAATTCATAGGTGAACCAGGTGCAAGATGATGCAGCACGTCTGCAGAAAGCTTACGCTGGAGAGAAAGCCGATGACATTCACAGGAGTGAACATGCTGTGACTTCTGCATGGGAATGTCTGCTTGAGGCTGGTCAAGCACGCAGGCTCCTTCTGCTGGACACTGTGGAGAAGTTCCGCTTCTTCAACATGGTACGAGACCTCATGCTCTGGATGGATGGTGTAAACCTGCAGATTGATGCACATGACAGTCCGAGGTGAGTGCCATTTTATGCTTATGGAAATTGCAATAATTTGTCTTATTTATTGAAATCTCACCTCTCTCCTCTGTGATGTTCCAGGGACGTATCATCAGCAGGGCTGGTCATTGCAAATCATCAGGACATCAAGTCAGAGATTGAGACCAGAGCAGACAGCTTTACTGCCTGTATTGAAATGGGAAACTCTCTCATAAACAACAATCACTATGCAGCTGATGAGGTATGACACAATAGATCGCTCCCATTGCAGTTTATTTATGCATATGTACTAGAAATGTTGGTCAGTGGTTATTAGTTGATGTCTGTCTTTTTTATTTGTTTTCTTTTTCCTTGTTATTTTTGATACATAGATTCGGGAAAAGCTGACTCAACTTCAGGAAAAGAGAGAAAAGATCAACAAAAAGTGGCAAGATAAGATGGATCATTTACAAATCGGTGTGTGTTTCACCCTGTTTAGAGTTTGACTTTCAATCTAACAGTGTCATGATGAAAATAAAGGGAATCCATTAATATGGGTGGTTTTCTGAAGGATACAAATTGCAGATAAGTCATGAATAGGAACACCAACTTTTAGGGCCTAGATACACACAGTCATGGGAATGGAATTGTACAGTACCTGTCAAAGTTTTCTTGGGAACCACATTTTTTCCTTTGAGAAGACCTAAGGAGTACAAAGCTACATGGTCTAGACTACATGTAATCCACAAGGTGTGTGTGTGTGTATATATATGTATATATATATATATGATTGTACTGACTAATTCTTTATGTTTTTGCTTTCCTTTTTCTTGTCTTTTCTTTAATTTAGTGCTGGAGGTGTTGCAGTTTGGGCGTGATGCTTACGTGGCAGAGTCTTGGTTGGCAGGACAAGAACCCTTGGTGCGAGCAGCAGAGCTGGGCTCAAATGTGGATGAAGTAGAGAGCCTAATAAAACGCCATGAGGCCTTTGAGAAACTTGCAGCAGCTTGGGAAGAGCGCTTTGTCCTACTAGAGAAACTTACTACAGTAAGTACATGGGCATCTTCACCAACATCAAAATTTATCCGACAATGGATTGTTTTATATTTGTGGGCTACCAGCCCCTAACAATTCATAGTGACAGAACCATCATGTGATTGGGAAACTGTCTTGTTACCTTTAAAATAGCAGTACCGAGTCTCTGTTTTGTAGCTTGAGGAGCAGGAGATCCAGAGGAGGCGAGAGGAAGAGGAGAGGGCGCGACGACCCCCTACACCACCACCAGCTGAGGAAGTGGCACAATCTGAAACAGAAAGTCAAGCACATGATTCTGCAGCCAGGTAAACCAGAGTACAAATGTGCTAGAGCAGAGAGGTATTGCATTAGTATTTTATTTTATTTATTTATTTATTTGTTTCTGGATTAATTTCGCTCCCTCTCAAACACAGAACCAGTTTGGACCAAACCACACTCAATCAGTCAGTGTCAGTGAATGGAGTACACAGTGACAATGACACATCTCAGGTGAGACACATTCCCAAAACACTATTGCAGTGGTTATGCTCTCTTTATGCATTCCAAGTTTCCAATGTACTCCAGCATTTGGTGTCCTGTAGTCTTTCCTATGTTCCTTTGCCCCATAATGATAAAGGTTTTTGGGGATCATTTTTCCCATCCCTCAAGCTGTGTGAAACATTAACAGAAGGAACAGAAAAAATTTGCTTAGTGCAGTGATGTTGCTGTCTACTCAGTATTTTAATCTATATTAACAATTTATCACAAACAATGAATTTCCTGAAAATATATCTCAACTTTGTTTTTGGTTTTAACTGAAACCCAAACTTCTACGTGGGTCAAACATAGTGTAACTGTCTCCAAGTCTGTCTGTTCAAGTCTAATCAGTGCATGCAATGCAATTGAAAGAAATTAGCTTTTATAAATTTAAAGGAAATATTTTTTGTTGTTGAATGAAATGTAACTTTTCTTATCAACCATAGGTATTGTCAATAATTTATTCTAGATACAAGTAGCAAAGTTCATCTTAGCTATTGTTGATGATACATGATATAGAAGAACATATTTCTGAAAAGAATTGGTGCTGTTGCGGAGCAGCAAACACCCACTCATCACCGCACCCTGATTAAATTTCACACAGTACCTTGGACATAGGTTGGGCATTGGGACTGGGGTAGGACAAAGTTCTTCAATGAATATAAGATGATTCAAGTGAAAGTCCTCACTGGGAGATAAAAAGGACATTGTCTCACAGAGGAAGTGATGGTAGTCTACATCGGCCGTTAGGGGAAAGTAGTGGTGAGTCTATTTTTCAGGTCTGCTGTTGATACTCCAAACAAGAATCAAGTAGGGAGTCATTTCTATATGAATTGAACTGAGGTTCTAAAGGCGCAAGCTGCATACTAACGTTTAAATTTATGCTCCAGACAAAAACTTCATAACTATTTTTCATTGCGTTTTTACCAGCAGTCATTATCGCTATCGTTGTCAGTGGGAAAGAAATCAGAGCCTAAACGTGTGTCTAAGCCAAAGCAGCTGGAGCGTGTGAGTACCAAGCCATGGTCAGATTTGTAGCTTCTCTCGCCCCCCCCTTCACAGGCTCCGCTCAGCTCCTGGTCAACTGCAGTGCCTTTTTTTCTCCTATCAGGAAGTCATTGCTTTCTGTTACAGATGCAATCCATTGCTTTATTTATTCATGCAATGTGCAATTTCATTTATGAGCCCCATCGCTACTTAGAGGCATGATGCAGATTCATGAACATATTCTCCTCATGGATCAAATATGCAGTCTGCAGTTGTATACATGCTCATATTGACCAGGACAGGAGTGACTGTCAGTGTGAACCCCAGAACTTTAAATGTGGTGGTAGCTTGTTTCAGTCTTTCCCTATATGTGTACACTTGCTGTGATGTGTGAGTCTTTTGTTGGAGTATATGAAAAGCTCTTTGCAGAAACGGTTTATTGAGGGGGAAAAAAAAAGCCAAACACAAGCTGATAATACTATTTGCAGCTGACACAAATAAACACTTTAAAATGCATCTTATCCATTCATATTTAAAATCTATATGGTATTTATATGGTAAACAACCAGTCATTTGCCCAGCCATTTAATCCAAGAGATTTTGAGGATTTCAAGCTAAGAAAAACGTAACTGTAACTGTGTATATGTCCATGTATGTTTTTTGTCTGTGTATGTGTTATCAGCATCAGTTATCATTTATTCAGTAACAGTTCAGTAAGTTATTGACTGAGGTGGTATAGATTATCTTTGGAATAATATTTTAATGATATAGATGGAATACAATGATATCTTGGGTCGACTTTGATTATTTTTGAACATGCAAACATTGAAAATGTTTTCAATGTTGCATGTTTACCAAATGTGTGGTTGCTTTAACTGTGTTTAAGTGACATGTGCCACTGTATTTGTTCTGTTTAATATGGGTGTACTGTGTTTGAAATAATGTGGGCCTTCTGAACCCCATGCTACGCTGTTACCTCAGGTAATCATGCAGTGTCATCAAAGCAAATGTCATCATGGCTCTTTGTGTTTGGCTGTGGATGGCTGTTCACAGCTTTCACCCAATTGTACCTTTTTGTATCTCCTATCATTCATGTCTAATGTCTGATTTGAACTGCAGGGCTCTGAGTCTGAGTCAGTGAATGGTCCAGGTAGGGACAGTGGGTTGGCATCTTCTCGCCTTGAGCCATCTGCCACATTACCGAGCAGGGGTGGAGCAGAGTCTGAGCCAGAAACTATGGAGGGGATGCTCTGCCGAAAACAGGAGATGGAGTCCCACAGCAAAAAGGCAGCTAGCAGGTGAGTGTTGTTACAAGGGAAGTCCGATGAGTGAACTAAAAAGACCCTGAAGGCCAAACACTAAAGACTGAAAAAAGATTCTGATTTCTGGCGATAGAAGATAAAAAAAAAACTGTATGTACTTTTGTTTTTATGCAAAGCACATGCTGCATATTTCCAAAAAAATTTTTTTTGCTACCATAGATCCTGGCAGAACGTGTACTGTGTCCTAAGAAAAGGAAGTCTTGGTTTCTATAAAGATGGCAAAAGTGCAAGCAGTGGCATTCCATACCATGGAGAGGTACCCATAAGCCTCGGAGAGGCTGTGTGTGAAGTAGCTCACGACTATAAGAAGAGGAAACATGTATTCAAGCTCAGGTGAGAGCTGAAACTTCAGAACGATTCTTGATACTCTCAGCAATCACAATGTGGGTCCATGAAATATGAAGAAGTCAGTGAATAATCAGGTCTCTTAGAATTCATTTCTTCTCTTTGACTAATTGTTCATCACTTCTGCTCTGTCTGGAGGCTCGGGGATGGAAAAGAGTATCTGTTCCAAGCAAAGGATGAGGTAAGATGTGAACAATATAATTGTTCTACAAAAATAAACAATTAAGCAAGAACAATTTTTGCGTCAAACAAAATGCATTTGTGTGCTATGACTTTTTGCCTCAACTAAATTAACTAACAATATCCTTTGTCTAAAGGCTGAAATGAGCTCATGGATCCGGTCCATTCTTGGCTCCATTCCAGCAGGAACAGGCGAATCCCCTGGAGGTCCACGGGCCCTCAGCCGTGCCATGACTATGCCTCCCATCTCCCCGAGCTCAGGTGATACTGGTGGTGTTACCATGCGCAATAAAGAGGGGAAAGAGAAGGATCGTGAAAAGAGATTTAGCTTCTTTGGCAAGAAAAAATAGGAACACTTGTAAAATTCTTAATGGAAACATAATTTGTCAGATTTCAAAGTGAATCCGGCAGAAAGGAAAGAAAGGTCACACACCCTCAGTGCAGGCCCCAAGGAATTTGTCGATCTACTGTATGTGGCATACAGAAAACTTGGTTTCTTATTTTCTCTTGATTTCTATCCTGATTTTATCTGTTACTTACTTTTTCGTTCAGCCAATCCATATTTCACATTCAGCTGCACCCAACTATGAAAGCCCTTATCCAAAGGTGATTTCAGCCAACCAGCAGAGCTTGTTAGCCTGAGTCAGTAACAGGGGTGGTTGTCGTTAGCAGACTTCCAGGCCCAACCTCACCACCAAATCAGCTCTACTTCAGAATGAATATTTTCTCTTCTGTGAGTCTTGATGAGCAGAGCTGCTTTGATGCAGTGTTACAAACAAAAACGCTGGATGGTGGTTATCCACTCAGGTGCACTCTGGTTTTACTTCCACTGCTTTCAAGCTCTCTCTTTGGAAAGCACCACATTTGTCTTTTCTTTTCTTTTTTTTTTCCCCCTACATATCGATGTTATTAACCAGACCAATATTATCGCAATTATTATTTATCTTTTGCTATTGCTGTTTTGAGAAAACAAACTAATTAATTTGGTAGTAGATAATCTTGATTCATGTTGTGCAGAGATAAAATAAATTTGGTTAAACTAGTGGAGAATGTTCGGCTTGCCCTTGTATGTGTTTTTCTCTCTTTCTTTTTTTTTAAGAAATGACATTTAATGGGGTGCTTTGAAAAAAATAAAATAAAGCTCTTTGAATTTTAGCAGTTTGAAGTAAGTGATCACAAGTTTCATTTATATATATATATATATATATATATATAGTGGTTTTGCTTTTTTATTTTAAGTTTGCCTGTATTTGATTACTTCTTTTGAGTGATCTTTTCTGCTTGATTTTCAACTTTTTTCTGTACAAAGCAGAGATGGTTAGTTTTCTAGTGTGTGTGCGTGTGTGTGTGTGTGTGTGTGTGTGTGTGTGTGTGTGAGTTGTGGTGCTGTGGATTTTGCACGTTTATGTTATTCCAAATCAAATGTGGCCAGATGGATTCTGCTTTTCAGTGTGCAAAAACAGGACACAATCTCAAAATAACATTACTGGAATTATTTCATAAAATAAGCGTTTCTTTACTTTGGTTTTTATTATAAATAAGATGACTTTACCAAGGAGGTGGTTTTATTATTTGTGTTTGTCTTCTTTTTCTGTTCTCTTTCCATTTTCTGCTGTGAAGGTATGGGGCAAAATGTAGATATAAAATCTGTAGCACACGAGAAGGACACATAGACAGCTGGCAGGTCCCATGACAGGTGAAGGGAGGGCTGTGGAAGTGAGATTGGATAGGCAGTGAAGAATGTGCTTGATGTGCTGACAGAGAGAGGTGTACTGAGCCTTACTTGAACCCACTACAGATACACTGAACCTTTTTTAGAAAATACTCACCTTCCGTTCAAACTATCTTAAAGGAAGCTTTCTCTCTAAGTAGAAGAATGTTGAAAATATGCCCTGTGGCAATGAGCTAATGTATGTCAGTGGATTATATATGCAGGTACAATGTAATTCAAAAGAGAAAATGGAAAGCTCTGATCACTAGCTGTGCCAGAGAGAGGAGAGAAAAGGCCTTAGTTCTACCTTAGATGAGCTTTGTGCTCTTGCATATGTGGCATGACTTCATGTAGGTTTATACTTGTATGTGTCCAAGCATCTGTTCTGTTCTGTGTTGATGTAAACATTAGAACACTTCATATTCAGGGTTGGAGAGCATATAATTATATGTAATTGGAATCAATAATAATCTAAAACAGATTGCTGAAAGTCCAATATAGTCACTGTAAAAAATTAAATGTTTGTCAGTTTCCTCAAATATTGTTCATGTTTGAAAGGAAAAAGGCATTTTCAGTATAATGTGACATTATAAGCAGTAGCGCAATTTCATAACTATCTTGAGAACATTGGATTGGTAGGTAACTGTTATCATACGCACTTAAATCCAAGTGTTAATTTGCCTTTTGTAACTGCCAAAATGCAACAGAAAGTTACTGAACCAGACATCTGAATTTAAGAAGTTTTAGGGATTATTTTAGGCCACAGATGATCCTTTCTTCTTTGTAATTTATTAAATCTTGAAGGTAACTCTTTAAAGCTGGTATCAGCCTAAATGTGTGGACTGAGCCTTGGAGGCCTGATTAGTTCAAAGGAATGTCACACCAAACTGTTGTGATAACACAGCTGGACTTAACTTGCATTTGGTTGTGGTTTAAACAGGTTGGCCATGTTTTCCAGTCTCAAACGAATGTTAAACCATCACTCAAATCATAGCTTCCAAATCAGAGGAGAGGTGTATCTGAAGACTGGCTTTGAGGTTATTGAACTGGGTTCAGTTAACAGCACATGGTCCAAACTTCATGAAACTTGCCTTGTCTCTGTCCGTGGGACTTTGTATCCCAAGTATGTGACAGAGCTTCTAGTGTCAGACTGAGTAGCCTGAAACTAAAGGCTAACTAATTTAATAACATCATCGGATACATAAGTGAGCCAACGCAGATAGCGTACATTATGCACAATTTCCAATGGAGGTGTCACCCCCAGTGAACGAGCTGTTTTAATGACTATTGTTACCTTTTCTTTGGTCTGAACATCAGGCACAGCATCCAGTTGATGTTAGGGAGTTCAAGTTTAAAGGTCACACTGTATTTTCTTATCAGCTCATTGGAATGTGTGATGATTCAAAATAGTTTGGCCAAATTGGTCATGTGAAGCAAAAATATTTCTCATACTTGACATACTGTACATGAGCTCCCTCTCCCTCACACACTGATACTGTACTGTATATTAAATGCAGAATGACCCTGGCAATCCAGTCTTGTGGAAATATCCTTGGCAGGCTGTGATTTGATGTTGCATATGGCATCCTTTTAAAAGAACATTGTGATATTGGTGAGCTTTGACCAGAACTTGGGAAGTATGTGTGATTGATGTCATGGAGAGGAGTTTTGGTTATGAGAGTACTTGTAATAATGGAGTACTTAATGAAGAAAACTAAACTTTTACTTGTTGAGTATTAGATATGAGAGAAGACAGGCTGGTGACATTTTGAGCTTCCTTTTTTAGAAGAAGGCAGAATGTTTGCTGTCTCGAGGGAGCTTGTATTTTTTCATCCAGTGGTCTGTCCTGCAGCATTTGATAAGCCTGTCTGACTACCTTCATTTCTCATTACTTTTGACAAATGTCTGTTCCTCCCTCTGTAATTCAGAGTTGTTAATACCACTACTATTATTAATTGCTATTATTATCATTATTGCTACTGTTGTTACTATTACTACTACTGTTACTAATGCAACTTATTGCAAAAATTATAACTGCTGTCCATTTTCAGGTACGTGTCTGTAATACCAGACCTTTCCACACGATGTCAGTGTGCTGTGGAGCATTTTCATTACAAATTGAAAATAATGTTTGTTGACTTGTGTATCTACATCTAATAATAGGAATAATAAAACATGGTTTAATCAAAAACAGAATGTTGGGGTTTTTTTTAATAATGAAAATGATTTGGTGCTAGAGAAAAGTTTAATATTTCATGAACCTGTAAAAATGAAGTTATATACATTTGTGTGTATGTGTATATATATGTATATATATATATATATATGGTGTCTCACTGATTACAACGCCAGGAATTTATTTTATTTTCTGAAAAGGTCAGAGGCATCAAGATTTTTAGATCTTTGCATGAGTCAATACACAGTGTTGTTTGGATTCCACATTTCCCAGAATGCATCTCCGAAGCACAGTCATTACACCCTTTCATTATTAATGGCCACTTCTTTCAAACCACGTATTTTACGTAGGATTTCTGTGAAAAGTGCCAGCACTAAACTTCAACCAAAGCCCGAATACATAATTAGGCTGAATACGTCTGATTGTGAAACTGAATGGTGTGTAAAAATGGTGGAGTTCCTCTGTTAAAATATAAGTTAGTTACGATCTTGCCCTGTTCAAGGCCACAACAGCCTTTTTTATGCCATCGATCCAAATTAAATGATCAAATACCTCATCTGAAAAATTGGGCTTGATTTCCCAGGTAGATGCCCTGAGACGTGGAAAATCTATACCAAAGCGCACTGTAACTATCCTGGAGGCTGCTCGTGGAATCTTACAACACCTTTTTTTTCCATTTCCATCAGTACATCTGTTGTTTCAACAGAATTTATAGAACATCTTTGTAATGTCAACAGGTTGAGTTCACAGTGAGCCATAAAGAAATATATTTGATACAATCTAAAATTTGAGTCTATGAAACATTAGAAATATAGCCCTTCAACATGAGCTAAGATGATGTGGGAAAGCAAGCTGCTGCAGTGCTTTATTTAAGAATGAGTTATTAGTGAAATGGGTCATGGATGATTGAGCAACTACTAATATCCATCAGGTTTATGATGCATCAGTGGATGCACCATGGATAAAGAGGATGCCATCTGTAGAGTAGGGTCAACCCTCAGTGAGACAAAAGGAAGAATCAGTGGTTATATCTGTGGTGAAAAGTGGGAGAGGGTGATGACTTAATGTTGGGAAGCCAGTAATGTCTGTAAATATTGGAAAAGCAACGAAAAGCCACTGAAGTTCAGGTAGGTTGTACATGTCAAAGTGTCCCAAGATTTCAAGATTTCCCTGCACAACATGGTCCTGCTGTTGTCGGTGCCTTTGGCAGCGGGCAGAGGTTAAAATGGACTCTCTGACTGGTCAGCCTGTTCAGCAACAAACTGATGCACTGTGTGTTCGGACCCTTTTCTGTCCTTCACAGTTTTAAACTATAGTAGCTGTTGTGTTGGGTTCATCCTTGTGGTGCAGCCTCGGCTGCCCACAACCCTGCTGCTGTTTCACTGGATGTAGGTCCTGACCTCGGCAGAGCAGGGACATCACACACGAGCTGCTGTGTTGGAAACGCTCTGTCAAAAGTTGTTCACATCCTCACACTTGACCATTTTTTCTCATTCACCGCATCAACCTCAGGACAAAACGCGACCTGATAATTACCCCTCCTGACGCGGCTCATCCTCTTGAGGCTGATCGCTTTAAGTAGCAGCTTTGTGCGATGCTACAACACAACCAGCGGGGGGCGCCGCTCATCGAGTCCCTGCTGTCGCTGCCTACGAGTCCTGACGGAGGGCACACGGCACCCGTGACCACTCACCCCGTGTGTTGAGGCAAGATGGCAGCTGTTGTTGAGAATGTTGTCAAACTGTAAGTGTCGGACTTTTCCTCCTACCTTAACCCGACCTGTGGACTCACGTCGCGGTCACACCGTAACGTGTCTCTCGTACTGCCGCCGACCGCGTTACTAGCTAGCTCAGCTACTTTTCCGCGGACTTGGTGCGGTTAGCCGGAGCTGTGGGAACCGTCGTGGCTCTTCACATCCTGGTATGGAAGTGTAAGTTAGCAGACACGCAGTTGACGTTTCTGAAACATGACAAACGAGTCTCCGTGCGGGAACACGCGTCGGCTCGGCCATAAATGTGTTATTAGAGTTGTTGTAGCCACCTGTTGTGTCTCTGTGATCACAGATTAGCCGCGGAGCTAACGCCAGGCAGGCAGCTAGGCGGCTCGCACGCTAACAGGCTAAAGAGAGTAGTTGGTGGCCAACGCTGTTAGCGCGGTGAGTCACCGGCCAACTAGTTCACAATGAATGAAATCCGGCCTCGAACATAGCTGCTTTCCTCCCAACACCCGGCAGAAAAGCCGCTGTAGCTGTCACCTTCCTAGCCTTTGCTGTAAAACTCGTCGGGACTGTGAAGTTAAAGTTTCCAGTGAGCCGGACTCGGCTGGACCGGAGTGTGTTTTCGTCTCCGTGATATGTGCTTTAGGTGTTGGACCGGAGACCGGGCCGAGCCTTCGGTAACCATGGCAACACGAAACTCACCTGATGTCCACACGCCTGCATCTAAATGTGGGCCAGGTACTTAAATAGCTTTGGGTCGGTTCATCATTAAATCCTGCCCAGGAAAGTGAGATTGGTCCCCGCACATAATAAGAAAATACCACATATGGCGTTTTAAAGAAGCCCGTGTTCATACAGTTTGGGGATGTTTAGAAACACGAACTGTCTGTTGTCTGTGTTGTAGGCCTTCCTGTTTGAGGTGCCGACCTCAACAAATAGCAGACAGATTTCCAACATTAAACCAAACTGTTGCATCTTGAGAAGAGTCACAAATGAATGAATGATTAGATTGATTATTGAAGTGTTTATACAGTTCACCAACAAACTGTGCCTATCCTGTCAGTTTCACTTTTTAGCATATTGTTGTTGCAGTTTTATTATTATTATTATAAAAAAAAAGAATCCTTAAATAACATGTACTCAATATTCCATCATGGTAAAACTGATCTTTATGGCTTTTTACTAACACGTTATAATGGGGTAATTTTTTTTAGATGTTTTTGTATCGCGATTGTCTGTCACGAGTCCATTTGAGCTCAATTCAGTCCACTGGACTTGATTTGGGGGCCCTCGTCTGTCTGTATAAGGGCCTCAACTAACAATACATATCAGAGCAGAAACCAAGCAACCGGGTCAGAGGAACATGAGGAGAGAGAATGTTTTAGTTTTAGTATAAAGCTTTAACTTAGCAAAATGTGACAAGACTGAACGGTGTGAATACGTTCTAAATGCACTGCAGTAAACCAACTTTGCTCTTGTGAAGGTTCATCTGCTCCATTGACTAATGTCTGTGTGTATGCACATTAAAGGGCCCTGCTGCAGGGCACCCTGACAACCCCAGTAGCTCCAGCTGTTGGCTGGCAAAACATTTGGGGATTGAAGGAGCAGTAAAGTCTCTGTCATGATGCTTGTTACACTAGGCAGATTAATTCAGCCTTAAGCTGTCCTAAAAGAAAATAAACAAGCTTCATAATCTATTTGAGAATATTTATGATGGAAACAGAACACATTGTGCTGTGCTGACTAAAAGTGTTTTGGATGTTGATATACCGACAAGAGAGCACCTCCTGTGGCATTTTCACAATTGATATGGTTTAGTTTTCTTTCGTTTCTAAGGCGGCACCACAACCGAAAGACACAAACTGAGATGACTGAAGCAGGTGGCAGTGTTTTCATAGAAGCCAAACTTGCTAAAGTCTGTCTTTTAACCACAATAGTTCTTATAAACAGGATCTGATTGTGTTTTTGTTTGGTCAGGCTGGGTGAGCAGTACTACAGAGATGCCATGGAGCAATGTCACAACTACAATGCCAGGCTCTGTGCTGAGAGGAGTGTCCGAATGCCGTTCCTCGACTCTCAGACCGGTGTGGCTCAGAGCAACTGTTACATTTGGATGGAAAAGAGACACAGAGGACCAGGTCAGACATGAAACATGTTTAGTGGAACAATGAAGACTAATTTACATGAAATCATTATTAATCTTCAGATGGGTGGGAGTTTAGTTGATTGATAACAAAACAAAGAGGAGACATTTGGCCTCAATGAAGCAATTTTATGCATAGCAAACCTTTTAGGCAGAAAAACCCCTTGTGGCATCCATACTGAAAAAATGTTTTTGCGATCAAATTTTTATTTATTTATTTTTTTTAAGATAAGAAGTTCTGAGTACTATATGCATGAACATGTTCCCATGTCCCTCAGGCATGGCTCCAGGGCAGCTCTACACCTACCCGTCAAGAAGATGGAGGAAGAAACGGCGGTCTCATCCTCCAGAGGATCCTCGGCTTATTTTTCCTCCTGTTAAATCAGGTACCACCACAGCATTCAGCTCAGATAGTAATTCTGTGCTTTACCATGCCAAAGACTATACTTTGAAATATTTTAGAAAAAGTGTCAGGTTTCATTCTGCCAAAATAAAAATAAATAAATAAATAAACGAAAGTACATGATATTTTCCATGGGGTAGTAAAAATAATTTATTAGTGTAAATATTTCATATTTGAATGTGATTCAACAAGTTGGTTACATATTTTTGCACCTTCTTATAGTAATATTTTTATTTTTGTGTTTTCTAGAGCTAGATTTAGGAGTGAAAAGGGATGCTCTGCTGTCGTCAGATGGCAGCAGCCTGGAAGCCCTGCTCAAGGGAGAGTCCTTGGACAAACGGACGACCACAGAGCTCAGAGGATCTGAAGAAGATTCAAACCTTAGTGACTACACTGGAGGCTTGAACCCTGCAGCTCGGATTCGAAAGGTTCTTGTTTTCAGCAAAAGATGCATTTGGATTCAAGAAACATGATTTTTATTTAGTATTTATGTGCTGTGTGTTGTCATTGCCTCAACATAGAGAATCCTTGAGCCAGATGACTTTCTAGATGACTTAGATGATGAAGACTATGAGGAAGACATACCCAAGAGAAGAGGCAAAGGGAAAGGGAAGGTAAATAACTATAAATATATGCTCACCTGAAGTCCATTCTGTATGTCCTTGTCTTTCTGCTGACAGGGATAGATATCTCCCAAAGGCTACTCTGATTCAGATATATCAGTTAAACACCAAATTTGCTACACCAAGAGATGTTGTGTCAAAATTGGATAAACTTCCACAATTTTGCTTTATCATTGAGCATTGAGTTCACACTGATGATTTTTTTTTCCTATTTATACAGCAAAAGGCTGTGACATTCAACAACTGAGCACACTGTTGGCATAGTATGAAAACAAATATCTTGATAATAAAACTGCTATGTAGACCACATTTATTTTTAAGATTTATTACTATGACTGTTTGGTTGACTTAAAAGTGCAAAACATTTGAAGAAGGTACAGACATGACATGATCACTTTAAGTGCATACAGAGCTGAAACTGGATACAGTATGTCTTCTGCATCATTTGTGTTTATAGGACATCAGCCTTTTATCTGCAGAAAACTGGCTAGCTCACTGTAGCTTCCTGGCCAGGACAGACAGACTGATGTAAAATTCACACGGTTAACTTGACTCTCCATAGAGATTATACCTCCTCAACAAAAGTCAGAGCTTGAGATCTGCATGAAGAGTATTTTATTCAATCTGCCCCTCTGAAAGATGCAACATCTACATTCACTCCAAAATAGTCAGCTACCTGCTTTGTAAACTGTAATGGCTCCACATCCACTGTAATAAGCTAACTGACTGTCAATACACATATAAGCTATTTTCTGCATCAGCTTTTATCTCACTGTATCTAAGCGCCTGAACTAAGCCACTTGTAATAAGTAACCACCACAAAAACAACATTGGAAGCAGATCCAAATGTTAATTCAGGAAAGATGATTTCAAATATCTATCTTGGGATTTGAACATTCACATAAAAATGTAAATTAAATACTTCTAAATAAATCTATATGCTTCTGTCTTCAGGGTCGAGGAGTGAGCAGTAGCAGGAAGAAGCTGGATACAGCAGCACTCGAGGACAGAGACAAGCCATACGCCTGTGACAGTGAGTCCTGATGTGGGGGAGCAGAGCATGTGAAGTCAGCTTGGAGGAGAGAGTCACTGCAGACTCTAATCAAGCAAGGCTTTACCCCAGTCCTCATTCTTTGTCATTTTCGTTGCATTTTCTCCCCCTTTTTTAATGTTCTCTTTTTTATTCCACTTTCTTTTAGCTCTTTCTTTAGACTTCCTCTTTTTGACTGTCTATAAAGCTACACCATTATTTTTAGTTTATCATTGATATGAAACATTTCTTATACTTGGAGTTCAAATCTTTCCATAAGGGGTGTTTCTTCCACCTCTTTGGTTTTGTGAAACTGCGTCTCTGTACTGCTTGGTGTATTATTTTTCTTCCTTTTTTGTTGTTTTTCTTTTTTTTTTCCCCTCTTGTGAAGCATTTTCACTTTCAGCTGCAGTTCTCAGTAGGGCAGCGCTGATTGACTGGTCCTCTGTCAGCCTATGAGCCTGTTTCTCTGAGTCTCTGTCTGTGCTCTCTCTTCTCCTTCTCTTCTCTCTTTCAGACACTATCAAACAAAAGCATATTTCAAAACCTTCCGAAAGAGGTATATTTCTCTCATTCCTTTTTACTCCAGTCTGCCTTGTCTTTTGTCCCCAGTGCCTGTTTTTATTTTCTGTCTTTTGTCAAGTAGATTTGCAGTTTGTGTAGTTCAGTTCATAGGACAAATGTTTTGTTTTACACCATTTACTTAAATATAATGAACTAGATTTAGAAAAATCAAGACTGTTATTATACACCTTAATTAAGCTTTAGTCTATAATTAGCCTAGAAAAGATAAGGCCCACTAAAGTCATTTTCCCCTTAATCTGGTCCTGATGGTCCCACAGACCTAGATGAGCTAGAAGCTGGATCCTGCTGCTGTTTCTCTGTGCTGTGTCTTTTGTCTTGCTACTTAATGTGTGCAAATTGACTGCATAGCAGTTTTTTTGCCTTTTCACCATCTCTGCGCCCTTTAAAGTCTCATTCCCTTTTTCATGTTTTTGAGTGAACTGCTGCCTCTGCTTTTGGTTTTGAGTCAGTTTGATGTGTGTTTGACCTTTAGGGAGTATTTTTCACATCTCTGCGACAGCACACAATCATGCAGCATGTGACTAGCTTTGTCTTCTGGAAATTTGCCAGGATTCCCTGGAGAAAGCAGAGCTATAGAATAATTGCACTTATAGATGACAGTTGGAGGAAACATGACACAAGCCTTTGAGGAAATGAAAATGAGAGAAATTATGGAAATGAAAGAAGAAGTAGTTTTCCTTTGGGTGTTGTCTCATGACAAACCTCAGACACCCCCTGTGACAACGGCTGTATACAGTGGTAACTTTGTCCTCCTTCTTACCCCGCTGCTTAATGAATATAAATTTGGACCAGAAATATTAACACAGCACTTTGGAGCTATTAACAATATTTATGCCAATCAATAGTGGTTGGATACAGTCAAATAGAACTTTTTCAGATGTGGATTCTTGGAACAAGTTTGTAAAACAATGGAGAGATACTGCATGTCAGCCACTTGTCTTACATTGAAGACATTTGCAGTTTCCTCTGTGTCTCATTTCCTAACAGCAGTCTGTGTGTTAGTTTGGGTGGCTGGGATGTTATCTTGCTTAAGTACATGGCTACCACAGAGAATGTGATGAAGCATGTCTCAAAGCATTGTTCAGAGCATGTCCTTCATATCTCCAAACTTCATCTTTACCTCTAATTTCAGTTATACCAACATGTCATGCCATTGTGCTGATCTTGATATGAAACAGAAAGGAGGAGACCACAGGCACATGTTGGGCTGAAGTGATTTCCTCTGTGTGACGCGTCTCCACATCAAAGACTAGAATAGATGTTGCACAGCTCAAGCTGTTGTTTGTTTATAGTGTCTTGCAAGTCTCCAGATGTACTGTTTTCGATTCATTGATGTATTAGTAGCTGCTGTTACCACCACAAATGCTAGCTCATGTGCAGTATATAAAATTACGATTTAAGTAGGCGATATTAGAGCTTCTGAAATTGCAGCAAGACTCACTTAAGTTGCTGTGCCATTGTAAAAGACTAAACAATCTGGCTAATAGACAATATACAATCATAGCACTTAGCAATTAGTAAGGTTTGGTCACAAGTAAAAAATGCCTTACTAGCACCATAAAGAACTAGTCGTGCTTCTCCCTTAGCCCCCCCCCCCCTTCCCTCACTCACCTTGCACTAAATGGACGTTACTCACGCTTTCATTGTTTTCATACATGTTGTGTTTCTGGTGTTGGTGGCAGTCTGTGGGAAGCGCTACAAGAACCGTCCCGGCCTGAGCTACCACTACGCCCACTCCCATCTGGCAGAGGAGGAGGGTGAGGAGAAGGAGGAGATGGAGATCAATGAGCCTGCCTTGCCAATACCTGAGGAGCCTAAAAGTAAGTGACAAGCGTTCGGGTTTTAAGTGGAGATTTCTGGGTAGTCATGTATGTTACCCTGTTTGATTTCAGAGTAATTGTGCTCATGCTCTCTGGCCATTTTCTTTTTTTCTTCTCAGCTCCAAAGAAAGGCCCAGATGGACTCGCATTGCCTAATAATTATTGTGATTTCTGCCTGGGAGACTCCAAAACCAATCACAAGACTGGTCAGTCAGAGGAGCTGGTGTCCTGCTCCGACTGTGGACGCTCAGGTGTGCTATCAATCCATGGATGTTTAAATGTAACATCAAAAGGAGAAGTAGTTTTCCTTGTTGCAGTTGTAAAAGTGGCAATAATAATGTGATTAAATGGTTCTTGCTGCAGGCCACCCATCCTGCCTGCAGTTTACTCCCGTAATGATGGCCGCTGTGAAGACATACCGCTGGCAATGCATCGAGTGCAAGTGCTGCAACATGTGTGGCACATCAGAGAATGATGTGAGTTTACCACAGTTCACGTGTTGTTCATATGCTGCCCACTGTGTTAAGTGTGAATCTAATTTTCAGGCAGAGGACTGAGGTGTTTTTTTGTCAACTGGTTTATTTTAGGATCAGCTTCTGTTCTGTGATGACTGTGATAGAGGCTATCACATGTACTGTCTCAACCCCCCCATGTCTGAACCTCCAGAGGGTAAGAAATAGTATTTGACTTAATAATGAATGAATAAAATTAAGAAGGATGAACTTGATCTCCTGTGAAAGACTCAAGCCAAATTCAAAATTGAGCAAAACCAGTGATGCAGTGCTAGAAAAATATCCCACATATCTTTTCAAGGCCAAGCAAAGAAACAAGACGACTCATGATGTTGACCTTGGTAGACTGAGCCTGTACAATATTTATCAGACCCAAAAGCCTTGAGTGAGACAGCACAGAAATTGTGTACTACCGACTGACTTGCATCCTCAGTAGTATCTGTATTAGCCTCTTGTTAGAAAGGTTTGGTGTCATTTACTTTTTATTTTTATCTTTTAGGGATACTTGAGCCCTTGCGATACCTGTGTAACAATACCAAGTTTTTCTGAAACTTGATGAGAAATACTTGTACTTGTCAACACGCAAACCGTGCTTAAGAGCTCTAAAATCACAGTGTAAAAGTGGGAAAAGGTTTATTTAAAGCAGGAACTGTTAAATAAATAAATGAAGAGTATGAAATTGGTTTGATAACAAGTTTACTACTGGACAGTTTTTGGCACTGAATTCAGCTCCAAGAAGGAATTAAAGTTCTCTGTTTGGACACTTTGGTCCATTAATCAATTTGTGGTTTGCCTCTCTTGCTTTAGGTTTATGGATATACAGGATAAATAATAATAAAATTCACTATTAACAACTTCAACAATCTCTGATGCTTATGGCTCTTCTGTTATTTTGACACTTAGGGAGCTGGAGCTGTCACCTATGTCTGGACCTGTTGAAAGATAAGGCATCCATATACCAAAACCAAAACGCCCCACCATCATGATGGAGACTCCTGCCTGCACACACTCTGCACCCAACCGTCCCTCAGCAGTATGTTTACCCTTCATGACAGATGATCAACTCCCCCAGACCAGCTGACCTCAGTGGGAGTGTGTTCAGAACGGACAATAAAATGTAAAAGGGAAGTGTATCTTACCAGATTGGCCTCCGTTAGCTTCAGATATGACTGTTACACAGTTCCAAGCTCAGATTCACGCCCATAGGTTTTTTTATTTTCACCTGTTTGCCACATAGCTGATTTGAGCAGTGTTGAATTTCAACAACATACACTGCATAAATAGCCAAATCATTAAATCCTGTTCAGCCTTTTTAAACATTGACTTCACACAATTGCTAAACCCTCATCTCTATCCTGCAGTGTACTGATTTTATAACTAGAGCAGAAACTTGTTCGACTCAAGTAGCATGCCTATGCTTGCTTATCGTAAAAAAAAAAAAGTAAATAAAAAAACATTTTATAGTATTTATATATTTCTATGGTATATAATAGTGTTAAGTATGTACAATTTGAAAGGATGGTCGTGTAATGGTCTTTTTATTCGTGCGCATCTCACCTTTATCAAAAAATCCACACCCATTTTCCTTTATGGCACTGCTGATATCTGGTGATGAACATGGTGGAGTCAAAGATATCTGCTGAGATCAATTTTGTATCACATTCACTGCCGCTGGCCGAACACCAACACACACAGAAACAGGAACTATGATTAGAAACCCTGACAGGCATGTCAGAATAGCTCCAAAGCCTGAAGGATTTCAGGGATGGCAGGTTAGACTTGAGCCTGGTTGTTAACTCTTGCGTGCTGGTGGCTCAGCAAGCTGCGTACAGCTCAAGAGTATGCAAAAGGACATACTGACGTGCATGTTTCATTCAGGCTTTGGGGCCTTTTTGACTGAACTCAGGTCCTGATGACTGCAGAGAGATTCAATGCGGATACTCCTTTTTAAACACATGGGATAAAGTTGGGTTTGTTTGTTTTTTTATGCCTTTATTTCAATCAGTAATTGGCAGAGAGGCTGACAGGAAACAGGGAGAAGGAAAGAGGAACAACCTGCAGCACAGGTCCTGGGCTGGAACTGAACCCAGGATGCTGCCATTTCGCAGCATGCGCTCTAACCACTCGACCACCAGCGCTGCCCAGATGTGATAAAGTTATGATTATTCCTCTCATATCAAAAATGTCATGTACTCGCATTATCAGCCAGGTAGAGGAATAAATGCCTTCACTGCTCTGCTCTAGCAGTTTGCTGATTATGCAATATACAATATCTGTTGATGTTGTGACACCACTAGATTAATGATTGAGGACTATGTGACCTTGCAAATGGTTACTTGCTGACAAAGTAAAAGCAATACAAGAGCTCCTCTAGGATGCTGGAATAACAGACTCATGGCAGAGCCTGTTCAGGCTTTGTTGGCAGTTAATGTACGAGACTGTAAATTTTATTTTTAAGACAATGCTATTACAGATGGGTGACTATAGCAACAACTATGGATGGCTCCATATTGTAGAAAAATGTGTATATGTATAGTCCTATGGAGAGACAGCTGTTTTGTCACTGCTTTCATAGTTTTATAACGCAATGGTTTCCTTCTGTGGCAAGGCTAAAAGAAAGTCTGGCTGAACTGCTAAAGCAGTTACTTTACCTCAAACAGAAATAGTATTTAAAGGGTTGAAACATGCTGTAGATAGATGGGAGAAAGGCCGAGGGATAAGTTGTAACGACAGGCGCAGCGTCTGCTTCAATATTCTCCAGTTTAAGTGCATGCTCAGTAAATGTCTGCACTATCATATGCTACATAGGTGTCTCAGCGTTAAGTTGGCAAAGGTGTTGGGAAGTGGTGTAATATAAATTAACCATGCTATCATGTCGTTTCAATAGTCAACTAACAATTATTAAAGCATTACATGAGTATAACTTGGGTTTATTTTCTCATCACTTACTGCTATATAGAAAAGTGGCAACTAGAATTTTTTTGCTGGTTGGTTTTGTATTCATCGATGTTTGTGTACCTGATGTGTGGGACTTTTGGGATTTGGAAGTTGCTTTCTAGTTAATCCTTTGATCAAACGAGCTGCTCTCTTCCAAACCTTGAAACAAGAAGCAATATAAATTTGGAGCTGCACCTGAGACCAAATATCCAACCTGTAGACTACGGTTATAGGAAAGTCCTCAAGTATGTAGAGTCACTGACAGCATCATATTGCGTTTTTCTAGTTTCTAGTTTTGGAAGAGAAATGTTCAAAACATGTTTAAACCAAGATCATAGGTTTACACAGTAGATGAATTCTCTTAGGGTGGACTTGGAATGTTTTATTGTAAGAAATTTGTCTTCAGGAAAATAAAATACTAAGCACTATAATTTGCTTTTGCTCTTTCGTACAGAAAATCCAGGAGTAACAGTTGTGGAGGAAGTTACAAACATTGCCACATCACAATGTATGATGCGTTTCTGGAAAGGCAGGGTAGAAAACAGTAATTAAATGTGTTATTTTTCTGTCTTACTCCATAAAATGGCAGTCAAGCACAAAATCACTTAGCTGCACTGAAAACCTGAATTTTTCCACCTCCATCTCCTTTTTATCACCGCTGCCTGCAGAAAATAACAGGAGGCAGAGATAAATTGTTATTGCACTTGTTTTATTGCACTCAGACACAACTGTCTTCTATGATCCAACTAAGACGTCTAAAGCAATAAAAGTATCTCGTACCACCAACATCACAACAGAACATCCTCAGTGCTCTGAGACCAGGAAGAGTTCAGCTGCTTGCTTTGATGCTGTTGTCTTTCTATAACCATGACTAAGATATTGGAATTTCTTCTAGAGCTGAATACAAAGGCCAACAGCTGAGTGAAAAAAAATAGTTGTAGGCTGTCACTTAGCAAAACACCATGAAATGTGATGGTTGAAGATGTTTAATTGGAGCTGGTGCCGATATGAAAATGCAGTTTTGAGTTAAAAAAAAAAACAAAAAAAAACAAGGAAAAGGCCAAATGAAAAATAGGTTCTGAAAGATAGTTACAGGATAGTTAACATTTTCATAAACTCCATTAGGGTGAATTAATGGGAGCGTAACATGAGCAAATGAGACACAGTGTGTTTAAACTTTCTTTTGTGGGAAAAGGCTTGAACATTTCCTGAAATTCAAAGTGGTATTTCTCTAGTTAAATGGGATAAATGGTTTCAATAAGCTGTCTATGAAATCTATTGAGGACTGTTCCTACTATTGAACTGTTTTTCCCCTCACTAAAAGGAATATTTGAACTGTTAATTCTGAATCTGTCATTCTAAAAATATTTCAGAGTCACTTTCTGCACGTACCCTTGGATCAAATAATTAATACCGAAATAAAATGAAGGTCAAAGTTGAAAACAAATACAGCTGAATTCATTACACAGAGCTAGTGTGATGTTAGTGTTCATATTCCACTGAACATAGCGACAGAATAAATTCATTCTGGTATAATTCACAAGTATGTTTACATATATATTTTTTAAATATCAAAAACACCACAAAAGTAGTCTCTGTCAGACATTCATTATTGTAAAACTATGCAATTATTTAACATATACAAACAGTAAAAAGTAGTCAAGTAGACAATATTTATACAAACCATTTGAAAAAAAAAAAAGACAAAAACACTTACATCCCATTAGTGGAACAGATCTTGAATTCATGTTTAAAATTACAGTAAATACCAAAAACTGACAGCACCTCCACTTTGTGCCTTCCTAAATGACAGCAGGACAGCTGGTGTGTATGAATGTAGTATTAACACAGACACACTTCCTCAAAGTGTGTCTAAACCTTTGACTGGTACCTCTGCATATGTCAGTACATATTGTTCAGTGTCTTAGCTGATCTGAGATTGTGCTAGTTGCAAAAATGTTCCACCAAAGTAAATGAATCTCCTAAAATGTGCAAGAAACATTACAAATATCGATTGTCCCACCTAAACATGAAGTATAACAACTAACTTGCACTCAAAGTAAAAGTTTGACTCTCAGAAGTACATAACATATTAAATTTCATAGTAATAAGACCTAAAAATACTGTCACACTCAGCCAGTCTTCTGTACTTTAGGTTGTACCAGTACTTGCTTCAGAGGAGTGAGGCAAAATCGCCAAAATGTTGTCACAGCTGTGCATTTTCATATCAGTGTTTCTATTCTAAAACTCTTTTGACATGAACACTGTCCTTTATTGTAAGACTAACACGTGCTTCACTGTTCAGGTTCTTGGCTGTAATTCAGTTGTGCCTGCTACATTTGAATGCATGTAAATATTTCCACACTAATGGTAAAGTCAGCTAGGGTGTACATTCAAAACATACAAGGGTATTCAAATCTACGGCCGACAGACACTTCCAATAATCTGATGCATGACATGGCAGATTAAAGTATCCCTTGTCTCAATGAACAATGTGAAGAAAAACATTTTCACCCAAGCCACATACAAGTTTCAGCTTCCTGCCCCACATCCTGGTCCCTCACTTGTTTTGAAGACAATTTCTTCTGTTCCCCGGCCTACTGGGGCTTTAGTGGGTAGTCTGACTTTAAAGCCTCATGTAATCGACAGTAAATCAAAACTGCAGCCACAGGGATGCAGCAGCAGAGAAGATGCAGGGCAATAAATTTACCCTTCATCAGTAACGGCTTGTTTCCTGTGTCATTAACCAAGCCAACAATCAAACAATCCTGTAAATGAGTTGTGTTACTGTTGCTGCAGCCAAGCAAACATTAAGAAAAGCAATAACTAAATTCAACAGTAGACTCAGAGGAATCAAGCTGCAGCAGTACCTGACAGAACAGGTGTCTTTAAAACCTTACTGTTTTTCCAAGTGCATTCTCTTCATCAGTGAGAAAAAAAGGATGCACGAGTGTTACTTCTAATGGCTTATTGCTCGACTGTAATGGCACATGATTTATTTGAAAGAATAAATATTTAATTCTATTTAATTATAATACATTTAATAATATTTGATAATAATAGCGTGTTAGCTGATTGGCTGGTAAGATAATTTGTGAGAGGAAACCTCTCAAAATGTTCAAGACATGAAATTCTATGTTTTCACAGGAAGGGAACTGAAATTTCAGCTCAGTTTTATCATACAAGTACCATCAAATATCAGTGAGCCATTTCATGCAGCAGCTCAGCTAATGAGGACCAGAATGAGTTTTTGGTTCCATCTTGTTACTAAAGGTCCAACAATCCTGCTGCTTCCATCTGCCATGTCATTACATGTTTCTGCTACATCACTCAATTGGACACATGAAAGACTGTCAGCTTTCAAACACTTCACTGTATGAAATAGGAGGGAAAAAGAACAGTGCTATCTAAAAAGAGATTAAATTGTGTGTTTGTTTGGTTGCATGTGTACAGTATCATCCTAACAAACCTACTGAGGTGCACAGAAACTCTCACAAGGAACACAACAACACAGTCAATCTTTTTTCTTTTTTTGGCTTCACAAAAGAGGACGTGTGGTGAAAAGGTTCAGTGTGTTGTCTGACAGGTTTCACCTTTGACCCGGGGGCCTCACATCTGTCCAAATAGAATGGAGCAGAGCAGGAAGATGGCATAAAGCAGCATCAGGCCCAGACCCAGCCGGCGATCCAGCTTCCAGTGGTTCAGATGGACACTCATCACCTGTGAGCAGAGGGACAGTGATGAGGAAGAGCCCAAAACATTCACGTTTTTTCAGAAGATTTGGTTCTAACACCTGAAAACTCCTAATGTGTCCATTAAAGCAGCTTGTTGTCGTATCAGTAATACGATCATACAGTAAAAAGTATAAAGAGAGAATGTGTCGGAAAATGCTATATAGTAACTGCAGTGTTTAGATCAAATAATCCACCTGCTAAAATACTCAACCAAAAGTTGCTCAGGGGAAGATTAGAGCCAGAACATTTAAAACAGAAATTTGTTAAAGTTATCGCCTTCTCAAATGTTCTGCAATTCAGCACGTGCTGACTGGCTGATAATTTACATTCAAACTTCTTTGATATCTTTATCTTCCTCTATATTCTTGTTATGTTTTGTTCACTCACTGTCAGAAACACAGAAGCCAGCAGCAGGATGACAGAATACACCAGTCCTTTATTATTTATGGAAACCTGTGAGAAAAACAACTTTATGACATCTGACAGGAAAAAAAAAAAACAAAAAAAACTTTGCTTTGATAGCTCTCAGACACACAGAGCGCACATCAGTAAAGGCAGGAGAAACAAAATGATTCATATTGACGGGAGATTGTGTAAATCCTTACTGTCGATCCGTGGTCCACCAAAAGGGTACGTAAAGTCCAGGGGAAACCCAAACCCAGCAGGATGTCAAAGATATTGCTACCTATGGAGTTAGACACTGCCATGTCCCCCATGCCTGGAAAGAGATGGCAAAAGTGACAGAAAAATACTGAATGGCAGCACAACAAAGTGACAACAAGCAAAAGACCAGGAGATTCAAAATGACAGTCTGTAGACGTTTCTTTTTACCTTGTCGAGCTACAATGAGACTTGCCATGCAGTCTGGTACGCTGGTCCCAGCTGCCAGGAAAGTAATGCCCATAATGTAGTCTGGGATGTCTAGTGTGAAGCTAATAATGGTGACCTGATAGACACATGAGGACACGTCAGCTGTAAAGAGTTGGACAAATTATGTTTCACCTTTTCACAATTTATCATCTACAAAGTACACATAGGGAGCATTTTAAGATGACACATTCTCAGATGATCTCTCTATTGTAACTAAAGAGTCATTTTGTTTGCAGGCTTGGTTCATTCTTACAGCTCAGTATCAGGAAGCAACTCCCAGCTCCTTACCATCCACACCATGAGGTAGGAGAAGATGGCGATCCACAGGGTGGAGGCCACAAAGGTGACCATGAACCAGCGGTGCCATCGTGGCAGAACACAGTTAGGCACAGTGAAGTAGAGCAGGAGGCCCAGAGGCCACGTGATCACCCACTTTACCCGAGCACAGCAGCCCCCTATGACAGGCAGGAAGTTAGGCTGATAGGATCAGGTATAATTTATCAATCTAGTAAAAGTGAAAAAATTATCTCAAGCATGCTTCATGGGTTTGAGCAAAACAAATGACAATTGACAGCTGGTGTGGATTTTCTCCACCTGGGATCCGCACAGGATTGAAAATCCCATCTTCATCATCTCCCTCCTCCTCTGGCTGGCACACCTCAGCACCTGGCTTGTCTCCCATCCCAGGCCTTCCTCCTCCATTCTCCAGACTGCAGGAGCCTGTCCTCTTCAGGCTGTTGCTGCTCGACCCCCCTCTTGACCCAGGGCCCATCTCACCATCCAGCTGGTTCTTTGAGGTCCGGACCAGCCTCTGTCTCTGTGGGAGGAGGGTGGTAAGTTTTAGGTTGAGATTGTGTTATTCTCTGTGACCTTTGCATCACGTACCTCACTGATGAGCACGCGTCCTGCCATGGACAGCCTGGTGCGGGGGGAGAAGTGTGGGGTGATCATGATACGCAGGCCAGCCTCAGAGAAGGACAGTTTGTGGGGGTTGAGGATAAGAAGCTCATCCACCATGATGACTGGAGGAGGCTCCTGACCATGGGCTTGGCCTGCAGTTAACACATAACAAATAGTACTTAATGGCAGTAAAAACCAAAACCCCACAGACACTACCAGTGTGAACTGTAACATCCTCTGACCTTTGTTGAGCAGCACCATGGAGGTGTTGCAAGCAGAGGCATCCTCTCCAATCTTGTCCTCTCTGTGATCGTCTGATCTGACGCAGCACGGCCCAACGCTCCTCAACTGGTTCGTCACAAATGCCATAATCTGGGAGTTGAACCTGGAGACAAACGATTTATAAACCATTCCTTTATTTCCATGGAGTTGTGGAAAGCATGTTGTAACACTGTTTTGAAAATTGCTATATAATAAAAATAATGCTCATTATTATTATTATTATTATTCTAGATAAAATGAACAGAGTATGTGAGTCAGATAAACATGTTTGGCATCTTGATGACTGATGAGGAAGTTCGGTCTCTTGGTAAACTTACTTCATGATTATAATGTAGATCCCATACATGATCATGAGGAGCAGGGACTCCCACCTGCACAGCAAGCAGTTACAATGTAGTTGAATCACAAATAGCACAGTTCAAAATGTAGCCTTGTTATAATCCTACTGTCAGGCCAACTGGGTTTGATTTGAATTATAAAGCAGATTTTCATATATGTAAAGTTATGGTACATAACTTCATGTTAAATTCCCACAGCACTTCTCTGCTCCTCTTCAACAATATTATTGAAAGATTATTTTTTCCCCAAGATTAAAGTGCCTTATATGTAAAAAAAAAAAAAAAAAAGGGGGGGGGGCAGCTTTGGTTGTGTTTGTGTTCCCTCACTGGTTTTCAAATCTCAGATAGCCTGCACATGTGGTGATTTGGCAAAGTCAGTTGAACACAAATCTGTCATGGCTTGTTCATTGGAACAGTGGTGAGGTGAAATACAACTGGACAGCTTTGGCTCAGCACAGTAACAATACTCAATAACAGTCCTCTATTTATCATCAGTGAATACACTGCTCGCGCTGACATTAAGTCTGTGATTAAATCTACTCTTTCATTAAAACCACCAACATACAACAGTAGAACTTTTTTTTTTTTAATCCCTATCAGGCCTCAGGTCAACAGGATTGAAAACATTCAGGACAGCTTAGAAGCTAAACACCAAATGAACCTGTTGAGAATAATAATAAATTTTAAAGAACTATACAAAATAGATCAACTATTTAATCTAACAGCTAAACTCCAAAATCACTTATTGCATGTGAAGTGGTTGTAACTCATGACACATCATCCATTTGAAATGAAACGTGTTCCTTATCACCTCTGCTGACTCTGAAGTGAGATACAGAAATACATGTTCAGATAATTGTTGAGTACAAATCAGGAGCTAAAATGGTGGAACACGCTCCACAATCACCAACTGTTGAGCCTGTTGACTCAGTCTTTGGAGGAATAGGTTGTGACTTCAATAAGAGCTTGAAAGGAAAGATATGAATAATCAGATCTATTGTGTGAATACAGATAACTGCTGTGACTCAGTGGAAATGTGTCTGAATGATGAGCACTGACTGATACTGAGCCACATAGATACTCACAACTTTTCAAAACCCTTTTAATACAATGGTGTGGCTTAGTTTGCTTTTTTTAATTAGTAAGTTTTATACACACACAAATACAGAATGTGTTTTATGTATATATGCAGATAGATAGAATGATGTCCAAAAAAAAACCCAAAAAGAATTCGTAACAAACGTAAAAATACTACCAATAAATAATATTGCCTCACGCTTGTTCAAACTGTTATTATCTGGGAAAACAGGGAAACAAGTATTTCCTACAACACCATATAGTAAAGGAAAGATAGCTAATATATGAACATAATTCAACATATATGGACTCACCAGACAACTCTGGCATCGTAGATTACCTAGAGAGAGAGGAAACAGATTCTTAAAGGGATAATGTGGAAGAGGAAAAGTGCAGCACTGATGAACTCTACTTAATGAAAAGTACATCTCACCCCGATGAGAGCCAGTACAGACAGGATGTAGTAGGATGAGTCTCTAAAAAGAGACCACCATGTTAATTCCACTGTCTGTAGAGAAAAGGTAGACACGTTATTGTTCTCAGTAAGAATGACATGGCGGTTAAAGCGTCAGAAGTTTTTTTGATACCTGGCCTGCAAAGATCCCACTCAGGCCGATGATCACCAGGATGTTGAAGACAGCAGAGCCCACAATTGTGCCAACTCCAACGTCTCCTTTAGTGATGAAAACACCTGAAGGTGTAAGGCACAGATTACCAGAGATGACGAGGTCAACAATGCTGTTTTGTTACATAACAATCCCTCCAGTCATTTCCTATTCGATTCTTTGCACATGTCCACATGTACATATAAACAAATGCACACACTGCCTTTCTTTTTTTTCCCTACATGCCTTATTTGTTTGTTATCTCTGATTTGAAGTACATTGTTTAATATTGGAAATGACACTATTAAAATCAAAGTCTGATAATAGTGGAGATTTATTTCATCTCTGTAGGTAGTTGATGGTTGTAAGAAGGAACATTTGTTCTACTGACATCTCTTGGATGATTTTTGCACTGCATGTCAACTTCAAATTTTGTGATTTTATTTATTTATTTATTTGTAATGGTTTATTATTTTGGGGCTTTTATGCCTTTATTTTAATTGTTATCTGGTTGAGAGGCCAACAGGAAATAGGGAAAAACAGCAGGGAACAACCTGCAGCATAGATCCCTGGCCAGATTTGAACCAGGGGCGCTGCAATTACATGGCACAGGCTCTAAAGTACTCAAACACCAGAACTCCAAATGAAAATAAAAGTTGGCTTATCTACTGACCAATGAGAGAGGTGAAAAGCTCAGGAGCAGAGCTGCCTGCAGCCATAAATGTCGCCCCAGCCACATCTTCACTAAGATGGAGGTTCTGCAGACAATAAAAGAAGATGAATTTAATAGTTATCCGTTCATTTGATAATCTTCATTATCAGGGCAATTTGGTGCGATTTTCCTCACCTCAGATATTTTTTCCAGGGAGGGGACAAAGTAATCATCACAGACAATGGCCAGAGCGTAGAACATGTAGATGGCCTGTACGAGCACAGATAAGAGCTGAGCGACATACACATCCTGCCTCTTATGTATGTCTTTTTTTTCCAATATATTTGATCTTAGTGTGATGAGTCAAGGATAATAAAGGTTGAGAAATATTAGGAGATGTTGCAATACTCACACAGAGAGCATGCAGAAACACAGCCCCTTTCTTCCTCTGCTCCTTGGTGAAAATGTCCTCTGGAAACTCATGGATGGCTGTGGGGGTGGGGGAGCATGGAGATGATTGGGAGTTAATCTTTTACATTTCTTTTTTGTGAATCTGGAAACAAAATCTGAATTCTATTACATGAATCTATTGGAAAATGTGTAAAAACACATGTGATCTAACTTCTAGTGTCCTTTGTTTCACTAATATAAAATGTTTGCTTAAATTTAACACGTTTCATTTACTGCAATATATTAAAAGACGAATTTCAGATGAGGCTTCATTTTTTAAAGTATTACTGTCTATCATTATTTCCCATCATTTCAGTAGTATCATCCTTGTGTCTCATTTCATACGCAGTTTCTTCACAATATCTTTCAGACGCCATGCTTGTCTTGCACTGTACACACTGAGACAGGAAGTAAGATAGAGGTGAAAGTAGCAGCTGCTTCCTGTCCTTCCTTGAGTGTAAAAAAACAAAAACAAAACCTCAGTCCCTGTTTTCTTCTTATATTACCAGAGAGAAAGCCCCAAGTGTGTGGTACAGCTCCAATTTATAACTCTGAACTGAGCTGGATGAATTTAAACTATGGGGGGGAGCATAGAGCTATTTATAGCTCCTCCGCTGTGAGACAACAGTGGGTCGACAAGCACACAATAAGCACGGTGGAGTCGTCACAATGCAGGCTGCACCATGGCCGCATGGAAACTGAACAACAGACTGCTTGGATTAAGATTGGGTCCCTTGTGATGGAGGATATGAGATGTGATCTTTGACACTACAGTGTCAGAGACTGAGAGAAGGAGACCATATGGTCCTGGGGAGGGAACAGTAATTTGTTCATGTTGAGTTAGAAACTGTAAATGTTTGTGCACTGATGTTTAGACATTAATGTCTGAGTCAGGGAGCAGCCCTGCCTGTCTGTCTTGTGCCATAACAGGCATCATTTTCAGGGCTTGGGGTTGAAGTGACTGAGGGTTGTGGGGGGAGGGCGGCTGTCTGTTTTCTGCTCTCTTGGAAAACTGAAGAAAAAGCCTATTTTCTCTGTGTGCCAGCTGTTATCACAGGGCAGAGCTTGTCCCCTAAATCATCTGGGCTTAACATGTAAACTTTCTGTTATCTTATTGCACGAAACAGACATTGAATATGAAACCTCTCTGTATTTGTCTTCTGAAGCAGCTTGTCAAGCGGATCAGCTGTTGGACATCTGTCCCCTATCTGTGGCTTTATTTCATTTCTTTCACCTTCCTCTGTGCTCGCTGCGTGCTGCCTATCCGCCCTGGAAGACTTAGTCTCCTTTCTGCCCTAAAACATGAACTCCCAGGTTATGGTGTAGGTACAAACGTTGGGCCACATTCAGCTCAGATGGACGCTTTGAAGTGTTGCTCTAGTGAAGACAGTTGCTATGGTGACCCTCTCCCTGGGGGCAGGTTTTTTTTTTTTTTTTTTTTTGATGGGTGGCAGTATGAAGCCAAAGGCAAGGCAATTGCATGAACAGTGAGAAAAGGGAGGGCGGGGAAGGGGGTGAATATGTGTTTCCCATGGTTAAGGCTTATGAAAATTTTCAAAAAAAGAAAAGAAAAGTGACAGCAGCTCTGGACCGTAGTATCTAAAAATATTTATTTTTCCTTACAAACCCTCAGGAGATCTCTGAGAGAGTGAGGGAGTTGGGGGGGGGGGGGGGGGCACAAGGATTCGTAGAGATACACACAGTGTGCCGGTTTACTGAAGGCTATTGAACAGGAATGTTCAAGACTGTTATAACACAAGAAGACAAATTGAAAGACAAATTGAAAGACCCCTTGCTCTTCTGCCAATCAGTTTCATTTTAACACAACTTGAAGTACTCGAACAAGATAATCCACAAATGAATGCAGCTCGATACGATTCCTCAACCTTCTAACATATTTATTGGGGCCATTGCTCCTGGTATAACAAGAATCACTTAGTGTGCAGAAGGAGTTTGCCCTCAGCCTGGAGCAGAGGGCAAACATGAACCTTCAATAAACTGGCTGAATCAATCACTGATAAAAGGGTGAGGGTTAGAAATTGAATCCAAAATTAATATGAATGTGCGCAGCTCCTCTGAATAGACTTTATCACTTGATGTCACAAAACAAAATTTCTGCAACACTTTATCTCATCTGTGAGGCAACATGTGACAAAGTAATGAGTGAGGAACAAACAAACATCATTTAGTTTCAGGTTCAGTGATCTTCTCTTGAAATTGGGAGATTTGAAAAGGATCATCTTCACTGTTCACTGAGAATTGTAAAAGATGTTTTGTCCTAAACACAAGTGTGGGGAAGCACAGACCTTTGTTATTGTGGGGCGACAGCACTAACCATTACGGCGTGCTGCCCCTCACTTGGACAGTGTCATTCTGTAAAAGTTTATTAGCTTTTAGCCAACTCCCCAATAGCATTTATTGTGATTACAAAACACTGTTGTTGTACAAAACTGCAGCACAGCATTAACCAGCCATAGGTTTTCACACACACACGCACACAACAATTTTAGGTCAAAGTCAAAGAAAGCATTACTATTTTTTATTTATTTACCTTTTTGTGTTAAATCTGAACTGAACATAAATTAAGCATGTGCATTGGATTAGTATAAGGGTATCTAATATCTCTGGACCCAGTGCTGCAGAGTGTAGCTGAGTGGGAGGCAATGGGCACGACAGAATAATACATTGATCTGAAAGTCTGCAGGAGTCCTGGAGACAAGCTTTGATATTGACTGGCACATTGAGTAAAGTTGTACTATGTGCCCACCAAACCCCTGTTGTTGTATCTGCTCATACACACACAGACCTATGCAATATTGCTGCATGTTTCATGAGGAATCAAAAGGTAAATATTTCATCCAGGTTTGTAATGTTAATTCAATTATGCATTTGTTCTTTGATTTTCTTCCCTTTGAGGCAGTTTGAAAACAATGCTGATGAGATGCCAGTGACTCTCCCACAGTGACATACACCCACACAGATTGTATGTTTTACATGCCTTATTCATTAGCATCTGTGGTTTGATGCAGTCTGTCATTTAGAAAATTTAGAAAACATTTTTGGGATAGATCTGATCTAGATGAAGCACAGCAGGACAGCTTGTGGTGATGGAATAGTAAAAGGTCACATTATACTCAAACAGGATTTCAAGATTTTAAAGATTCTGATGAAGACTTGAAGACTAAGGACTACTACAGGACAGGAGTGAAGGGGTTAGGTGGATTAAACAGGATACCCCCCCCCAAAAAATTTGTGTCACCCAATAGTTCAAATCTCACCAGGATTTTTGGACGGTTAGCTCTGAGTACAAGGTATATCTGTGTGTCATCTATATAGCAAAGGAAGGACACATTGTGGCACTGGATAACTTGACCAAATGGAAGCATATAAGTGCAAAATAAAATTGAACCTAAAATTGGGACATGGACTGAGAAGAATCTATCTGTACCTGCTTCAAGTTTTCCACAACACACATAACTACAAATAATGGCCACATTAACTACTGTTTGGTTTGGGTGGCACCCATAATCTGGCTTTCCTGATTAAAGTCCAAAACTATTTGAAGACAATTTGAGATAGATTATCTGCCAGTTTCTCTTTCTCATTGCTTTTTCCAACCCCCTAGAACATGACAGATGAAAAATACTATTCTCAGCTGACTGTCGCTTGCCAAAATAAATATCATAACAAGCCTCAGCAACACACAGTACGAGCTATTTACTTCATTTACATTATTTGAATTCATCCACCCCCTCCTTCATCTCATGTCAGTCTATTTTTAGTTCTTTGCACTTTTCATGCTCGAAAGACAGAATTGTCAGGGTTTCAAAATTTAGCATTCAGTTTCCTAGCAACAACAGTCTCCGAGACTTGTCAGCTGAAGCCGGATCAAACCGTCTCCATCTTGTTAAGCAGTGGAAGGATGAAAAGAGAGAAAGAGCCTGGAGCTAGATGTTACTGTGCAATCCCCAAGATAATATCCCCCGAGGTCCAGGGCAGGTTTTTTAATCATGCTGCAGATTATGCAATCACCGTCAGATAGCCTGCTGAGGAAGAGGGCAACAACCTGGGCCTGGAGCCATGCTCACTGCTGGGTCTTATACTACCTGCCCGGGTTTTTGTTTGCCTCTCCAGTGGGAGACAAGCAGGAGAAATGAAGTGTAATGAAGTATCTGGCTGCAGTATGTCTGTGTCCTTGTGAGAGATAATGAGGGAGATCTGTTTGCTACCAGGAACTCAATGCAGGTTAAGTATGTTATCAGGTAGCAAAACACACATGGCTATAGAGAGCAAATGGAGCACTGGTGGAGACATACACTGAGCTTCATTATTTTACCTCTCAGGTTTGTGTGTGTGTGCGTGTAGTTTGGGGGGGGGGGCTCTGGTGTAATATCATAGATGAGGATGTGTGACAGCCAGTGGAAGAGTGTATCCTGTTTTGTGCGAATTTACTGCAAGTGCCAAATCAATTGTCCCTGATGAGTTCATGTTCAGGCACCTCTCAAATAAAAGCTCTCCAAAAATATAACCAATAAATTCTTGGAAATGTCACTGAGCTGTTGAATTGCTTTCCCTGATAAGATTATCATAGGCTAAAGCATTATTAATCAAAACGGCTGAGAGCTTATTTGGGGAAAAAGAATAAATAAACAAATGTTTTTATTCATTATTAAGTTCCAGCAAACCAAACCTTACTTACATGATTAAGAATATCTTACTAGTGTCAGTTGCACATTATGTAAAGCTTCAGCGAGAAAATCAGGTTGATCTTTCCCAACCGCTGTGATGAATAAGATAAAAGTGGAAGGTGCTGGGAAGTGTAACATGTCGTGCTTCATGGTGAGTTACACTTTGTATTTCACTGACACACAGAAGATGTAAGGCTTTAACTAAAAGCTATTTTATATATATATATATAAAATAGCTTTTAGTTAAAGCCTATATATATAGCCTATATATATCAAAGGTGAGGATTATTCAACCTGTATGTGTGTCTGGATATTTTTTATTTTTGGACATTGTATATGCTAAATATGTGGGTACCGGGTTATTTTTCAGAGTTTAAAATCAGCATAACACGACTTGTATCCATTTTTGTGATGCACAATAGCTGAGCAGAATTCATACAACATTGTGAGTGACATCCTAGAGTAATATCAGCACACTCTAGAGTACATGCAAATGATCCAGAGATACAGAATTCTATATTTTCAGTGAGACAAAAGGTTTTCCTTTGTGCAGCTGTGTCATTTTATCTACTCTCTGCTACTCTCCGCACACAGTTATTGTTGGATCTGGATTTTTAATAATAACTGTCAGCTGTGATGACTGCAGCTCATGTCAGCCACCTAATCAGCCTGGGAACCAGAGAAGCACAGGTCTAATTATGGATGTCGATTGGCTGCATGTCACTGGAAAAATATGAAAAAGAGCAGTTTGAATCTGTCCAAATTATTCAAGGCATAATCCGACGCAGGAGGCAAGGGAAGTAATGTGTTCGCTAAAAACAGACTACCTGAGAAAATCTAACCTGATGTTCATTCTGGCAACCTCCTCTTTTTCTCTGTCTGTCTTCATGAGCATTTCAGTACACAGGCTTGACACTCACTGCACACTGCTGTCGACTAACAATGTTTAGTCCGCATGACCTTTCAGTTCACCTGCTGGGGAGAGGCAGAAATAGAAAGCTACCTTCTATGTTAACCTTCACACACCACGCAAATGTACGTACTGTAGAAAAAAAAGGCATTTCTGACTTTGTCACCAATACATCTTTGTTGTTATACCATATAGGACAACAAATACTTCACTTTAAAACGGATGCAGCTCTGCAACGTCATCCCTTCATTTGAGAAAATTAAAATCTTACTACTCACTTTAGCACACATGTTTACCAAGTATTATCCACATCCGCCTGCTGTGATTGATAAGGAAGTGATGCAGACACTTTGAGGGAGTTTGTCCTGATCTGTCCTCGAGCAGAAGAGAAAGGGTAGCTATCAAGTTTAAAGCACAGTGACTCACCTGCTCGAGGCTGATCCAGGCTCTGGTTGTCTGACTTCTCCTGCATCAGCCTGCGAGTCCACCGCAACATCCCATCGTTCACGCCTGGCCGAAACCCCAGAGACACCATCTCTGTTACAAAGTGACATCAGAGTCAATTTAGTACAAAACCAGCCTGCAACCCTGAAAACAGATCTAATGTGGTACCTAATTGATTTATCACTAGCTGATACTCTAATAAGGTAATAAAATACAAAACAATGCTTAAAACAATTCCTTGAATCTTTGCTTTGCTAACCAACATAATCAAAAGATACTAAGTTTAAATTGACCAAAAGCAGAAAATCATCCAAAGTAACAGATGAAAATTATTTTGGCATAATCGTTTAATAAGTGACGGACATTCAACTGGTCATCACAAATGTTGTCAATTACTTTTTGTTGGTCAGCTGTTCCTTTATCAGACTCATTTTGATTAGTCTGATAAAATTAATTAATTTTGATTTCAGCATTACTGAATTTAGATGTGGTCTGTTTGCAATCAAATAACCTCGGACTGAATGACCATCACTAACCAATCTATTTCTTTTTTTATTAGTTTAAAAAAATTAAAATTTCACCAGTCCATCATCACCCAAGAATTGTTACGGTCATTCCCTCCCTTCTATTTATTGTCTCTAAAGTTATCCTTGAGCAAGGACTCAGCAGACTGTAGGTTCATGTTCCTGGCTCTGGGATATAATAGCACGTTCAGTAATTCACTCCATGCTGCAGTCAGCTGTCCTGAGCCATCAGCACCGAGGTCTTTTATAGTGTGGATTGCAGCTCAGCATTTCATTCCTCAAAAGCTAATCTCAGTGTGAGTTACAATTTTTATGGCTTTATTTGTGAGACAGACGAGGAACTCCCCACAGATAGAGTCTCATTATCTCCTACGGAGGGGGGGAAAAAAGAAAGAAACATATACTCCACTGCCACCCACAAAGATCTTTCCACCAGGGGCTGAGAAGGTATGGAGGACTACGCTGTGTCGCTGTGTATTGCACACTATCCTTTTGTTTATGGAGCGGCTCCTTGTCTATGTACGATTCTGTGATTGCAGGCACTGCAGAGTCCCTTTGGACTGTACAGCTCAATGAGCCTATTTCAGGAGGGCAGCGGTCTTGCCTGAGAGGAGACATGAAGGCTTTCATGTTGAGGCATCAAGAGGAGTTCAGCTTGTATGAAATTCAAATATGTATGTCACAGATGTCTCAGTACAATTTTCACACTTGCAAGTAGGAATTTCCAACACTTAAACCAGATCTATGAAATAAAACATGCAGCCTTACTCATTTATTTTAAGTGCATAAATCATACTGTAACGAAGATTCTCTCTTCCAGAGTTCCAAATGTGAAGATTTGTCTTGTTTTCATCATCTTATTAACTTTGGGTTGTGGGTTTTTTTTTCCTGAAAAAGCCACTCAGTTAAGATTAGCTCCTTTACAATGGGCATGAATGCAACTTCCCAACTTTAATGTATGTAGGATCACTGCCTCCATCTGACCCTGACGATTGACCTCGCCTCCAATTTCTGTGACTTCTTAGTAAGAGTGATTGCCCCTCTGGTGAAGACTGTCTGTTATAGGCCTAAAGCATAAAAATAAAGGCAAACAGTTTACAGCAGGATCAGCGATAAAATGTTAATCCTGCTTCCACATCCCTCAACATAAATACACTGAATAAAGAAAGGCTGATCTCTTTACACGCACACAACCTTTGAAATTGTGCCTTATATCTTCTTGTTGTAACATTTATCCATGATATTTTCCCACAATCCCAAAAAAATAAATAAATTTTCACAGATGCTGGCACAAAATAAATGCTATGCCTGCTACAAATAATAAGTGCTTTTTAAAGAGGAAAAGCTGAAAAGCTGTGTAATGAGGTAATCAATACTTGAAACACAGAAAACCAAAGCCATAGACTATCACCAGCTCCATTAAGAAAAGAAAACGCACAGTTGCCTCCTTCTGTAACAGAAACGAGACATTTGATCCTGTCAATCAGACACTGACTGGACAGACTGGCTTCCTCTGTTCTTACCACAAACACACATCAACATTATGTAGTCTGTGTTAGTAAATGTTTGACTGTAAAATTCCCAATAGTAGCTAGTCAGGTGAATCTGAAACCTGAACTTTAAGATACTACTTGATAAAATAATACTTGTCTTTCACGCCAACTCTCACACTTTGCATATAACAGTGCAGTCCTCCAGATCGCCACTCTGACATTCAGACTGAACATTTACCAAGGGTCATGTTGCAGTAAACAGAGAGCTGATGAAGATTTGATTTGACCTTAAACAAAATCTAAAGCATGGTGATAGATATATCTGAGTGCAGACAAAGGAAAAGCTCACATTTGCTGTATGTCAGGAAGGCAGCACACTTCACCTCATTTCTTCTCTAAAGCTCCAATATAACTCATGTATTTTTGTGATAATTGAGGTGACATGAAGTTTTGTTTGTAGAGGATTATGTAGATATTTCCAGTCTATTTGACTGGATGCTTACTGGAGAAATTAGTCTATTAGTGTCTTAAAAGCTGCTATAACCCATTTTATTTGAATATGTAGCTGATGATATGTTTGTGAAAAGGGCTTGTAGTGACAGAATCATGACTGACTCAGTTTACCTATTAGCATTTTAGCATATTCAGGGTTTTGTTGTTGTTGATCTCAGGCCTTTAACTTTAGTTTTCTCTTCCTGCTGTAAACACCTGCAGAATGAAATCTCTGATAAATCCAACAAGTTAATGTGGCGACATATTTAGCAGCTGAAGAACCAAATTATAATATTTAATGAGTCCAGTGACATTCAAACAACTTGAGAAAATTGAGGCAGTGCATGTTTTCAGGCCATTTCCAAAAAATATTCCTATCCATGTTATAGCATGTACTTGTTCCAAAAAGATATTACAAATGGTCTTCCTCTTACAGCCAAGGGACAGACAGATTAGAGATGAACTATCATTACAATTAATAAAATATTGGCTAACCAGGATAAATTCTTTGTTGCTCATGCAGCTTTGTCAAAATCCATTTGCGTGTTACTTTGCAATTTTTTTGTATCTACTTTGTGATGATTAAATGCACTTGTAAATGATTTGTTTTGGATTGCTACTTATTTTTCGAAAAACATTTTTTCAAACAATCTGATATTGATAACGTGTTGGCTCAGCGCATCCATAAATGGTCATATGAACAATGGTATTCAGGATACTACAGTATGTGTAATATTTTCCACATATTGTGAGTTTAATCTGCCTGTCCCCATTACAAACAGCAGACCACATGCTTTGCCCTGTGCTTTTATATGGTTTAAGTTTAACGGCCTTGGTCTTGGTTCAAAAAACCTCTTCTGGTTGATGGCACACTCATAATTTAAAGGTGAAGTATAAATATTAATGACATGGCTCATTCACCGGGGCACTCTTCAACGAAGGACAGCATGCAATACCTGGATGAAACTATAATGTAAATCAAACACTTCTGATGGAACAAAAAGTTCACTCATTGATATCTTCAAACACACACAGGATTACTGCGGAGTACATTGGTGTGGTAGCTGCTGATGGGAGTGTGTGGAAGTGTGTGACCATATCAGCAGAGGTGGTGAGATGATAATGAGCTGAAGGGGGATGGGGTGGGGATGGGAGGATGTTGCCATGAGGCGCACTACTGTAGATGATACACAAAAGTATCTAACGCACATTTGACTCATCAATTTATTTATTTATTATTGTATCCTCAACACAAGGAAAAAATAACAGATGCTGATGCGTCAGATTATCTTGCAATGGATTTTAGTGATTTTAAGGAGGGTGGGTAGTGAAGGAGAGGTGTGTGCACACATAGCT